>NC_137268.1:262500-707500 GCF_053477335.1 Acartia tonsa
GGAAAATCGAAACAATAGAGGACATTTTTGAACAATAGATTGAACAATAGATGGACAATAGACGGTCAATAAATGCACAATAGATGGACAATAGATGGACAATAGATGGACAATAGATGGACAATAGATGGACAATAGATGGACAATAGATGGACAATAGATGGACAATAGATGGACAATAGATTACCATAAGATAGACAATAGATGGACGTTTTTGAACAATAGATAAATAGATGGATAATAGATGGTCAATAGATGTTCACAGGTAACCAAAGTACCCAAAGAATTAGGTACCCAAAGTACAGGTACCCAAGCTGTTATACTGGTACCCAAAGTTTTATACTGGTACCCAAAGTTTTATACTGGTACCCAAAGTTTTATACTGGTACCCAATGTTTTATACTGGTACCCAAAGTTTTATACTGGTACCCAAAGCTTTATACTGGTACCTAAAGCTTTATACTGGTACCTAAAGCTTTATACTGGTACCCAAAGTTTTATACTGGTACCCAAGCTGTTATACTGGTACCCAAAGTTTTATACTGGTACCCAAAGTTTTATACTGGTACCCAAAGCTTTATACTTGTACCCAAAGTTTTATACTGGTACCCAAAGTTTTATACTGGTACTCAAAGTTTTAAACTGGTACCCAAAGTTTTATACCCTACCTGTGACCTCACAAAGTTCATGCACTTCCTCTTATGTTGGGCGTAGAAATGATCAGTGGCTGGAATATCGATGGGCAGACAGTTGGGATGGTTCGCTTCAAAGCCTCCATCACAACACTTGGGCTGCTTCTTTGTCTTAGGATCCTTAAAATAAATTTAGTCAGAAATTTTGTCACATGATGACATGATCTGAAGGTATAAGACACTGGCCGATAAATTGATGTACAATGTACATCCCCCAATGATTATTCATAAAATAACCCCTTCTGTAGTTAAAAATTACTGGTTGATAGTCTGAACACTTTAATTAGAAAACAAACCATTAAAAATTCAATGAAAAGTCCCCAAAGTTGTTTGTCATAAGGTAGTTCCTAGAATGGAGTGCCCCAAGGTAGCATATTAGGTCCCCTGATATTTTTATAATGGAGTGCTTCAAGGTAGCATATTAGGTCCTATGATATTTCTAGAATGGAGTGCTTCAAGTAGCATATTAGGTCCTACGATATTTCCAGAATGGGGTGCCCCAAGGTAGCATATTGGTGTTTTTGAATGGGGTGCCCCAAGGTAGCATATTGGGCCCACTTGGTTTTACCTTAGTTTCAGCGGTCAGAGTGATGTCGTGATCAATAAACTGGCCCCAGGCAACCAGCAGGATAGTGACAGCATGGTCATGGAATCCTTCATCCTAAACACACAGGTTTCACATTGATAAGATTATTCTATCATAAAGATTTTAAATTGATAGGATGATTCTAACATAAAGAGTTTAATTGATTGGGATGATTCTAGCATAAAAAAATCAATTTGATAGGACAATTCTAACACAACGATTTTACATTTATAGGACCATTCTATCACAAAAGTTTTAATTTGATAGGACAATTCTATCACAACGGTTTTACATTAATAGGACAATTCTATCATACAAGTTTAATATTAATAGAATGATTTTACCATAGTATAAAACAATAGGATGATTCTATCATAAAGGTTTTACATTGATAAGATGCTTCTATCATAAAGAGTTTAATTTAATAGGATGATTCTCTCATACAAGTTTTTATCAACAGGATGATTCTATCATGAGTGTTTGATATAAAAAGGATGATTCTATTTCACAGGTTTTAAATTAATAGGATGATTTATATTCTGCTTATCAAATTCTGACACTCTACAAGAACTATTGTTCATTTTTCCTTCCTTATCATTTTAAAGCTTCGCTTTTATGTATGTTGTTATCCTTGTATTTCAAGAAAATTAATGCGCGAAAGAAATGTTGAAGCGCAATAAACCTGAAAATGCCGCGTTATTTTACCTTGTGGAGATGAGAAGACACGGAACGGGGGGAGGGAAGGGGGTAACCTAAAAATATATACAATGTAAGATTTTAAAATATAATAGTTATTTCTCGCATCGTATTCTAAACAGCTCCCAGATATAAAATGTGCATTACAAGATTAAAACCAGTTTTTTTAGCGCCGAGATTCCGAAAGCACGGGCTGAAAAAATTGGTTTTAATCTTATGATTGTACATTTTTGTATTCGTAGAAAACTGGATATAATACAATGCTAGACATAGTTTTCTGACACAGTTCTAAACCACCAGTTTCAAATGAATACGAGAAAGGTTTTTATTCTGTCCTAACATCTTTGAATTAAAGATATGATTCCAGTCTTTGTAAATCCTATTATATAAAGTAGTAAATAAGTTTCCAGTATTGCTGCAAAATTGATTAATATCAGCTTGATTAGAACCGGTTCTCAGCCACACTGAAAAACCAATGTATTACAGACAATTTATTACAAATATCAAAACAAAAATCATGAAATTAATACCAGTTTTGTTAGCCTAGGCCTCCGGCCCTCAAAGCTAACAAAGCTTACTTTAATCTTTATAATTTATTTTATAATAATTTTTTATTTATATATCTGCAGAAACTCTAAACATATGGCCTTGTATGGTAGTAGGCTATTTACTATAAGATTTAAGTCTTGGAATGTTTTTAGCAAAATTTTCCCTTCAGGTACAGAAATGCTAGAAATCAATTTTTCAACAAATCTATCAAAACTTCAATTAATCAATCAATCAAGCAAAAAATCAATCAAAAAATCAACCAACCAATCAATCATAAATCCACAAATCAATTAATTAACAAATCAATAAATTTACAGTTAATACAAATTTAACAATTCAGTCAAACAATCAACAAACCAAACAACAAATATATCAATCATTCAACAAATCAATCAATCAATTACAATTTAATCAATCAATCTAGAAATCTATCAAACATTCAACAAATCAAGCAGCAAATCTATTAATCAATCAACAAATCAATCAATCAACCGACAAATCAACAAACAAACCAATCAATTAATCAACAAACCAACCAATCAATCAATCAATAAATTACCTGTGACAGACTTTCTAGGTTCAGAGATACCATCTCCGTAATCAGGAGGCAAAAATCTGAAGAAAAAAATCAAAGATGACAACATCCATAAAAGCAAAGCTCTGAAACAGTTGGACAAACATTGAAGAGTGTTGATCAGACCTTAAAAATCAGAACATAAATGTTTAAATGTCGAATCAAAATTGTAAGTAAATTTGTTGAAAAACTACTACAGGAATAGACATGCAAAGTTTGAAATAGATGGGATAATTCTAACATGCATAAATTAACAAAAAAGCTATGTGTTACAGACAGACGGATATATACGGATGGACGGACAGACTGACGGACGTACGGACTGACCCTAATTATAGAAAAGATTTGCTTTTTAAAATACTAGCGGCTACGCCCCTAGAGGCCTCTATTGGCACTTTAAATGTTTTTGTTTGTTAAAGTTAATTTTTTATGTACGATATCACCTTATTTGACGTTGAAGTCTCCCAGAATTAAGGAAAATTTTCAATTTTTTTGTCATTTCTTTTGGGAGGGTGGTAGTACCCTCCCCCAAAATAGTTAAAAACCTTCCCAGGACATATGAGAATCTACCCTATTAAGGAGAACCCGATCGGTTCAGCGGTTAGCGAGATCCTTCGGTACACACAGACAGACAGACAGACACACAGACAAACATCCTGTTACTTTAGTATAAGGATTGCATTTTAAATTAAAGTAAAACATTAGAGGGGGGAAGGGGTTAAATAACTGTATATCCCCACCCTTAAGAAACTGTCCTGACTTCCAATTAGGTCTTTGCAAATCAATCAATAGCATTGGGAATATTGATATAGCAAAGATGATTCATAAGAGCAGAAAGCAATTTTCTAGCAGACAAAAAAGTTATACATCCATATTTATGAATTTATGGATTTTCAAATGGTTGGGTTGGAGTGAATTGGTTACCCCAATTTTAGTTTTTTTTTATCTCTTGGAAGGGTGGAGGTACCCTTCCCCCAAAGTAGTTATAAAGCTTTCCAGGACCGATGAGAAGCTACATTGTAAAGGAGAACCATATCGGTTCAGCAGCAAGTGAGATCCTTCAGAACAGAAATTATACTCACAAACATCCTGTTATATAAAAATATTGGCGTTTTTTAATTTGGGTGGTGTTTTTGAGATGGGAATTTTTAAGGAAGGCATTTTTTGAAGGGGATACTTTTTGAGATAGGCGTTTTCTAAAGTGGACATTTTTTGAGATAAGTATCTTCTGAGGTAAGCATTTTTGATGCATGCATTTTTTGAGATGGGTGTCTTTTGAGTTTTACCTGTTATGTGCGTTCATAGCTGCTCCCCATTCGGGGTGCTCCAAGTTGTTACACAGACCTTCAACAGACCTAAACAATGTTTGTAAAACTTTGGGTATAATTTACTGGCCAGTGTTCCATCCCCCTACCTAAACAGATTACTTTTTAGGTCCCCTGCAAAGCTTTTAGGTCAAAGACACGTGAACAGACAAATTGATGTACATCCCCAATGATGATATACATAATTAACCCTTCTGTAAATTACAATAAGTGGTTGAAACACTAAACAAAATTCCATAAAAGTCCCCAAAGTTGTTAAATCAACAAATAAGAAACATTATTATAAAACTTTGGGGACTAGTGTAATAATAAACAGCCAATTGTCCCCTATCTCTTTGAGAAATCAAGATTTTACATATATAAGTCCCCAAAGTTTTTAAGCTTTACCTGTATCTTTGAACTTCACACTTTGGGGTCATGTATCTATCTATCTGCCTGTCTGTCTGTCTGTCTATTTGTATGTCTATCTGTCTGTCTGTTTGTTTTTTTGTCTGTTTATCTATCTCTGTATGTTTGTTTATCTATCTATCTGTATGTCTATCTGTCTGTCTGTTTGTCTATCTGTCTATTTGACTGTCTATCTGTCTGTATGTTTGTCTATCTGTCTATCTGTCTATTTTATATATATGTCCCCATAGTTTTTAAGCTATACCTGTATCTTTGAACTTCACACTTTGGGGTCATGAGGAAGGGGGGGCAGTAACCCTCCACAAGGTCCCCAAAGTTTTTAAGTCCCCAAAGTTTTTAGATCTCCAAAGTTTTTAGATTTCCAAAGTTTTAGGTCCCCAAAGTTTTTAGATCTCCAAAGTTTTTAAGTCTCCAAAGTTTTTAAGTCCCCAAAGTTTTTAGATCTCCAAAGTTTTTAGATTTCCAAAGTTTTAGGTCCCCAAAGTTTTTAGATCTCCAAAGTTTTTAAGTCTCCAAAGTTTTTAGGTCCCCAAAGTTTTTAGATCTCCAAAGTATTAGGTCCCTAAAGTTTTAGGTCCCCAAAGTTTTAAGTCCCCAAAGTTTTAAGTCCCCAAAGTTTTTAGGTCTCCAAAGTTATTAGATCTCCAAAGTTTTAGGTCCCCAAAGTTTTTAGGTCCCCAAAGTCATTAGATCTCCAAAGTTTTAGGTCCCCAAAGTTTTTAGGTCCCTAAAGTTTTAGGTCCCCAAAGTTTTAAGTCCCCAAAGTTTTAAGTCCCCAAAGTTTTTAGGTCCCTAAAGTTTTAGGTCCACAAAGTTTATAGTTCCACAAAGTTATTAGGTCTCCAAAGTTTTTAGGTCCCCAAAGTCATTAGATCTCCAAAGTTTTAGGTCCCCAAAGTTTTTAGATCTCCATAGTATTAGGTCCCCAAAGTTTTTAGGTCCCCAAAGTTTTTAGGTCCCCAAAGTTTTTAGGTCCCGAAAGTTTTAGGTCCCCAAAGTTTTAGGTCCCCAAAGTTTTTAGGTCCCTAAAGTTTTAGGTCCCCAAAGTTTTAAGTCCCCAAAGTTAATAGGTCCCCAAAGTTTTTAGGTCCCCAAAGTTTTTAGGTCCCTAAAGTTTTAGGTCCCTAAAGTTTTAGGTCCCAAAAGTTTTTAGATCTATAAAGTTTTAGGTCCCCAAAGTTTTTAAGCTTTACCTGTATCTCTGGACCTCACACTTTGGGGTCATGAGGAAGGGGGGACAGTAACCCTCCACAAGGGTTTTGGTTGTATCAATTAGGGGCAGTCCGTTGGCCACTGCATCCTACAAAAAAAAAGTTTTCTATCATATAAATTTCACATTGATAGGATTATTCTATCATACAGGTTTTACATTAATAGGATGATTCTATCACATAAGTTTCAATTTGATAGGACAATTCTAACTCAATGGTTGTACATTCATAGGATGATTCTATCAAAAAGGATTAAACTTTAATAATTGATTCTATCATAAAGGTTTAAAATTTATAGGATAATTGAATCAAAAAGGATTAAACTTTAATAGATGATTCTATCATAAAGGTTTTATATTAATAAGACGATTCTATCAATACAAATATAACTTATATGAAAGATTTTATCAAACAGGTTTTATAGTAAATAGGATGATTCCACCATAAAGGTTTTCAATTTATAGGAAGATTCTATCAAAAATGAAAGAGCCTTTGTTCTAGACCTATTGTAGCCAAAGTTAAAGTTTTTATGCTACCTTATTTAGACGGACGGACTGACGGACGGACATACGTACGGACGCCATAGTGTTCTAGATTGATTAGGTTCAGTAAGACGATTTTAAAAATAAAAGAATCATTCTTCTGTCCCTAGTAAATCCAAAGTTTGAGTTTTTAGGTTAACCGTCTTAAACGGACGGACGGACGGACAAATGACAGAATAAGGACGCCGTAAAGTCCTATATTGATTAGGTTCAGTTAGAGGATTTTAACAATGAAAGAATCATTCTTCTAGCACTACTATAGCTAAAGTTAGAGGTTTTAGGCTAATATACTTAAACGGACGGGCGGACAAACAGACGTACGGACGTCGAAGTATCCTAGATCGATTATGCATAGTTAGACGATTTTAACAATGAAAGAATCATTCTTCTAGCATTACTATAGCTAAAGTTAGAGGTTTTACGCTAACCGTCTTCGGACGGACGGACGGACGGACAACAGACGTACGGACATACGAGTGTCCAAGATTGATTAGGTTCAGTTAGACTATTTAACAATGAAAGAATCATTCTTCTAGCACTACTATAGCTAAAGTTAGAGGTTTAAGGCTAACTTACTTAAACGGACGGACGGACAGACGACAGACATACGGACATACGAGTGTCCAAGATTGATTAGGCTCAGTTAGACTATTTTAACCATGAAAGAATCATTCTTCTAGCATTACTATAGCCAAAGTTAGAGATTTTAGGCTAAATTACTTAAACAGACGGAGGGACGTGCAAATGACAGAATACGGACGCCGAAGTATCCTAGATCGATTATGCATAGTTAGACTATTTTAACAATGGAAGAATCATTCTTCTAGCATTACTATAGCCAAAGTTGGAGTTTTTATGCTAAATTACTTAAACGGACGGACGTGCAAATGACAGAATACGGACGCCATAGTGTCTTAGATTGATTAGGCTCAGTTAGACTATTTTAACAATGAAAGAACCATTCTTCTAGCCCTTCTGTAGACAAAGTTATAGTTTTTACGCTAACCGTCTTCAGACGGACGGACGGACAGAAGGCAGACTTACCTTAGTAAGACCGTATTGTTTGGCCAGATAACGGGCAGTTTCGGCAATAACGGTACCCAAACCGCCGACATCGTGGCTGCTAAACTTTCCTAAACAAAAAACAAGGTTGGAATTTGGGACCCAAAGTTTTATAACGTAGAAACTTTGAGGACTTATATTAAATTGTGATTGGCTGAGAACTTTCTAAACAATTTTGTTTATCATCGTTGGGGATGTACATTAATTTATCTGCCATTGTCTTATCCCTTCTGATCCCTGGGTCTAAATCTTAAGGGATAAGACAATGGACAATAAATTTATACTCATCCCCCCCGATAATGATAAACAAAATTATCCCTTCTGTAGAATAGAATTGTTGGTTGAAAAGTTTAGACACACAGGTCAGAACTTGAAAAAATAAAAAAAATAGTTGTATTATTTTAGATTATAATATTTTGCCTAATCATTCAAAGAATCGTCATTCTAAAATCTATGATAATATCATTGACAATTGTGTACACTTCAGTTTTGAACCAGTTTTGTTAGCCTCGAGATGCTGGAGGCACGGGCTACCAAAACTGATTTTAATAATATGATTGTACATTTTTATATAATACATATTTTTTTTTCAGTATGACTGAGAACCGGTTCTTATCCCCCGGATATTAATCGGTTTCGAAGCCGTACTAGAAGAAATAACTAAAATCAAACCTAAAAGTAACCAATAGTGCCAAAAAGTACCCAAAAAGTACAAAAAAGTTTCCAAAGTACCAAAAAGTACCCAAAGTACAAAAAAGTACCCAAAGTACAAAAAAGTTCCCAAAGTACTTAAAAGTACCCAAAGTACCCAAAAAGCACCCTATGTATTTACCTTTAACTGGGGGCAGTCCAATTCTATCGCGGGCAGACAAGAAGGCGGCGTTCACAGCCTAAAATTATTATAATAGTTATTAATCGCAATAGTATTATAGGCAGCTTTCCACGGATATTAAAATAAAATAATCTGTCTGTGTGTTTGTCTATGTGTCTACCTATGTGTATGTTTGTGTGTCTATTTATCTATTTTGTTTGTTTATCAGTCTGTATGTCTGTTTATATGTCTGTATGTCTGTCAGTTTATCAGTCTGTATGTTTGTCTATCTGTCTATCTTTCTGTCTGTCTGTGTGTTTCTATGTATGTCTGTTTATCTATCTATCTGTCTGTATGTCTGTTTATCTATCCGACAGTCTGTAAGTTTTTCTGTCTATCTGTCTTTTTGTATGTTTGTTATCTGTCTGTATATATGTTTATATGTCTGTCTGTTAATATATCTATCTGTCTGTATGTTTGTTTATCTGTCTATTTGTCTATCTATCTATTATTCTGTTTGTCTATCTGTCTATCTTTCTGTCTGTCTGTCTGTCTATCTATCTGTCTGTATGTCTGCTTGTCTGTTTATTTATCTATGTGTCTGTATATCTGTTTATCTATCTGACAGTCTGTCTTTTTGTATTTTGTTTTTCTGTCTATCTGTCTGTATAACTGTCTATCTTTCTGTCTGTCTGTGTGTTTCTATGTATGTCTGTTTATCTATCTATCTGTCTGTATATCTGTCTATCTGTCTGTCTGTATGTTTGTCTGTTTTTCTATCTTTATGTCTGCTAATCTGTCTTTCTGCCTGTATGTCTGTTTATCCACCTGTATGTGTTTGTCCATCTATCTATCTTTCTGTCTGTATGTCTATCTGTGTGTCTGTATGTTTTTTTGTCTGTCTATATGTTTGTTTTTATTCACGTCTATGTGTATGTTTGTCATTCTGTATGTTTATATGTCTATCTGTCAGATTGTCTGTCCATCTTTCTGTATTTTTATCTATCTTTCTATCTATCTGTCTGTCTATATGTTTGTTTATATGTCTATTTGTCTATATGTATGTCTGTCTGTTATCTGTATATCTATCTATATTTATTTCTCTGTCTGTATTTTTGATTGTTTGTCCATCTGTATGTCCGTTAATCTGTCTGTATATTTTTTATATAATATATCTGTCTGTATGTCTATCTGTCTGTATGTCTGTCTATGTGTATGCTTGTGTATATATTTGACTATATGTTTATTTCTATATGTTTGACCGTCTATCTGTATGTTTGTCTTTGTCTATCTATTGTCTACATGTCTATCTGTATGTATGTCTGTCTGATATCTGTATGTCTGTCTATCTGTCTTTATCTGTCTATCTGTCTTTATCTGTCTGTATGTCTGTTTATTTATCTGACAGTCTGTTAGTTTTTCTGTCTGTTTATCTATCTAATTGTTTGTCTGTATGTTTGTTTATCTGTCTATCTGTCTTTTTTAAAAGTATTTTAACTCCATACGGAAACGAATTGTTTAAAATAGCGGTTTTAGTCATTTAAAGTAATCTCAGACATTTATTTTTATTGAAAAAATTATTTTGTTTAAAATTTGTGATAAGACAATGGCTGATAAATTAATGTACATCCCCAATGATGATACACAAAATTACCCCTATTTGTAGATCAATAAAAGTTAACAAAGTTTTTAAGCCAACGAATAAGATAACGTTGTTATAAAACTTTGGGTACCTATGTAAATTTACAGTCCAATGTCCCCTCCCTCCCAGCGTTTTCTATTTATATCAGAGAGAGAGAGAGAGAGAGAGAGAGAGAGAGAGAGGGGACAATGGGCTGTTTATTACACTAGTCCCCAAAGTTTTATAATAGCGTTCTTATTCGTTTGCTTAACAACTTTGGGGACAGAATTTTTGGTTGGTTGTTTCATTAAGTTGAGTGTCCAACCGATTCAACCATCAATTATGATATACAGAAGGGGTAATTTTATTTATCATCATTGGGGATGTACGTAAATTTATCGGCGATTGTCTTATCCCTTTAGATCCCAGATTTTAAAAAAATTAAAGTCTAGGATTACACTTTTGAAATAAAACATTATTTTTTCCGAAAAACAACAAGGATGACAAATTGTTAAAAAAAACTTTTTAAAGTGGCTATAAAAACTGACGTCCTACTGGCCTACCGTTTGTTAATTAAAATATATACTGGCCTACCATTCGTTAATTAAAATGTATACTGGCCTACCATTCGTCAATTAAAATGTATACTGGCCTGCCATTGGTCAATTAAAATATATACTGGCCTACCATTGGTCAATTAAAATGTATACTGGCCTGCCACTGGTCAATTAAAATGTATACTGGCCTACCATTCATTAATTAAAATATATACTGGCCTACCATTGGTTTATTAAAATGTATACTGGCCTACCATTGGTTAATTAAAATGTATACTGGCCTACCATTCATTAATTAAAATATATACTGGCCTACCATTGGTTTATTAAAATGTATACTGGCCTACCATTGGTTAATTAAAATGTATACTGGCCTACCATTCATTAATTAAAATATATACTGGCCTACCATTGGTTTATTAAAATGTATACTGGCCTACCATTGGTTAATTAAAATGTATATTGGCCTACCATTGGTTAATTAAAATATATACTGGCCTACCATTGGTCAATTAAAATGTATACTGGCCTACCATTCATTAATTAAAATATATACTGGCCTACCATTGGTTTATTAAAATGTATACTGGCCTACCATTGGTTAATTAAAATGTATATTGGCCTACCATTGGTTAATTAAAATATATACTGGCCTACCATTGGTCAATTAAAATGTATACTGGCCTGCCGTTGGTCAATCAAAATGTTTACTGCCCTGCCATCGGTTTTTTATGTCTTTGTATTGGCCTATCATTAGTCGTTTGTATTGTATAACGTCATTTATTCTCAATTTATAGAATTTAAGTTTAATAATAATGTTCTCTTATTCGTAGGTTTAACAACTTTGTTAACATTATTGATTTTTTTGATTGATCGCGCACCTGATATAGCAGCAGTAGTAGGAACTATTTTTAACCGAGATTCAAACCAAACGGAATGGACGTACAGTTAATGTAAAGTATTGTGAAGCCTCGCTTCGGTAACAGTAGGACGTCATAATTAATTTCATTACTGTCATTTCTAATTTAGCTGTCGTGTAATTAATCTATCTATATGTCTGTAAATCTATCTATCTATCTATATGTCTGTATTTATCTATCTATCTATATGTCTGTAAATCTATCTATCTATCTATATGTCTGTATATCTATCTATCTATATGTCTGTAAATCTATCTATCTATCTATATGTAATGTATATATCTATCTATATGTCTGTATATCTATCTATCTATATGTCTATTTATCTATCTATCTATATGTCTGTAAATCTATCTATCTATATGTCTGTAAATCTATCTATCTATATGTCTGTAAATCTATCTATCTATCTATATGTAATGTATATATCTATCTATATGTCTGTATATCTATCTATCTATATGTCTGTCTATCTATCTATATGTAATGTATATATCTATCTATATACATATCTGTTTATCTATCTACCAATCTATATATATGTATATATCTATATGCCTGTGTGTCTATCTATATCTATTTATCTATCTATCTATCTATCTATCTATCTATCTATCTATCTATCTATCTATCTATCTATCTATCTATCTATCTATCTATCTATCTATATATCTATCTATCTATCTATATATCTATCTATCTATCTATCTATCTATCTATCTATCTATCTATCTATCTATCTATCTATCTATCTATCTATCTATCTATCTACCTATCTATCTATCTATCTATCTATCTATCTATCTATCTATCTATCTATCTATCTATCTATCTATCTATCTATCTATCTATCAATCTATCTATCTATCTATCTATCTATCTATCTATCTATCTATCTATCTATCTATCAATCAAAAGACATTTTTAAAATTGCTACATTGAATTAATTGTCCAATGTCGTATTCCTTTATCACTGTAGACTTATATCAAATGTTCTTATACACACACACACACTCACACACATACACACACATACATACACACACGCACACACACACGCAACAACTTAGAAGTTGACCTTCAGACATTTAGTTAGTGTTGTGTTAGTGTGTGTGTGTGTGTGTGTATGTATGTGTGTGTGTGTATATGTGTGTGTGTGTATGTGTAAATTGGCCTACAAGCGTATCTACGTAACCGCTAATCTATGTTAAAAGTAGAAAGATATATGTTTGTTTGTTTGTAGCGAAGGATCTCGCTAACCGCTGAACCGGTCGGGTTCTCCTTAACAGGGTAGCTTCTCATAGGTCCCAGGAAGGTTTATAACTATTTTGGGGGAGGGTACCACCACCCTCCCAAGAGAAATCGACCCTAGTATAACACAAAGTAGAAAGATGTCTGTCTGTTTGAAACCTAAGATCTCAGTAACCGCTGATCCATTTGGGCTTTAATCTTCAGGGTATATATAGATACTGGTCCTGCGCTGGTTTTAAGCTATTTTCTTGCAAATGAAAAAATGTTTAAAATTTATCATTTGCCATTTTGTCAATTTATCCTATTATACAAAGTAGAAATAGTTTTCGTTTGTCTAGTAAAATCTCTCTAATTACTGATTCTGGGACGGTTTTAGGCTACTTCATTTAAACATTCACTAAAGTCTCAGGGTAAATTTAGGTGATACATAGTTTCTAGATGTAAGGGGCTAAAAAGAGAGGGGTAGGTTTCTGGTAAAATCCGTAAAGGTGTGTGTTTTAAGCTTTAAAAATATTCACTAAATATGTGTATTTCTTATTGAAAAGAACTATAGACAAAATTTTTTTTTTAAAAGAACATAAATTTTTATCGTTCTACTACTGTTTTTAACTTATAGCACATAACCTTTGCGGATTTTACCAGAAACCTACCCCTCTCTTTTATAATAGAGAAATATAAAGATAGATAAATATACAAGAATTGAATATTAGTTTTAGGGAAGTGCCATAGCTCAAAAAACAGCAGCAAACCTTTAGAACATACAAACAATAGTTATGCAATCAAAGGGCTGGTTGTCATAAAGGCTGTACCCCTAGCCACTAGAGGCTAGGTATGTCAAAGGGAAGAAGAGAGCAGAAAAAAATAGCCTAAAACCATCCCAAGACTTAAATAAAAAAATAATTTTGTCTTCAACCACTAATGGACCTTTTTAAAGGTTCTCTATTTTAGGCCACTGACAAAATACCATACTACTTTATACATATAATAATTATATTTTTTTATGTTTTTTTTTTGTGGGGGTTAGGGGTGTCTCAGCCTCCAAGAAAATAGCTTAAAACCATCATCACAGGACTAGTAGGTATATTCCCTGAAGAGTAGAGCCCAATCGGTTGAGTGGTTACCAAGATCTTAAGGGACAGACGGACAGACAGAAAGACAAACGTAATACTTTGTATTAAAGATGAAAATTTGTTGCATTATAAAATAGAAAAATTGTATTATATGAGAGAGGTTTAAAATCTTAGAGGTCCTAAACTAAACACATCTTTTTTTCAATTCACACGATATTATTAAAACAGGGATCCAAAGGGATAAGACAATGAATTGAAATTGTAGATTGTAAATAATTGTTGAAATAATTTGTTTGTACCCATTGATCTAAAGGGATAAGACAATTGCCGATAAATTGATGTACATACCCATTGTTATACACAAAATTACCCCTTTTATAGATTACAATCAGGGGTTGACGAGTCTAGACAATCAATTTAATAAAACAACCAATCAAAATTCATTAAAAGTCTCTAAAGTTTTTACACCAAGGAATAAGAAAATGTTATTATAAAACTTTGGAGACTTGTGTAATAAACAGCCCATTGTCCCCTCTCTCACACACTATCTCTCATTCACATTTAGCAAATTTCACTGAAATGATTCATATTACCATATATATAACTCTTAATTTAATAAGGGATTAACTTACAAACAAAATATGAATATTACATATTCATTCAGACATTGCAAAAAGTTTCAAGCATATTTGCTCTCTTCAGATGTCAATGTGATTTGTTAATTTTTAATATTATGCCGCATTTGATCTCAGTTGTCCTTTTCTTATTTATATAAAACAGAATGTCATGTTTTACAACTGAATGATCATGGCTTCATCGTGTTTCTCAATTATAGAAGTTTCATGTATAGAATGGCAGACCCATGAAAGAAAAACAGACAATCAAACAGACAGACAGATGGATAGACAGACAGATAGAAAGACAGACGGACAGACAGAAAGACAGACAAACAGACAGACAAACAGACAGACAAACAGACAGACAGACAGACAGACAGACAAACAGACAGACAGACAGACAGACAGATGGAAGACAGTCAGCCAGTCAGTCAAACAGACAGATAAACAGACAGACAGATGGATAGACAGACAGACAAACAGACAGACAAACAGACAGACAAACAGACAGACAAACAGACCGACAAACAGACAGACAGATAATCATACAGACAAACAGACAGAAAGACAGACAGACAGACAGACATATAGAAATACAGACAGACAGACAAACAGACAGACAAACAGACAGACAAACAGGCAGACAAACAAACAGACAGACAAACAGACAGACAAACAGACAGACAAACAGGCAGACAAACAAACAGACAGACAAACAGACAGACAAACAGACAGACAAACAGACAGACAAACAGACAGACAAGCAGACAGACAAACAGACAGACAAACAGACAGAAAGACAGACAGACAAACAGACAGACAGATGGATAGACAGACAGATAGAAAGACAGACAAACAAACAGACAGACAATCATACAGACAAACAGACAAACAGACAGACAGACAGACATACAAACAGACAAACATAGACAAAAATAGACGGACAGTTTGACAAACAGTTGAGAAACACAACTACTCATAGAGTTATAGAAGTTTGAAGTGTAGCATTGCAGACAACCAACCCGATGATTGTTTAACGTATATATATATAGAAGAAAATTCTTATTGAAGTTGATATTTAACAAAAAATATCAATGCTTTCTAACAAACTGCTTTAAGAGAACTGCTCAGCTGAAATGACCTTTTTTAAAATCTTTAACTTTGCATATAGAATTTATTTTTGGGTGTGGTTCCAATGTAATATGTTAAAATCATAAGCAAGTTAAATCTAGTAATTCTAAATAGTATCAAATCTTAAATGCCCTTTATGTATATGTGTGTGAAGAGAGGAATATATCATGGATCTAAATGATAAGACAATGGCAGATAAATTAATGTACATTCCCAATGATGACACAAAATTATCCCTTTATAAATTACAATTAGTGGTTAAAACATTTAGACATTCATCTTAATAAAACAACCAAAATTTAATGAAAGTTCCCAAAAATTGATAAGCCAACTAACAAGAATACATTATTAAAAAACTTTGGGGACTAGTTCAATAAACAGCCTAATGTCCCCTCTCTCCCTGGGAATAGATTAGTGTAAGAATATTTTATGTGAAGTTTAATGTATCTTTTAACAAGAAATATCTAGAAAGGTTTTTGAACCATTGTATATTACACAGTGTTCTTCCAAGTCTGCAAGATAGATAGATAGGTAGATAGATAGATAGATAGATAGATAGATAGATAGATAGATAGATAGATAGATAGATAGATAGATAGATAGATAGATAGATAGATAGATAGAAAGAAAGATAGATAGATAGATAGATAAATAGATAGATAGATATTTAGATAGATAGATAGATAGATAGATAGATAGATAGATAGAAAGATAGATATATATTTAATCATTTTTTGAATAGGTCTCCAGGTTCAGGTGCTGCAGGCTGGAAGGTCGTTTCTGGACAGGTAAAAAAATTAAAAATTTTTTGTTTGAAGAGTTAGAGAGCAACTTATAAAACAAAATATGCTTTTTTTTCGAATGTTAATAACATATCCGCAGAAAAAATTAAATTCGGCCTCCAGGTTCAGGTGCTGCAGGCCTCCAGGTACACTCTGGACAGGTAAAAATTAAGTTTTCTTATTTGAAGAGTTAGAGGTACACTTATTTAACCAAATATGCATCTTTATGGATGTTATCATCATATTTGCAGAAAAATTTAAAATCGGCCTCCAGGTTCAGGTGCTGCAGGCCTCCAGGTACACTCTGGACAGGTAAAAATTAAAATTTCTTATTTGAAGAGTTAGAGGTACACTTATAAAACAAAATATTTACCTTCAAATATGGTAATAACATCCAAAAAGATGCATATTTTGTTTTATAAGTGTACCTCTAACTCTTCAAATAAGAAATTTTTATTTTTACCTGTCCAGAGTGTACCTGGAGGCCTGCAGCACCTGAACCTGGAGGCCGATTGTCATTTCTTCTTCAAATATGGTAATAACATCCAAAAAGATGCATATTTTGTTTTAAAAGTGTACATCTAACTCTTCAAATAAGAAATTTTAATTTTTACCTCTCCAGAGTGTACCTGGAGGCCTGCAGCACCTGAACCTGGAGGCCGATTTTAAAATTTTCTGCAAATATGATGATAACATCCATAAAGATGCATATTTGGTTAAATAAGTGTACCTCTAACTCTTCAAATAAGAAAACTTAATTTTTACCTGTCCAGAGTGTACCTGGAGGCCTGCAGCACCTGAACCTGGAGGCCGAATTTAATTTTTTCTGCGGATATGTTATTAACATTCGAAAAAAAAGCATATTTTGTTTTATAAGTTGCTCTCTAACTCTTCAAACAAAAAATTTTTAATTTTTTTACCTGTCCAGAAACGACCTTCCAGCCTGCAGCACCTGAACCTGGAGACCTATTCAAAAAATGATTAAATATACGTGAACTAATACCCAAAAGTAAACTTTTATCCTAAATAACCTATAATCTAAAATCAATACCTAGTCCACAACACACTGTTTACGCGAAAGTGGCAAAACTTCCCCCCCCCCCCCCCCTTAGCTGAATAGCAGCCCCTTAGATTGGTAGTCTGTTTATGTATAACAGATAACTGATTATTTACACCTTTTTAAAATCATTTTATCTGTTGCTCAAGTTTTTTTTCTAACAATTTAGTATAAGCTTGGCAACTCTCTAAAAATGGCTCTACTTCCGATATGATAAAATTATAGCTGTCACTCTATATTTCTTAATCATTATTTGACTCTAATTCTTATTTGACAAAAATTTATTATTATTTTTATTTTCAGATGATATTTGAACACAATCCAAAAAACTTTAGCTCGTGGACAGTGCTAAAAACATCTTAAAGTACCTAATTTGAATATATTGGAGTGATAAATAAAAATAAGTGATAGAAACCTGGTTGCTCCCTAAAGCTAATTATAAAGCATATTTTTGTACAATATTTTGTGACATTTTGCTGCACTTAATGAAAAGAACAAGATACTAAATGAATTTAATTATAATGAAAGAAAGTTGAAAGTGGGGGGGGGGGGGGGGGGGGGGGTCGGTTTGATATTTTTAAAACCAAAACTTAATGTCAATAGAACTTAACTAAGAAAAAAATAATTACAGCACTGATATTTGGCATGGCAGTTGAGGAATAATGTGGAACTGCGAAGAACGTCCGCTCTAACTGAAAATCGCTAATTTCCGCTGAATTTATTCTGCTTTTTCTTGCGAATTTAAATAATTTTGAATCATTTAAAGAACAAAATTTCCTTATATTTATATGACACTTGAATTATTTGATTTTTTAATATGTTTAAATATTGAAAACATGTGTCAATAAAAAAGTGCATGTCTTGGATGTTTACAAATTGTCTGATTTTGCGAGAAAAGGCAAAGAAAATCAGTGGAAAATTGCCTTTGATTTTAAGTTTTTGTTTTAAAAGTGTCACATTCGCCCTTCTCCAAGTTTATGTATACTGTTGATGTTTTAAGTAAAGTATTTTGGCGTTATCCTCTTAGAATTTTTTTTTTCAATTTTGAAAATTTGAGTACCCCCCGACAAACAACTACTTTAGGTTAGGTTTTAGGCTAGGGAGCCGAGCGCTGCGGCCAGAGTTCATAGTTCGCTGTGGGGGGGGGGGGAATGTACTCAAATTTTCAAAATTGAAAAAAAAAATTATAAGATGATATTACCAGTATTTTTGTTAATTTTATAATCTTGACTGAAAATTAATGGCAATTATCAAAATCTACTCATACATTTGACATATTTTATAACTTATACCTAAGCAATATTACACTTCCAAAACTTGTGTTCAATAATTTATCTTTAGAATGGAATCCCAGGGACAATTTTTATTTATGCATGGATTTTTAGGAATAAGATAATAAAATAAGTCTCCAAACTTTTAGAGAAAATTAATAAGAAAATGGGGTATGGTCCTTTTCGTGGCAACGCCCCTTGTAAAGGAGTTTTTTTGTATTTTCACAGCATCTTTTCTCCTATTTCTAGCTCCTGCGGGGTCAATTGCCTAACCCTTACGGGACAATCACCAAACCCAATATAACCTTACCTAACCTAAAATAACTTATCAAAAGACATTTTAAAAATACGACGAATCGCCCCTTAAGGGGCGTTGCCATGAAAGGGACTATACCCAGAAAACGTGATTACATAACCTTTAGGACCAATCTTATGTCCATTCCCTGCATTCAAGTTTATTTTTTTACATCAATGGATACATTATGCCTATATTTTAGTTATACTTATTTTATTCCTTTTATATGCCTAATTCTATTATTATTATTATGTGATTTTGTTTAAAACAAAGCTTTTCTTTATTTACGGTTGTTCCATCTAGGAAGTTAGCTCTTTACGTTAATTCAAACAGGCTATAATTGTATTATTAATCTCAAACTTTGTATTTAAATATTATATTATATTAAATGTTATATTGTAAAAGTTTAAGTATCCTATTATATAAAGTAGTAAGCGTTTTTTGTCTGTCCCAAAGGATCTCGCTAACCCCTGAACCTATATTGTTCTCCTTTACAGTGAAGATTCTTATAGATCCTGGGAAGGTTTTGAACTATTTTTGGGGAGGGCGTCTTTACCCCCCTCCCCCACAAAAAATATTTTAAACACAAATTTAAAATGGGATGAGGTCGCCTTTTCCCCCTCCTATCTTAGTGCCCCTAGAGGCTTCTAGGGGGCGTAGCCGCTAGTGTTCTTAAACAGTATACTGTATTTTAGAAGCTTTGCAAAAAAATTCATACAATTTTGATAAGACTTATGCATTTATATTTTGCTTATTCAGTTTTAAAGTTAGTTTGTCCTTCCATTTCGCTTTTATGGATGTTGTCATTCTTATTTGTTTAAGAAGAAAACTAGACTTTTTCAATATCATGCAAGAACAAACCTTGATCGAGTTTTTTGGGGATTTGTATGATTCCTAATTTTTGTTTTTTTAGAATTGTATTGATATATGTATTGCCTTATGAAAATATATTATCTACTTTTACTTAATTTTAATATAAATACCAATCAAATGAAAACTTAATTTTAAATATTTTTTCTTCTTTTGTCATCCTTATATAAAGAAAAACAATGTCTTGTCTGTGTGTACCTAATCTGATTTTGCTAACTGCTGAAAAGAATGTTTCTCCTTTGCAATGAATCTTTTTATAGGTCAAGGAAAGATATACAGGGTGCGCCACATAAATCCGGACTTTTTTTAAAACGGCCATAGCGCCAATCAGGACGTTTGACCCCACTATAAAAAGCTTAGGTAATGACCTTTTAGCCCATGAAAATCTTTGGACGATGGAGGACGTGTACGCCGAGCTGGCCGCGCATATGTTCAACAAGGCAGATTCGAATTGCGCAGATAAGTTACCATGGATCTATGACTTGGGCCTACTAAATCTGACCTCAGCCCATCTGTAGGTGAGATGGACTAATGAAACTTGCTGGAGATACTATCAGATACCTAGTAAAAACACTAGAAAAGACTAAAGCTCTCTATCCCAGCTGACTTGGCTGTGGTACTCCGACAAAGTGAACCGTGGTAGATTTCAAGATGTCAAAAACGTCAAAAATCCTAAAAATTTCTCGGTTCTTGACTTCAGGGGCCCATATGGAACCTTGAAACTCGTTTTAGACTATGTATTGCGCTGATAACCCTATCTTAATCTTCGTGCCATTTTTAAAAAGGTATAAAACGTTGTTCTAGCTTAACTGTGGCCCAAATGAGAGCCACCATGTCAAAGGGTAGCTTTAAAGATAGGTTAATTTGGATCCTGCTGTTACTCACTCCTTAAGGAGATGTGGCCTCCCAGAAGCCCCGATCTTAATCCAATGGACTTTTGGGCCTGGAGCGCCATTAAAGCATGAACCAATAGACGCGCCCATACCAAAAAGACCTCTCTCATTGCTCCTATCATGGAGAACTTCGCCTGCTTGAACAGTGACATTGTGACCAGGGTCGGCGGGCGGTTCAGGGGGCGGGTAGAGGTGGTGATTGAGGCTGGCAGCGATTTTATTAAATAATCTAATAGTCATATACCTAGGTTGCTTCCCAGTTTTTAAAATTCAATAAAATCTTTAAAATTGACGATTTTATGTTTATTTGTTTAAAAATAAGAAAAAGTCCGGATTTATGTGGTGCACCCTGTATAACGATTTTGTGGGAGAATATAACTATAATGTTTTAATCTTTTATCTAAAGTTAAGCTAAAACAGGGATGATAGATAACTTCGAATAGAATTGAAGACTTTTACAGAAGGAAATCGATGTTGTGGGGTATCCGTATATGCAAAGAAGAAAGGGGGGGGGAATATGGTGACTTGTGCCACGCCATACCAGCAATTTTATTTTGGGCGCTACTCCCTTAGTTTTAGAGATAATTGGGTAAAATCTTTTGGGTTGTGTCACTAATTACCCCAAATTTTGGTATCTTTCAAAAAAACGGCGGCGGGACCGCCACCCCCCGCCAACAAAATTTTTTAAAGACAATGTTGTTTTTTGGCGGCAAACGGCGGTTCCGCCACCGTTTTTTTAAAGATACCTAAACTTTGGGTAATTATTGACACCCTATAAAGATCTGGATCCAATATCTTCAAAAGCATAGGAAAAGCACTGAATTTAAGATATACCTTGTGATAAACGAGAATTTGAAAAAATGACTAAGTCCCCCGCAGGGTTGGTTATAAATGAAAAAAATCGGCGGGAAATTTTTTTGAAGGGGGCGGCGGAAAATGGCGGCGGAAAATGGCGGCGGAAAATGGCGGCGAACGGCGGCAGTGGCGGTCCCACTGCAGTTTTTTTTTGAAAGATATCTAAACTTGGGGTAATTATTGACACCCTATGAAGATTTGGATACAATATCTTCAAAAGCATAGGAGAAGCACTGAATTTAAGATATACCTTGTGATAAACGAGAATTTGAAAAAAGTTGGTATAAAGGAAAAAAATTTTGAAAAAATGTGGTCTCAAATAATTCCAAATTGCCTAATTTGGCGAGAAATGAAATAAAAATATTGTTTTGGGGCGGCGGCGGAAATGGTGGCGAATGGCAGTCCCGCCACCGTTTTTTTTTTTTTTAAGATACCTAAACTTGGGGTAATAAGTGACACCCTATTAAGATTTGGATACAATATATTCAAAAGCATAGATGAAGCACTAGTTTTAAGATATACCTTGTGATAAACGAGAATTTGAAAAAAGTCCCCCGCAGGGTTGGTTATAAAGGAAAAAATTTTTGAAAAAAATAACATGGTCTCAAATGATTCTAAATTGCCTAATTCGACGAGAAACGCATTAAAAATAAATTGGGCATCGTTGATGATACTCTTTTCTTATTCATGAGACTGGCTATTATGCATGATATCATCCTTGTTTATTTATGATGCTCCAAAGCACAAATAATCATTTCCTACTTCTAAAGAGCAGTCCAATATCATCATGGGTGTTTTATTGTCAATTATGTTTTATTTTCAGAAAAGGACATTACTTACAATCAAGTGTTTTTTTCATTGGTAAACCTGAGTATTTTTAATGAAAATTCTCGGTTTATGTTTAATATAGTTATAACTACTAAAAAAATTAAGTTTAGCCGTTGTTTTGTATAGAAAAACTTTGAAATGTTAAGCTTTTTTGGCGCAATATCATCTAATTTTGTTAATTGTGAAAGATTATTAATAAAACAGTTTGAACTCAACAAAACATTTGATGATATTTCATTATTTCATATTTTTTTCACATAGAACCATGGTAAAACTTATATAGTCTATATTAAGCATAAACCTAAAATATTCAAATAAAATACTAAGGTTCAATGCTGAAAGGTGCTTAAAATCACTTGCTCTTGTTCATGTATAGTCCCCTTTCAGCCTTTTGCCTTAGGAGACAAGAAAATCACGTTTCCCCCTATCCATGTCTAACGGACCGACGGACAATTGAAATTATATTGAAGCTTTGCTACTAAAAACATAACAATCATAAAAAAACTAAATACAATGAATGTAAACTAAATTTATTCACTTGATGAAAAATTAAAACATTACCTAACTGATTTTAACAATAAAAAAACATACAAGACAATGATAGGACTATATAACAAAACATATTGGGGGGGGGGGTGGTCACTAATGCCGTTTTGCCATATGTTAGTCATGTGTTCTAATACTTGAACACTATTAAATACAAAAAAATTCCATTGTAGTTGTTTTAATGGGGTATAATGAGGAATATTTAAGTAACATCGGCTTAACGGAAGCTTGCAAGAAATAAAACGTTCAAAAAGAAAATAAGAATTTTAGGCTTTGTTCCTACATTATCTAGAAAAGCTATAAATCACCCTTCCCCCGCCCCTTAACAAAAATACAAAAAAATAGATGTTTTAGATTCAAAGAAGTAGTGAAATTTTAAATTAAAAAGGGGGTGGCGGGTGTGACACTTTTGAAACCAAAATAAAAGTATAAGGAAAACAACTTATAAAAAAAGTGTCAGCACTGAAATTTGGCATGGCAGTTGCTTTACAGAGGTGCAATGTGGAACCGCCGTTTTTCGCCGATTTCTTTTTGTCTTTTTTTTATTCAAATTAGGCAACTTTGAATTATTTGACACAACTTTTTCGAAAAAAATTTCCTTATATTTTCACTTTAAAATATTTGAATATTTTAAGTGTAAACTGAAAATAAATTTCTATTGAAAAAAAAAGTTTGTTTCAGATAATTCTAAAGTATCTAATTTGGCGAAAGACAAAAAATAGAAGAAAAATGGCGAGAGCGTTGGTATCGCCGCCGTTTTTTCACAGTTCCTAATCGTACCTCTTAAAAGCTACTGACATGAAAAAATTCAAAATTGTTCATTTTGTTTTAGAGGAGTAACTTTGACTTTTAGTTCTGGTTTCAAAAAGTGTCACACCCGCCTCCTCCCTTTGAATACTGTAGGTATAAAATATTATAAATCAAGGTGGGGAGGGGGTAAAGCAACCATCTCGTAATCAGTGTGCAAATGGCACTTAGAATCCGTGTTTCGTTATAAACTTGGCATAGTATTTTTTTTTTTTAAATAAGGGCTAACGGCTGGCACCACAGTGCTATTTTTAATGCAATTAGTCACAAGTCACATTTTCACAATATACTCTTGGCTGCTCCAAGCAAGGAAAGTGGCTGGTATCAGAAATCTAACATTTAACATGAAATAATAAACCGTTACCCGTTACTTTTCAAACTTTTGTTCAATTTAGGGAAATTTGGACACTGATTACAAGAAGGTTGCATCCCCCCCCCCCTATTTTAATTGAATTAATTCTAGGTGCTCGAAAAAAAGAAAATTTTGTTCTGTCACGAAATATGTATGAATAATGTTTATTCTCTATCAAAAGTTTGCAACATAGTTAAAATCACTGGACATACCAAAAAAAAATCATGACGCGTGTATTTTTTTTTTTCAAGCGCTGCAAACCGAAACTGTAAGGATAGGCTTGTGCAATAAAACATGCCCAGTTGTTTGATAACATTTTAACACAGCTCCTGCTGCCATAATGCGACGGTTTTGTGCCTCATCTTAGCAAAAACATCTTCGGATAGGGGCTTCCTGTAGAGTGCGGAGGTTGCCTATAAGATCTCGCCAATCCTGTGATCGGCTACGTCCCACTTCCGCTCCGGGCAGTCTGTCGAAGTCCCACTCGTGTACAGGAATAATGCTGTTGCTGACAACAATACACTCATCAGCCTCCTACGCTAATGTTGTCGTGGGTTGTGAAATGGATTTTTATTGTCTATAGGCCAGGTAACTCCGTTCAGGGCCATCATTGTTTAACTGGCCTTGGCCACACTAGAGAATGGGACATAACATCTTGGATTCGTTTCAACATTTCCTGTTACAACAAATTAGATGTTATTTGTATAGGTACAACTTAAAATGTTATTAAATTAAAAATTGCTAAAGTTCAGGTATCAAAGAATACATTTTTAAACTTATAGATTATTTAATAAAAGATAGGGTAAGGATGGGCATAGACCAGTAAGGAGCTTGTCCGGTAATTTTTGACCTACCTTCATAAAATGACCTTTATCTTCATGTTTCTTTCAAATATAAAATATTTTAATTTTATTTTTTAAGAAAATTTTTGCAAGAAAATCGAAATTTCACGTCTTTAAAAAAAATGATTTTTGACAAAGAAGGAATAGTCAGATCCCAATGAAAATTTTTGTGGATAATTCCTATAACCTATACTAATTTTGATTATTTCTGTTTGACTGGCCGTTTGGCCGTTTTTCGTCGATTTTTTTAGGTTGAAAAAACGTTACTGGAATAGCTCCCCTGGGTGTGGGGGTAATTTTCGGTAATTTCTTCTAAAAGTCCTAGTATAACGTCCTTTTAGGACCTGATATTCTTTTCCGTAAGGTTAATAATGGTCTTGGTTTCATTTGAAAATATTAATATTTACCCCATTTTTTTTTCAAAAGACTGAAAAAAATACACGATTTGCCCCCCCTCACCCTAAACAAAACTCAAAATATAAACCGATAGCTTATTGAAGTAGTTCCATGAAGAAAATAATCTAGTCTAAAAAATATTAATTAATTTTGTTTTGCTCGGCTAATTTAATACCTAGTTATCTTATATTGTCAGTTTTGCGGGTAGCAACAAATGACGCTACCAAAAAAAATACACGAAAGAAAACAAAATAATATCTAGTTTGTTCCTTGTGTTGACGAGGTCAAAGATTCTTCAAAGCTTATACTCTAGCAGGGAGATTAATCTGTGTCCTGAAAATAAGTATATACTTTAGTCAAATAAAATTTCAAAACTAAGAGGGGGGGGGGGGGTAATGCAATCTCGTAATCAATGTATAATTGGCACTTAGAATTCGAATTTTTGCATAATCCTTGGTAAGTCTATTTTCCATAAATAGTAGAAAAAGTTGAAAAAGTAACAGCTGGAGGCTCAGCCATTTAGCCATTATTTGGCGTTTTTCAATGAAAATCCATCACAAAACCTATCTTCACTTCATACTCTTTGCTGCTCCAAAACGTTTTCAAACGATTCTAGCCGGTAGTTGCTGGTACTAGAAATCTAAATAAATATTTTTTTGTATCATTTCACATGATTTAAAGCAAAAATATGGTTTAAAAAGATGATTTCTACGTAAGGGGGGGGGGGGTTAATGCAACCATCTCGTAGTCAATGATTAAATGGCATTTGGAATTCAAATTTTGATCTGAAATTTTTCATGAGTAATCCTTGGTAGGTCTTTCTTTTCCCTAAATCGAACAAAAAGTTGGAAAAGTAACAGCTGGCCACTCAGCTGTTTTTGCCTATTTTCAGGGCAAATTCATCATTAATTACTTAGGAATCAACTTTTTAAAACATATTTTTGGTTTAATTCATGTTAAATGATGGCAATAACCATTATTTAAAATTTCTAGTACCAACAGCTACTGGCTAGAACCGTTTGGTAAAGTTTTTGAGCCACAAAAAGTTTTATGTGGAGATTATGTTTTGTATACATTACCCAATAATGGTGCATAATGAAGCCGCTAGTCTATTATAAAAAGCAGAATGATGTCTTTCTGTCTGTCTGTCTAAAGTGTAAGATCTCAGTAACTGCTGAACCAATAGGGTCCTACTCCTCAGGGAATATACCTACTGGTCTTGTGGTGGCTTTAGGCTACTTTTTGTAAACTAAAACAAATAAGTGGGGTGGGAAAACCCCTGTGAAAAAAATAAATACCCCCCTTTAACTTATATTACAATTTACAAACGAACAATTCTATTCAGGAGGTGTACTTCCAAATACTTCTTGGGGCGACCCCCCTAGAGGCTAAGGGCGAATCTGCTAGAATATTTAATCGCACTAATTAAATGTATAAAAACTTTATTATTTGATTAAATTACCCCCCTCCTCAGATTAAGGGTGGGTAATGACGACTCCAATCAGCTTTCAGGGGGGGTAATTACAGGGGGTGGGGTAGAAAAAATCATGGCGAGCTTCGCGCGCTATTTTATCCCCCACACAAAAACAAATAAAAAAGTTAGCTTGTATGTCCTTTGATATGTGTACTACTTTATAAAAAGTTTCAGCCTTCTATCTTTCATAGGAAGTGAGAAAATAACATTTCCCCCAATTCATTAATTACAGACAGACTGACGGACGGACATTTGGAATTATAGAGTATCTTCGCAACTAAAAACACAATAGGACAATCCTGTTGCAATACCTACCTTTAAAGAATTTGAGGAAACTTCATTAATTTCTGTAGAATTTTGTTGCAAGGATTATGTGGCATTCCCTTCCATCACCTCTTCATTCTCTCACCACCACTGGCGTCCTCACGTTTATTCCTACCCAACCTCCAAAAGGGTTTCATCTCTCTGGGTAAAGCTCTGGCATAAGCTAAAACAAAAATAAAATAACGCATTAATTCAGAATTATATAGTTTTGAATGGACTTATTGACTTTCTGATAGCTATTATAGAGTTGATATGCATCCTAAATTCTATCCAACTGTTATTGCAATCCTGCTAAGTTTAAAATCGACAGGACAATTCTGGAGAGCTAGCAGACGGACTGACCCTAGTTATAAAAAGCTATGTTTAAAAAAAACCAAAGATTATAAATAATATCTACCTACCTCTAAATGGATCCAGTTGAAGAAAAACTTTATTCCAATTCATTGTAAATAATACCTAATATGCGGAACTCTGTAATTTTTTAATATTAGTATTTTTAGGATATAGGAAATAAGTATGTTATCCATCGTCATGTAGCTTAATTTCGTCTTTTAATCAAAAAACGAAATACGTTCTACAAAAAAAAGTCCTAGCCCCTTATTATATCAATTATTCTGAAATATGGCTATTAACTGATTAATTAAGACCCCAACATCGACAAAATAAAGTTGATTTATCTTTTTTTTTAACTAAAGAGAATACTCACTATGTGAGTGTATAAGAATATGTATAACACATGTTATCATGTTCTAGACTATTTTAACACTTCCACCCGACCCCTCTCCCTTACCTTATTTAGAAAATTAAAATCCAAGTAAAGTTTATCCCCCACCACCTTCCATAACCTTCCATCTCACATGACTTAATAATTGATATAAAATCAAATTAGAGGAATACTTTATCTACCACAAAATGAAATCAAAAAATTAAAATAATGTTAAAATTTAAAAAAAAAATTTCTAAAATTAGAGAAAGATATCAATACATTTTTAGGACTTGATTATAGCTTCACTTTATTTTTTCATTAAGAATTTTTTTTCTATCTAGAAATCTTTTTTCATAATTCTATTTGCTGACCAAGTGTAGGCTTTTCAGAGATTTTTAACTCCCTGCACACTCCCAACATATGTTGTATATATTATACATAAAAAAAACTGCGAAGTTTTTCTATAATTAGGGTCGGTCCGTCCGTATGTCCGTCTGGAATGGACAGCTTTTTTTCATTAGTCTAGGCATGTTAGAATTGTTTAAACTTTGCATGTTTATTCCTGTAGTAGTTAGGTACAATTTAGAAAGCGTAGCAACTCTATAACCGTAACCAGAACGTCCATACGTATATTTTAAACATGTTGCTTTTTAACTTTTTGTTGTTTTTATATAGTTTATTTCGAGGTAAACTTGAAACTATGAAATTAACAACAAATGTTTATGTTATGTAATTCCCCGCGATTGATCCGGTCTTTTTACTGATTACTAGGACAACTAAGTACAATGTTATAAGAGAAGCATCTCTAAGTCCAAGAAATGTAGGTATGTTCTGTACATTATCCCATATTTAAACAGTTTTACCACAAATTTACTTAAAATTTTGTTTCAACCTTCATACATATTTTGGGTATAGTCCTTTCCACGACATCCCTCCATAAGGAGCGATTCTTCGTATTTTTAAAATGGCTTTTTATAGGTTATTTTAGGTTATGTAATTAGCCCTGCAGGGTTAGAGCCCCCCGCAGGGGCTAGAAATAGGAGAAAAGCTACTGTGAAAAATACGAAGAATCGCTCCTTATGGAGGGATGTCGTGGAAAGGACTATACCCCATATTTTTTCTGTTTTTTTGTCCTACCGTTTCAGAGCTTCGCTTTTATGGATGTTGTCATTCTTTTTAAATAGGAATCAAGTGAATAAGAAAAAGTAAATGGATACTGGACCTTCTTGTAACGATTATACAGTTGCTATGCTTTCTAAATCGTATCTAATTTTTAAATGAATTATCATCTTAAGTTTCAAATCTTTAGGCTAATTCTAACCTGTTTAAATCAACGAAAACAGCTAACTGTCACAGACACACAGACGGACGGAGGAACCATAGTTATAGAAAACTTTGCTTTGAAAAATTATAAAAGCTAACAATTATCGTCTATAATGAAATAATAACAACCAGGGATCTTCATTAGATACGACAGAAGTCGATAAATTAATTATTCACTGATTATATTATTAAATGCAATTTAAAACACTTTTAGAAAGAACCAATAAATTAATTTAACTACAAAAAGTATCAACAACAATACATAAATTTGAGAACGTGAATTTATATACAAGACTTCCATTTTTTAAATTAATTTTTTAATTATAATTAAAATGCTAAACAAAATATGTATGGTTACTGGCAACCTAAAAATATGACAAAGATGGGATTTTAATTTTGCTTCTCGGCAATGTAGTTAATTTTTAAAAATTTTCATAGAAGCATTGAAATTCTTTCAAAAATTCCATGTAACACAAAATGCCGTTTTAGAAGGTCCATAACTTTTTTGTTATTGAAGCTTGAGGCTTCAAATTTTGTGTATGGGGTCTACTTGTGGCTGTATTTCTTGCAGGCTTCCTTTAAGAACCATTGGTTTTAGGCAAGGAAAAGTGAATGTGATTCTGACAAACAATTCTGAGCGACAATTTTCATAAAACCCCTTCACATTTTAAAATACTTTCTTAACTTTAGGCAATTTCAAATGGAATTAATTGGCTGAATAGCAGTTCCTGGGTTTTAGGCCCTTTTTAACTTTGAAAAATTTAAATGTTTTTTTTTTTTATTTTTGAAGCTAAAAGAACCATATTAGAATTCTCTAAACAAAAATTTTGGTAGCAACAGCTGTACTTGGCAGGTCCAGCTGCAGCATTTAGTGGTCAGCAAGGAAACTTAAAATGTTATGTAAACTAAGGCTAAAGTTTAAAACTCAATGTCCTTAAATGAAAAATTACGTTCACAGGAGCTATGACCTCGAGAATTTGAACCTGCAGGATTTTACCTGGAACCTGAAATTGACTTGAATTCATATATTTGATAATGGGATGTCCATACAACCTTTTATCATTACAGCTTTGATTGGGACTGGAATTTTCTAGTCCAGGTCCATTCAAAAATTGTGTTCACAGGAGCCATGACATGTAGGATTAGGACCTGCAGGATTGCACCAGTAACCTGAAATTGACTTTAACTCATATATTTCATAATAGGATGTTCTATGCTTTCTTTTATCTTCAAAAACAAATGTGTGACAGCTTGGATTGTGATCAGAATTTTCTACTATTATCCTTCCACCATGTATATATCTGTTTACAATTCCTCTTTTTCTGTCCATCTTATAAATGGCTAGATATTTAGTTGTGAACATTTGTTTTATATAAATCAATGTGTCTAGGTTACACAGTACTTGACTGGGCAATTCGTGAAGGGAATACTGAAACTGCAGAAGTACTAAGAGAAAATGGTAAGTTTTAATAAAGTCCCACATTTCACATTTTTTGTTTTTACCCTAATACACTAGAAACTAAATGAGTTCCTAATCATTTGTAGAGGAAGAGAGGGGTAGGTCTAAAATGACAGTTGAGCTAAAGGGCTGAATGTGTATGTGCAGTTTCCTTTTTTATAGTTCTGACTTGCCTCCTTGCCCATACTATCTAGCAACCCTTATCTGTACATAAAGAAACCTATAAATTGTCTCCTGGTAGATAACAAATAACAAATTTTTTGTATGGTTTCTTAATTTTTAGAGAGACAGAGCAACAGATAGACAGATAAAAAAATAAAGTTGTTGAGGCTACAAATTTAAGATTGACATTGACAATCTTTTTTTTGTACTAAATTGCTATTTATTAATGTTTTTGAGACACTTTTGTAACTTAATTGGTCACAACATAACAGAACATAAACAGATATTCATTAATACATTTTAATTAATTTAAATATTTTAATTAATTAATTTAAATATTTCAGGAGCTAAGAGAGGAAGAGACGTTGAGTAAATGAGCAACAGTAAAAATAGGTAAAAAATTATATAAATTTGACATATGAAAACATGTAAAAAAATTAAACCCAAATGGTGAAATATTCTCTTTAAATCATTCAAGCTAAAATTCCTTACTATGTTTAAACAAAGATTAATATACCAAACTCGCAAACCTTTTTTCTTCATTTTCTGTTGTAAATATTTAAATCATTGAATAAGTTAAGCCCAGCAAATCTTTTTGTTTGTTGATTTATGTGTTATTTTCTAATGATATTTAAAGTTAATACTTCAGAATAAATATCAGCAGATAAAGATCCTTCACAGAACATATTTTTTTTTAATATATTACTATTTAATCAATTTATATCCAGTTACAAATATTGGACATACTCTCCCTTAATGCAATAATATTATTTTTCGCATCATATTATAAACAGCTTTCCACGGATATGAAATGTATCATTAAAAAACCAGTATGTATCAAACTGTATCAAAAAATGTATCAAACCAGTTTTTTAGCCTTAGATGTCAAAAGCATGGGATAAAAAAATGATTTTAATCTTATGATTGTGCATAATCTTAATAAACCGGATATAATATGTTGCTTGACATAATTTTTCAGTATGGCTGAGAACCAGAAAAAAACTATTAAACAACTGAATGTAATTAACCACCATTTGAGAAAAGATTTGTATATTGGTTATAATTTTGAATATTTTATCAAAAAAGGAAATAATTATATCTGCAAGGAGTTATCAAATAAACAATTTTATTAAATATATATGATCCATTTTTGGAATTTTTCTTTTTGTTCTAAAATTATTTCAAATTAAGTGAAATTACACGTAAGATTAAAACATCTCAAAAGACACAGTTTCAATATTTTAATCTATTGAAGATATTAATCTAGTTTACTGTCTAATTGGACTTTTATGACTTGTTGAATATCTTAATTACATTAAGGGACAGAGTGTCTAATATACATGGTATTTGGTGCAAAGTTTAAAATATATCTAAATTTCAAGGATTTTTACAAATATATTGGAAGATTTTTTTGTACATAATAATTAAAAATATTTTTTTATCATATATATTCAACAGTATCTTCAGTTTTAAGATGCAGTTTTTTTATCCAAATCTCCTTTATATGAAAACATTGGCATTTTTTTATACTAAAATTTGATATAAACTAAAAGTACTTTTAGCTAGACTAATCTTATTTTAAATATAAAAATACCTATTATTTCCTTTTTTCCAAATATCTTTAGACTATAAATATTTATTTGCTATTTTTTAAAATTTAACATTATATAGCTAGATATAATAATCAGATATAATAATCATTGTCACATATTAATTTAGTTTGTAACTTTATATTTTGTTAATTTGTATCAATTCAAATCTATAAATTTTTTTCTTATTAATTTGAAAAGTAATTTTTGATTCAAGTTTAATCTAAAGCAATTTTAGATTTGGATACTCTAAACTTTTTGATTATTAACATTTATTATAATGGATTAATTGTCCTTGATATATAACCAATAAAATTATTAGCATTCAATGTTTTTATTTAACCTTTTTATTACTTTGTATGTCTGTTATGAGTCTACTTTTTTATTATTCTGTTCATGTTATAGAAAGTTTTCTGCTTCCTCTTTATTTTACACTAGAGGCTTTGCCCCTAGGATTCTAGGAGCACTATTTATTTAGATATTAGAAATAAGTAAAAATTAAGGAGAACCTGATTGGTTCAGCGATTAGTAAGATCCTTTGGTACAAAGAAACAGACAGACAAACATTGTTCTACTTTGTATTATAGACTAGTGGCTATGCACCTAGAAGCCTCTAAGGACACTTAAAGTTGAGAAAACCTCCCCATAAATAGTTAAAAACCTTTTCTGAATATATTAGAATCTTTGTTGTTAAGGAGAACCATATCAGTTCAGTGGTTAGCAATATCCTTGGCTTCAGACAAAAAAGCTTACAACTTGAGATAATAGGATTATATTTCAAGAATATTGTTATTACATAAAAAATCTAACATAGTCATTAAATTAAATCTGAGTAAAATTGACATTAAAAATCATTAAACCTCTAAAAATAAAAAAATATTTTATGCCACACATAATTTAATTAATGGATTTAAGGCATATCCATTTAGTGCAGTCAATGATTTTTTTTTTGTGGAAAATGGTTGCAGCTACTTTAAAAAAGGTAGTTAAATAATAATTAGTTTATGAAAAAGTAATTTTATGGTTAAAGGTCTATCTAAATCACATTTGTAGTTCAAAAATTTTCTTAGAGTAAAATTTTCATTTCGAAGACGACATTATTATATTTATAATATACGCAGCATTTATAACAACTTTAAAATCATCGTTACGTGACAACCATTGGACGGATTTTAGATTTGAATTTATTACGACCAGGACTATTTTTTTGCCACCTTGGCCGACTAAATCGGCCAAGGAAGAACCGGCTACGGTATTTTTAAATTTTACTTCTATTTTATACAATTATTATCATGTCTACAACTTTAAAAACATTGTTACGCAACAACCAGTGGACGGATTTTAGATTGGTCAACGGATTTGAATTTATTACGACCAGGACTATTTTTTTGCCACCTTGGCCGACTAAATCGGCCAAGGAATAACCAGCTACGGTATTTTTAAATTTTACTTCTATTTTATGCAATTATTATCATGTCTACAACTTTAAAAACATCGTTACGTGACAACCAGTGAACGGATTTTAGATTGGTCAACGGATTTGAATTTATTACAACCAGGACTATTTTTTTGCTACCTTAGACGACTAAATCGGCTGAGGAATAGCCGAATACAATATTTTTAAACTTAACATGAAGAAAATTTGGGCCGATTATGTTAATCGGCCGAATCCGGCCGATAACAAAAACAGCTTGCTAATACTGTTCCAATTTGGTTACACTTTTAAGGGAAGGTTTATAAATGTCTTAGGGTTGGTTTTAGGCTTTGTTCCTGACCTCCATCAGACTCCCCAATAGGATAAGAATCAAACAACTAATATTCTAATATTATAGCTTCTAAAATCCTTATTTCTGAACCAATTTTTAAAAAATAAAGGTCTAGCAGCACAGTTATGGGACCTGGAAAAGATTAAAGCAATTGTTATATGCGTGGATTGAATCATAACAAAGATATTAAAAACCGCATGAAGATTTAGGGTTGGCAGAGTTATAAAATTAAAAAAAAATTTTAGCTCAAGGATATAAACTTTTCAGATAATTGGCAATTAAAATCCTTATTTGTATCATAAAAGGTAATAGCTCCACTATCATTCCAAATGTTATAGCCATTTTAGAGAATATTGACTGCACTTAATATCCATTCATTTATTACACTAGTCACCATAGTAAAGTTCAGTAATATAATATCTAATTAAAATAAATAGGTATTTAAAAATAGGGATATACAATTCAAATAAAAATGAAAATAAATTTGCTTTTCAATGGCTGATGTTCAATGTCGGACATACAGCAAGAATTCTAGAGAAGCTCCACTACTAAAACTAATATCTAGAAACATATAACTGTGAACAGCACTAGATCCAAATGTTTTAATCACCAAACCTTTGTCAAATTCATATGATTTTTCATAGATAAAAAGGATTAAATGGATAGATAGATAGATAGAAAGATAATAATTCTACCATTCATCCATTGTCATATCCCTATAGGGAGAAGGGGAGGGGGCATTAGACTTTAATTAAAGTATATAGTTAGATACAAATGAATTCTTAAGCTTTAGTTAGATAAATATATCATATATATATTAAACTGTTTTTAACCTATTTTTAAAACGTATATAAAAAATATACTATGATACAAGTAGAATCAGACTGCAGAGCCTAAATTTGAATTAAGTCCCCAATAAACTTTTTTTGGGGGATTTAAGTATTAATTTTTACTGTTGCCGTGATCATTTTGATCACAGCAAAAGGTCTTTTTTTATTTGGGTAAAATTCGTAGCTTCTAGAGTGTTTTGCTTCATAAATATTGTATTCTGGTATAGAGTAAAATTAGGCCTTATGATTTTACTATAAAAATTCACTAAAAAGTTAATTCTTTATAATATATCAATGAATTAACATTAACATGTTTGTGTTCTCTCTCTTATTTTAAAAACATAAAAAATGGCTGTAAAGGGTTAAATGACAACAAATGTTTATGCAATACAACAAATTTATTTTTGTCACATATACAAATGTGTTATAAAATAAGATTATTCAAACTAATTTTTTAAAATAATTTTAAAAAGTATGTATCTTTTATGTGCATGGTTTTCATTCTTTTCATTTTTATTAAATAAAAATTATTTAACTACATTGGAAATAAGTCACTTTGTGAAAACACTCTTTTTTTGAATTGAAAGAATTGAAATAGAACAAGTCTTCTTATTGGTTAGATTTCAGAATTATTTGTTTTATTGTAAATGTTAGATTTTTCAATGAAATTAATTGTTTCGGAAAAAAAATTGTTTCCAATGAACAGAGTAATGTTTTTTTATTGTATCAATATAAAGTTAATTATATAAAAATGTTCTGTAAGCCACAATATTACCCGAAGTAAGAAAAAGAGCTTTTGCTTCGGTCAAAATGATTACAGCAATACTAAAAATTAATTTTTAAATCCCCCAAAAAAAGTTTATTGGGGACTTAATTCAAATTTGGGCTCTGCAGTCTGATTCTATAGGTGTTCTAGTATATTTTTGACCCCCCATTCAAAAATAGGTTAAAAACAGTTTAACAAAAATATTTTAATCTCTAAAACTTTATCAAGTTTTTGGATTAATATTAGATAGATAGATAGATAGATATATAGTTGGATAGATAGATAGATAGATGGGTAGATTTTCATATCCCTATAGGGAGAAGGGAGGGGGTGGGCATTAGACTGTAATTAATGTAGATTGATACAAGATAGATAGATATATAGAAAGATAGACAGATATATAGATAGATAATAATTCTACCATTCATCCATTGTCATAGGGAGAAGAGGGGGTGGGGCAAATAGATAGATATATTATCGTATTATAAGATAGATAGATAAATGGATAGTTAGAAAGATAAATAGATGTTCAGTTCAAATAGCATGTGGAAAATACTATATATAATTTTTCAGTATGGTGGAGAACTGGTTCTAATCTAGAGTACACTATTCCATCCTGGGTAGGTTTATATTTGTTAAAATTATAATTTAAATATTTCTTATAAAATAGATTAAGTATGATGACATTTATCATTTACACAATTTTGGAATAAGGATGACAACATCCATAAAAGCAAAGCTCAAAAACAGATTACAAAAAACAGTGTCTGAACTGAATAAGTAGAATATATATGTATAAGTTGAAACAATATTTTAAGTAAATTTGTTGCAAAACTGAATAAATATATGGACATATATACATTTTTAGGACTAGATTATAGAGATGCCTTTTATTCATACCACAAATAATTCTAATGAAATTTTTAAAAGCAAAGCTTTTCTATAGTTAAGGTCGGTCAGTCCGTCCATAATGTTAAGCTCTAATTGTTGAATTAGGCATTTTAGAGTTATCCTATTGATTTCAAACTTTGCATGGTGATTCCTGTAGTAGTTAGGTACAATTTTGAGAGCATAGCAATTTTATAATCGTTACCAGAATGTCCATACGTCCATTTTAAACATTTTGAATTTTAACTGAAATAAAATGAAAATTAGGTTAGTAATTTTTAAAGAAACAGATGAATTGGAAATTAAAAGACAAAACAAAAATTAATTTTTTAAATTAACCTCTTTTAAATGGATGTATGGGTAGGTTTGTTAATCATCATTGGGGATGTATATTAATTTAGCGTCCCTTGTCTTATCCCTTAAGATACATGAATAAAATTCTTTTCTCTCTCTCTCTCTATCTTATATCAATCTATCTAAATATTTATCTTTCTCACTCTTTCTCAGTTTTCCTTCTTTTCTCTCTGTTTATCTCTCTCTCTCTCTCTGTTTCTCTCTCTCTGTTTCTCTCTCTTTCTCCTATCTTTCTCTCTCTCTCACTCTCTCTCTCTCAGAGTTACGTTTTTAAATCATTTATATTGAGAATACACGGCCTCCAAAAAAAGCTTATGGGGGGCCCCCCATACTCTTTTTCACTTCCCACTCCCCACCTCTCTTTTAAAGGCAGACGATAGGGAAATCAAAGAGGGAGGTGTGAGCAAGGGATATGAATAGGGAGAAAAGGGGCAGGCAGGCATGTAGGGCCAGTTTCTTGCCACAGGCAGGCAAGCGTGATGGGACACAGCATATGTTGATTGGGAAAGGGAGAAGGGAGGTGAAAGTAAGGAGCAAGGGATATGAAGTGGGAGAAAAGGGGTAAGCATTCAATAGTTGCCAATTAGAAATTACTTTTTTATAATAATGTAAAAGGATGTGGTATTAAAATATTACTCATAAGATATGATAGTAAAAGAAAGCTAGAAGGATTATAAAAAATATTAGAAATCTTATTTTTATTTTTAGTTGGCAACCATTACTAGTATTAATGGCACCTTCCCCTTTTCTCCCTGTGTATATCGCTTGCTCCTTACGTTCATCTCCCTTCTCTCTTTCCCAATCAACATATAATGTGTCCCAGCACGCTTGCCTGCCTGTGGCAAGAAACTGGCCCTACACGCCTCCCTGCTTGGCAAGAATATGAGATGGCACGTTTGACTATCCCTTTTCTCGCTGTTCAAATCCCTTGCTCCTTGTCTCCACCTCCCTTCTCCGTTTCCATATTCTCTGCCTCTAAAAAGAGATGGGGGGTTGAGGGGAGTAAAAAAGAGTATGGGGGGGCCCCCATACATTTTTTTGGGGGGGGCCGTGTATTAGGGCGGGTTCATATCGGAATTAGACAAAGAGGGGATATGCAACAGATAAAATTAACCTTTAAAACATTTCTGACCACTAAAAAATATATTTGATTACTTATTAATATGCAAAGACGACATTCAAAAAAAATTTTGAATCAGAACTATGGCTTCGTGGTGCTCCCTGAAAAGGCCTTGAGGAGCTAAATCAGGAACTTTTGTCCGTTTTAAAATATCTCGTTCCTAGTCTTAAAAATCACTAAAAAAACACATTTTTTAAAGGTCTATTGAGAATTGTCCAATTTGTAGAGGTTTTTTAGATTATCTCAGGCTAGGAACGATATTTTTTTTAAATGGTCAAAAGTTCCTGATTCTACTCCTCAATGCCTTTCCTGGGAGCACCATGAAGCCATAGTTCTGATTCAATAAATTTTTGACTCCCATTTACAAATAGCTATACAATTGAATGTCTGGTCGTCAGCGGTTTTGAGACTTAGGATAAATTTTAAATCATCCAAAGGTGTATTATACTCATACAAATCATTTGCAGATCCCCGCTTTGGCCTCAGAAAAAAATGTCCAAAATCGACCCACCCTACCGTGTATTCTCATTTTAAGCTATTTAAAAACTCCTCTCTGTTTCTCTCTCTCTCGTATCTACATTCTGGTGATTACAGGTGATGACAGGGTAGGTTTGAAGCTATTTTTAAGGTTTTACTTATAACTCTTCACTTGGCTATCCCAGAATCTTTGTAGAGGTCATTATGGAAATGGCGCAACATGTCCTCCAGCGACTTTTTAATGTACTAAAGTGAACCTGAATATTTCAATCATGAAACCTTTGTCAAATTTGTGTGATTGTTTGTAGATAGATACAAACAACCTTACAAATTGGGCCCCAATTCGCACTTTAATAAATTGGCGGAGTTGGGGTTGGGGGTTGGTATAATTATGCCCACTTTTCTCAGATGCTCAAAAATATATAAGTATTCACCATAAAAAAAATTAGGTCTCTATTTTAAATGTCATAATGTAGAAAAAATCCTCTAGGTATTTTTTTTCAATTTAAAAAATTTTTATACAAACTTTTATAAAAAAAATATTTTAATCACTAAACCTTTCTGAATTATTTGTAATAATGAAAATGACCACTGCGTCTACTCTATAAATAACCGTCAGTATGTCTGTAATGCTCTAGATGCAGAGAGAGAGAGGGGACAATGGGCTGTTCATTACACAAGTCCCCAATGTTTTATTTTTACGTTTTATTATTGGTTGGCTCAACAACTTTGGGGACTTTTGATTTATCAAGTTGAGTGTCCAAACGTTTCAACCACTAATTATAATCCAAAAAAAGGGTGATTTTGTGTAACATCATTGGTAATGTAAAACAATTTATCAGCCATTGTCTTATCCCTTAAGATCCTTATTTAGTATACAATATCTTTAAATTTGAATCACCAAAGCTTTCTAAAATGTTAGATTAATTTGTATAAAGCAAGTATATAATTGAGTACAAGATGAAATCAGACTATGGTAATAATTTTTGAAAATGTATGAAAGATAGATAGATAGATAAAAAGATAGATAAATATATAGATAGTTAGATAGATAAATAGATAGATAGTTAGACACACCCCACCCAAAGGCGCATTAGGTTAGAAAAAAAACCCCGCAGAAACGTTTTACACAGGATGTACTGGGACCTTATGGTGAGTTCAGAACATGCTTTCCCTAAATTGAGTTAGTACCTTCCCATAGTAGAAAATTTTAAAATTACTTTTGGTGATCAAATTTTACTTTTATTTTTAGACCACCTTCACCTAACCTGCTTTATTGTCTTATTTTGCCTTTCATGTTTATCATGCAAATTCGCTCACATTACAATTGAAATGACAGATATTGGAGCTTTCTAAAAAGGTCTCTAACATTTTTCTAGCTCTAATACTTTTTGAGATATCTTATTTCAAAGTATTGTTGTAAAAACATCTTTTACACAGCAAAAAGTTGAAATAAAAAATTTGTTATTTTAGAGAAAATTTAAGTATCTTCATGTAAATCTCTCTAATATTGCTCCAAATTGACCAAATTGGACAGTTAAGGTGCCTAAAACTATCTACATTCAATGGACAATCCAAATCCACACTTTTTAAGACTTTATAAGTCAACAGGAGCATGATGAAGTGAATTTTGAAAATGCTAAAGGAAAAAATATTTGCTGTTTATTTAAACAAATTGAAATTTAATCGACTTTAGCAAGGATTTTAAGATAAGTTATTGTGTATAAAGTTGTCACTTTGTAATGAGAAAGCCAATAAAACACAATCATATGATATTTTGAACAAATAGAAACATATCGTAAGAAAAATAGACATAATCATTGAAAATAAACAAAAAATTTGTTAGAATTTTAAGCATTTCCAAGCAGTTTACAAATGTAATCTACTAATTCTAGTAATTTTTTCTAAGAATAGTCGATTGGCCTTTTAAATTTTTTATAACCTTATGAAACAAAATTAGTTTTTGCCACCTTAAATAAGAAATCATAGTATTTTAAAGACTTTCATGGATGATCTCATATATAATAAAAGAAACAATTTATTCTTAAGCCACATTTTTTTTTGTCAATATACACTATTAGGTACTCTAAACTAATTCTGAGATTTTTTAAAATAATAAATTATAATCAATTATGAGTTTCTTGTACCTTAAAACACATTTTACATTATTAAAAATGCCTTAAAAGTGATTTATAATTAAAATTAAATTACATTTGTTTCTTTGATATTACATTTTAGCCTTCTCCTGTTCACTTATAAAGTCTCAAAAAGTGTGGATTTGGATTGTCCATTAAATGTAGATAGTTTTAGGCACCTTAACTGTCCAATTTGGTCAATTTGGAGCAAAATTAGAGAGATTTACATGAAGATACTTGAAATTTTCTCTAAAATAACTAATTTTTTATTTCAACTTTTTGCTGTGTAAAAGATGATTTTACAACAATACTTTGAAATAAGATATCTCAAAAAGTATTAGAGCAAGAAAAATGTTAGAGACCTTTTTAGAAAGCTCCAATATCTGTCATTTCAACTGTAATGTGAACGAGTTTGCATGATTAACATGAAAGACAAAATAAGACAATAAAGCAGGTTAGGTGAAGGTGGTCTAAAAGTAAAAGTAAAATTTGATCACCAAAAGTAATTTTAAAATTTTCTACTATGGGAAGGTACTAACTCAATTTAGGGAAAGCATGTTCTGAACTCACCATAAGGTCCCAGTACATCCTGTGTAAACCGTTTCTGCGGGTTTTTTTTTCTAACCTAACACGCCTTCGGGTGGGGTGTGTAGATGGATAAATAGATAGATAGTTAGATAGATAGTTAGATAGATAAATAGATAGATAAATATATACATAGATAGATAAGATAGATAAATTGATAGATAGTTAGATAGATAGATAGATAGATAGATAGATAGATAGATAAATAGATACATAGATAGGTAATAGGATAGATGAATAGATAGATATATAGGTAGATAGCCAAATAGATAGATAGATAGATAGATTTGACATCAAATTTGGGGTGCTTTTAGTTCTTTAAACTGGTACCCAAAGTATATTATTAAAATCAGACTTTGGGTTTTTTATTAGATTAGTTAGTACAAACTAACAGTGTTTACCTAAGCTTTGCACTAATTATTTTACCAAAGGGGTAATTTTGTGGATGATAATTGGAAGAGTTCACTTAAATAGTCATATTTATGTAGGGAGAGGGAGGGGACATTGGACTGTAATCTAAACTGGTACCCAAAGTTTTATAGACACATCCCATTTTTTACTTTGGGTACTTAATTGGTTGGTACAAAATATCAGTTTCCAAACTTTCCCCCTACTTATTCTATCATTTTTCATGGTAGGGTGTTTGTCCTCCTACCAATAAGAAGCTACATTGTAAAGGAGAACCATATCAGTCAAGTAGTTAGCAAGATCCATTTTACAACAGACAAACAACCTTACTACTTTATATATTAGGATATACATTTGAGACATTCTGACACTATCACCCTACCCTCCTTTATTTTGAAATAAATTGAAAATATTTGGGTGGTGGGGGGGGGGGTAGTTTTTCATTTGTTTATTTAATACTTTATATTAGGTTAGGTTGAGTACTGGGAAGCCTCGCAGGCAGGGTTAGAACAACACAGGTATAGGGCATCGGCCCTGTAGGGTTAGTTCATCCCATATATTTTAAGCTTCTCTGTCCCCTTCTTAATTTTACCAACAATGGGTGGATACATTCAGGGAGGGAAGAGACATTGGGATGTTAATTACAATGGTACACAAAGTTTAAAATAACGTTTCATTATTCATTGGCCTATAAACTTTGATAAGACAATGGCCGATAAATTAATGTACATCACAAATGATGAAATTCAAAATTACCCAATCTGTAGAATACAATTAATGGTTAAAATGCTTTGACACTCCACTTAAAACCAATTAAAATTCATTAAAAGTCCACAAAGTTATTATACCAACGTTATTATAAAACTTTGGAGACTAGTTTAACCCTTAACAGTCGGGCCCCTTGCCGCACCTTAATCAGTCGTGGAGGAGGGGGGGGCGTTCAACGCCCCCCCATATTATCTCAGTTCCTATTAGAGCTAGAGGGCTAAATAAAGTCCCCTGTGTTATGAAGAATTTCCGACCTTAAGTAAGTCAAAGTCAATTTTCGCTTCCTTCACCCTTTTATTTAACAACCTTTGTTTTAAGGTCCTTTTTTACTTAAAAATTTCAAACGGCTGTAATTTTTTTATTTTTGAAGCTAGAAGAAATTCTTTTTTGCAGAAAATGTTTATCTTTATATAAATTTTATATTTGAAATTTAAAAATATAAATTTCAGCGGCCACAGCTCTACTTGGCAGCTGCCAGCCGCCGCAGTCGGCGGTCGGCGGGAAAACGGCGGCGGATCTTTATGAAAGTTAAATACATTATGTAGACATGTAAGAAGGGCTTAAGTTTAAAATTTGAAGTCTCTAAGTCAAAAATTGCGGCCACAGGAGCCTTTTAAAGATTTCTGGAGACCTGGAGGATCAGGACCTGCAGGATCATAAGATAAAATGCTTTGTTTAAGTCAAAAATTTTTTTTGCTCTTTGCTTCCTAAGCTGAATACTTTGTGACTATCATGATCCTTGAAAATAAGTGGAATAGAATTTTTTTTTCAGTTTCCACTTCCTTAAAAATCATAGTAAGGGGGGATGGAGGGGTGTTAAAACTTTATGCAAGACAAAAATAAAAGGAAAAAACATGACTTTATTATAATGATTAAATAAAATACAGCCATCTTTAAAAAAACGAAAATATTATGATATTTGCTAAAAAAAATATGTTGTATCTTTTTAGATATCCTTTCTGGCTAGTTTATTTCCAGGTTATCGTTTATGTGGTTAAATTTACGTGCATTTTGATAGGTTTACCATTATTGTGACTTAAAAAATAAGAAAGTTAGGATTTTGAGCTTCTACACCAAAACAGCGAATTTTAGAGTAGCTGCTCGAAAATCAAAAAAAAAGGGGTAAATCAACCCGCCTTATTAATCATACCCTATATTCCTGGATAAATTGTTAACCTCTAATCACTGGCGTTCACAGGTTTTTGTCAGGGGAGTGCGTTCATATTGAGACTTCCTTTAAACAAAAATCAAGGGGGAGTTATACAGACATTTAATGTGATGTAAAAAAAAACAAATGGAAATTTTTATGAAAATGAAAGATTCTTATTTTGGCATACGAACCATTTTTCTTGTGACAACCTCCTTAATTTTACGGCAGGTTTGCAGGGACAAAAAAGGGTAAGACAATAAACAATAAATAAATAACAATGGCAGATAAATTGTTTAACATTCCCAATTATGGTACACAAAATTACTCCTTCTAATAGTGGTTGAAACGTTTGGACACTCAACTAGTTTAACCAACCAATTAGAATTCGATAAAAGTCACAAAACTGTGAAGCCATCTAATAAGAATGGTTTATTATAAAACGTGGGGACTAGTGTAATAAACAACCTAATATCACCTCCCTCCCTGGGAGGTTTAAATGTTTGTAACCTAACCCTCTAGAATTTTTAGGAGGGTGGATATGTTATCTGAGTACTCGCCCCTTCGGCACGTCACTGATTCTAATGTTTACTTTAAAGATAAAATAAAAATTTTAACACGAAAAACTCAAATTATAATTATAAGCAAAAATAAAAATTGCATGTTTTATTTTACTAAAGACAATTATGCCCATACTCAGATTTGAATTTCCGCTGGATTAGAACTGGTTCTGATCCATACTAAAAAACATGTATCATATTGTATTACAGACAAATTTCTCCAAGATTTTGGGCTACGGATAGACATCATTTTTCTTTTTTAAAAGCAAAGTTTTTCTATAAGTAGGGTCAGTCTGTTTGTCACGCGCTCACAGATAATAAGGTTAGTATTGTACAATCAATTTCAAACTTTGCATGATGATTTCTATAACAATTATGTACAATTTAGGAAGCGTAGCAACTCTTGGCCACTTTTATTGTAAAAAGGAGTTACAAAGGATAAAGATAAAGGAATATAGTCTAGTCTAGCCCTCCACTAAAAAAATAAGGATTTCAACTTCCATAAGTAGCGAAGCATAAAAATAATCATAGATAGGAATACGGATCAGGAGATTTAAAGAGCAAGAATATTTATATAAAGGGGGGAATAATTAGTAGCTTCGCTGATGGACTGACGGACGGACAGACAGAGTGATATATATATAAGGTTGCTTCACTACTAAAATAAGCCAATATACAAGTATATCATCGAGATTATTTTCTTTTTAAAGGGATAAATTAAACAATGAAATGATATAATATTACATTCTTTAAAAAACAGCTTCGCCCCTAGAGGCAGTATAGATAATGGGGTTGTCGATCCTGTAATTTTAATATTTACCTTTAGCAAAAGTTTTAATTTGGGAGGGGGGGAGGGGGCTATATTTTGTTGGGGCCGTTTCTCTTGGAAGGGTTGTGTTAAAACCTGCTAATAGATATAATATTTTTCTTCTTCTAAGCTATTAAATTAAACAAGGATGACAACATGTAGAGAGCTGAATAATCAGTATATAAATGTATAAAAGTTGAAACAAAAATTGTAAGTAAATTTGTTAAAAAACTACTGCTTAAATACATGATAATATTTAAGGACATGCATACAATTTTAGGATGCTTTGTGTATAATTTTGTACCTTGTTGTCCTATGAATCAGTATCTCAAAAATCAGATCAATCAGATAAATAAATCACATAAAAATTTGTTGTTAAAAAAATTAAAAATCAACATGACGTACGGATAATCTTGTAATGATTATAGAGTTGCTACGCTTTCTAAATCATACCTAACTACTACAGGAATCACAATGCAAAGTTATATATATGAAATCAATAGGACAATTCTAACATGCGTGTGTGTGTGTGTGTGTGTGTGTGTGTGTGTATGTGTATGTGTGTGTGAGTGTAAGTGTGTGTATGTGCGTATGTGTGTGTGAGTGTGTGTGTGTGTGCGTGTGTGTGTGAGTGTGTAGGTTTGATGGTTGTGTAATGCTGTAAAGCTCGTCAAATTTGGTTTACACGATGATTACATTTTTTAATTTAGTGTTTTTGCTTGAAAATAAAAATACAAAAACAACATCCAAAAAACAATCTTCTTAAATTCTAAATATTCAAAATGGTTAATGGACATGTGGACTATTACGTGAAGATATAAAATTGGAAAAAATTTTCGTCAATTTACTATTTTGATGGCTAATATGGATTTATTTTATTGGTCCCTTCGTTCATCCAGTAGCAGGGAAACTGATGGGTTTAAGGGGGTTGATTGGGGTTATCATTCTTTTAGCTTTTAGAGTATAACTTTATAAGAGTACATAAAATCTGGTCTAACATCCAAGTAATAGTATATCGATTATTAAAGTTCAAATAATTGTAATATTGTTTATTTTTAGTATTGAAGCTACTCTATTTATTAAAAGCTGCTATTAAAAATAGACGGCTTAATTTTGTTATAGATTATAAAAATAAAGTATCTTCTATAGAAATCACTTGGTACGTCAGTATTTTATGTCTTTTAAACATAAAACATCCATAAAGTGAAGAATTTTATCAGTATTTATTATTGGATAGACTTTCCAGTATGGCTTCAAAACCAATTCATATACGCAGGAATAGAACAGGTTCTCTGTAATCAAAAATCATATTAAATTATATACAATATTCCACTAATACTAAAATAAAAATTATAAATAAATACCAGTTTTGTTAGGCAGCGCCTTCAGCCTCTCGGGGGCTAACAAAACTGGTTTTAATTCTATAATTTCTACTTTTAATATCCGCGGAAAGCTGTCTATAATACGTTGCGATAAACTATTTCAGTATGGCTTCAAAACCGATTTAAATGATTATGTATTGCAGGTATATATTATACAAAATTTTAAATGCCAGTTTTGTTGACCACAAATGGCCCATATAATATATAGTCTTTTATTTATATGTTTCGCAACTTAAATTAATAGATGATGTCATCCTTGCTATAATATAATCTCTCTTTAAGTTAAGTTATTATTTCTTCATACTACAACATTTAAAACAGTTACCCTTATGTAAAAGTATCAGGATGTCTCTTGTGTGTGTGTTTGTGTTTGTGTGTATGTATGTGAGAGTGTATGTGTGTGTCGGTTTGACTGAAGAAACAAACTTAAAAAGAAATATAATAAGGGGTGAGGGCAACTTTTTCCTCCCCACTATAGAGGCCTCTAGAGGGCGTAGGCGCTAGTCCTTTTATAAAGTGAAATTTTAGGGGTTTCATTCTTTTTTAGTGTTTATTTTTTCTTAGAAGGGTAAATCTACCCTCCACCAAAATAGTTATCAATCTTTACAGGATCTACATTTGTAAATGAGAACCATATCAGTCCAGAGGTTAGCGAGATTAGTATACAAGACTGTTGCTTTTATATAAGGATTATCCTGTTCTATTGACTTAATTATGTGATACTTGTGTGATATTGAAGTTATAAACTATTCAGGGATCTATATGCCCAATGATGATACACTAAATTACCCTTCTATATATTATAAATAATTGATGAAACTTAATGAACCAACCAATCAAACACAATAAAACAATCTCAAAAAATATTGAGCCAAAAAATAAGAAAGCATTATTATAGAACTCCGGGGACTAGTGTAATAATTATCCCAATGTCCCCTCCCTCCCTGCTATAAACTGTTCAGGGATGAAGGAATGGCCAATGAAAGATACTTTTATCTCCATTCCAAAGATTTAAAGCTATAATTATAACATATAACATCTATATAACATTTGTATTATTAGCGGCTTGGCACCTGGAGGCCACTTAAGTAAGTAGGAGGGAAATTCATTCTTCCATTTTAAATTTTAGTTTTAAGAGAAACATAAAAAAAATTGAGGGTTGTCATTTTCTATGGGCGATTTGTCATGGGAGGATGTAGACATAAACCTTCCCTGGACCTTTAAAAAGCTTCTCTGAAAAGGAAAACAATATCTATACAGTGGTTAGCGAGATCTTTGCTACACACACACACAGACATATACTTTTTTATTAGAATGTAATTTTAATTTAATTAAGCAGTTTATTGTGCCTTATTAAAACGACGTCATACAATACAAATGACCAATGATAGGCCAGTAAAGCTATACATTTTACCATTGGTCAATTATAATGTATACTGGCCTATCATTGGTCATTACCCTTGATCTTGATAGGTTTGAATCTCGGTCCGACAACGCATCACAACTAAAGACATTAAAATATGGTTCCTACTGCTGCTATGTCAGATGTGCAACAAAGATTGTTAGAGCAGGTGAAATGCCTTTGTCCAAGACAGGCACAAAAGGTCGTGCAGTCAAAGGAATATTTGTCTGATTGGTGTTGGTTAGCCTAGGCAATTGTGCCTGTTACACAGCCATTCAAAATGCAGATTAAGGTTACATGGAGAGGACTTGTACCTGAAGCGTAACCCCTCCCCCCCAACCCTGTCAGCATCACCATCATTGATCATTTGTATTGTGTGACAACTTTTTATAAGCACTATAAGCTGCTTCTTTTTTAAATAATTAATATCCCTATATCTATGTCCCTGGAATTATTATGTTTACTTTTAGAGATAAGCAGAAAAATTTAACACCAAAAAATTTAAGGCAAAATTAAGAATGCATATTTTAACTATAAGGAGAACGATTGTGTCCAAAAGTATGGCAACAACCTTATTATTTTCTAGATACAAATTATTGGTTAAATAGTTAGGACACTATCAGAATTATCAAAATTCAATTAAGTATCCAAAGGTTCAGAAGATTATTTGGTTATGAAACTTTGGGTACCAACATAATTTACAGTCCAATGTCCACTCCCTCCATAAGTTTACCCCTCCATAATAAGCAGGATTAGTAATTTGTTTAAAATACTTTAGGAACTAACACATAGAAAACAAATCCTAATATATAAAGTATTCAGCTTTTATTGTCAGTAGCAAAGGATCACATGAACCGCTCAACAGATTAGGATATCATTTACAGTGAAGCTAAATGAAGGTCCAGAGAAGGTTTCTAACTATTTTTGGAGAGGATACATTTACCCTCCATCCTAGAGGCCTCTATATAGGGGTGTAGCCGCTATTGCAGAATATAGGAGAGGAGAGATTTCAAAATAAAATAAAAGGATATACTGGAAAAATTGAAGCTGTATTGCTGAATCCAGCTTAAGCTACGGTAATCGATATATTATTAAGTGGATGTTGCACCACATTTCCATGTACTCTGATAAAGAAATAATCGCAGCTGGCAAAAAAACAATACTTCTCATTCAACCCCTTTAATTCTATTCCCTCCCCTCCTAGTGGTTGATTGAACTGATTATATTATTTCATATTAGTAAGGAAAATAGTAAATTGACAACAAATTTTTCTCTGTCAATATATCAATTTATATGTTATATCCATTGCTACAGCTTCTATTAAACTGCTTAGGTAGGTTGCGGCTGGGGCTTAAAGCTATTGCTAGAAAAAGGTGACGTTGATTTTTGAGGCTTCTATTAGCTAAGTGGCTGAGGGTGGCTTCCAAGTAGCCAAAGTTTTTAAGTCAACAAATATACAAACCCAACCTGAAGGCTTGTTAGGTTAGAAGAAAAAACTGAAAACAGTTTACACAGGATGTATTTTTAGACTACCTTCACCTAACCTCCTTTATTGTCCTATTTTGTTTTTTTTTATTTTCATCATGCAAATCCGTTCACATTACAGTTGAATGGTCAAATATTGAAGCTTTCTAAAAATATATCTAACATTTTTCTACCTCTTATACTTTTTGAGCTATCTTATTTCAAATCATCTTTTTTACACAGCAAAAAGGTGAAACATAAAATTAGATATTTTAGAGAAAATTACAAATATCTTCATATACATCTATCTAATATTGCTACAAATTGACCAAATTGGACAGTTAAGGTGCCTAAAACTATCTACATGCAATGGACAATATAAAATTAGAGGGATTTATATGAAGATACTTGTAATTTTCTCAAATATGTCTCTATGTTTCACCTTTTTGCTGTGTAAAAGATGATTTTGCAGCAATACTTTGAAATAAGATATCTCAAAAAGTAATAATTTTTTGTGAATACATAAATTTATCTTCAATTAATTTTTCTCCAAGAAAGAACCATGAGTTTATTTATATTATGAATCTATTATAAGAATCTAAGTATGACTATGTTCTAAAGTAACTTAAAAAATAAAATAAAGGTTTCAAAAACAAGACTTATTATGCACTGAAAAATATACCTATTTAAATAGCAGCTGAGCTACTTGCAATAGTTGAGTAAGCACATATAATACTGATAAGCTAAACCTTTTTTCACTATCAAACATATCTATATATTATATATATAGAGTAATGGTGTTACAAATAATCATGGAGTTAATTATCAATTCTTATAACAGAACTCTCCATGTTCTGACAAATATATATAGCAGTGCTACAAGCAATAGTGGAGTAACTAGTAGTAATGCTCTGACAAATATGTCCATGTAAAGACCATGTAGCACTAACACAAATGTTGAGTTAAAAATTCTGACCAAACTATAATGAATTATTGAAAGCAAGGAAAAAAATTTAGTACTTCCAGCTATTTAAGAAAAAACTGTTTAAGCCAACACAACTCAAAATTGATTTCATGGACATACCACAGGATATAAAGTAGCAAAGCTGAAAACATATATAAAATCATAAAAAAAATTAAAATGCAAATTATTATATTTTGAAAAAAGATTATTAAATTACGAAGAACAATTAATTCACAAAATTTAGAAAAATTAATTGTGGCATAAGGCAATCACAAATTCCTTTTCAGTCCAGGTCAATTTTTAGAAAAGAAAATAATTATGATTTAAAAACCAAATCTATAATTTATCCTTAACATAGTTAATAAGAAAATCTAGATTTAATTGATTTAATCAATTGTCAATAAATCAAATCATTTTTTTTTTAAATTTAATTTTCAATACAATTTACAATACCAGAAAAACAAGAGTCACAGGAAGAGGCTTCAACATAGTCCTGAATGAGGTAGCATGTGCCAACTTGCTCTGGAGAGCTGGTGTTCTTGAATGTGTAGTAATTACACACAGGGCTAGAAAAAAAGATAAAGAATATAAATATTTTGGCTGAGGGATTTGATGATGAGTCAATGAATTTTTTTTTTATGGAAAGTAAGTCAGATAAGTGGTTAGCCATATCTCAATGGTCAGCAAAAGAAGATTTTACTACTGTATATAAGAATTTTAACTCTAGATAGCATGCGTTTTGGATATAATCACATTTGTTTTTATACATGGTTTTATTTAGGTTTTTTTTCTACCATATTTTCTATAATCTAACAACTTGCGTTTTTTTTCAAATAACAGTTAATGATCTTTCTATATACAAGCTACTTCAAATGCTATGCTGCTTACAAGCATATTTTCCTTTTTATTTATATTTGGGATCAAATTGTTGATTTAAAATACCTTGATAAGCATTGGAGCCAACAGTCTATCTCATTCTCAGTGTCAACATCCTCTCCTAAAAACAAGAATTGCAACATATTAACAAAAAATTTTAACATTGAAGAAGTTTCAACAAAATTCATTTTTAAAATTTTCACAAAATTGCTGCAATAAAGAATTCTTGAAATTATTTGTCTTAAGGTCCTAACAGTGTTTTGAAGTTATTGTGTTTATGAACAAAGAAAATATCCATACTATATACTAGTAATATCATGCTGAACTTAATAGATAATATTTTCAATAACTCAAGTATCATTTACTCCAAGATGTCCATGATACTGTTACTTTATATACAACTGGTTACCAAGATCTTAAGTTTCAGATGGACGGACAGACAGACATCAAGCTACTTTGTATTATAGACTACTAAGGAGTCTTAGGTCCAAACTCTTAGAAACTATTGCTAATCCAATTAACCAACAAAGGAGAGCAATATAGCTCTACATGTCCATTTGCATAATAATTATATTTGTGCTTTCCTACTCTTATTGTGACTTAACCATCATTCTACCTGTGTATCCAAACTTGACCAGGTCCAAATTTAAACGGTCAGGCAGATAGACACTTGAGCATTCATTACAATCTAGTCTATCTAAACACAGGCAAATTCTGATTAGAGATTTACTATGTTACGAGTCACACCCCACCCGAAGGCGTGTTAGGTTAGAAAAAAAAACCCGCAGAAACGGTTTACACAGGATGTACTGGGACCTTATGGTGGTTTCAGAACATGCTTTCCCTAAATTGAGTTAGTACCTTCCCATAGTTGAAAATTTTAAAATTACTTTTGGTGATTAAATATTACTTTTATTTTTAGACTAATAATTAACTTATTAACCTAACCTGCTTTATTGTCTTATTTTGTCTTTCATGTTTATCATGCAAATTCGCTGACATTGCAGTTGAAATGACAGATATTGGAGCTTTCTAAAAAGGTCTCTAACATTTTTCTAGCTCTAATACTTTTTTAGATATCTTATTTCAAAGTATTGCTGTAAAATCATCTTTTACACAGCAAAAAGTTGAAATATAAAATTAGTTATTTTAAAGTAAATTACATGTATCTTCATATAAATCACTATAATTTTGCTCCAAATTGACCAAATTGGACAGTTAAGGTGCCTAAAACTATCTACATTCAATGGACAATCCAAATACACACTTTTTGAGACTTTATAAGTCAACAGGAGAAGGCTAAAATGAAATATCAAAGAAACAAATGTAATTTAATTTTAATTAAAAATCACTATTAAGGCATTTTTAATAATGTAAAAGGAGTATTAAGGTACAAGAAACTCATAATTAATTATGATTTATTATTTTTAAAAACCTCAGCACTAGTTTAGAGTACCTAATAGTGTTTATCAACAAAAAAAATGTGGCCTAAGAATAAATTGTTTCTTTTATTATATGTGAGATCATCCATAAAAGTCTTTTAATTACTATGTTTTTTTTAGTTAAGATGGCAAAAACTAATTTTGTTTCATAAGGTTATAAAAAATCAAAAAAGCCAATCAACTATTCTTATAAAAAATTACTAGAATTAGTAGATTACATTTGTAACCTGCTTGGAAATGATTAAAATTCTAACCAATTTTTGGTTTTTTTTCAATGTTTATGTCTATTTTTCATAAGATATGTTTCTATTGGTTCAAAATATCAGATGATTGTGTTTTATTGGCTTTCTAATTACAAAGTGACAACTTTATACACCATAACTTACCTTAAAATCCTTTCTAAAGTGGATTAAATTTCAATTTATTTTAAAAAATAGGAAATATTTTGTTTCCTTTATCATTTTTAAAAATCATTTCAGCATGCTCCTATTGGCTTATATAGTCTTAAAAACTATGTATTTGGATTATCCATTGAAAGTAGATAGTTTTAGGCACCTTAACTGTCCAATTTGGTCAATTTGGAGCAATATTAGAAAGATTTACATGAAGATACTTGTAATTTTCTCTAAAATAACTAATTTCATATTTCAACTTTTTGCTGTATAAAAGATGATTTTACAGCAATACTTTGAAATAAGATATCTAAAAAAGTATTAGAGCTAGAAAAATGTTAGAGACCTTTTTAGAAAGCTCCAATATCTGACATTTCAACTGCAATGTCAGGGAATTTGCATGATAAACATGAAAGACAAAATAAGACAATAAAGCAGGTTAGGTGAAGGTAGTCTAAAAATAAAAGTAATATTTGATCACCAAAAGTAATTTTAAAATTTTCTACTATGGGAAGGTACTAACTCAATTTAGGGAAAGCATGTTCTGAAACCACCATAAGGTCCCAGTACATCCTGTGTAAACCGTTTCTGCGGGGGGTTTTTTCTAACCTAACAAGCCTTCGGGTGGGGTGTGGAGTAAAATAAGTAATGTATTCATTTAAAGTGTCTGTTAAAGCACTGTATGTCACTCTACCTTATTTTTGAAAAAGATAAAAAATTAAAGGGAAGAGGGGAGTAGTTTTTGTTTATGACTTTGGGGGTTAAGCATGCTACCACCCCCCCCCTCCACCTTATTTTAAATTTTTAAATTTGACACAAATAATTATTAAAAACCAGTAATTATTCAAAAGACGTTTCTTGTGAAAATAAGTCATACTGATAAAACATAACCATAATATAAGTTTATCTAAAAATGTAAGTATGTATAATTTTATTGTTAGCAATTATTATAACTTTTACTTCAGCAAGTTATTAATACATCAGATGAGGGGGAGGGGGCGGGAGGGTTTTGGGGCAAAAATGCCTACCCCTATCATCTTAGCTTCTATTATAGCTAGGGGACTGGTTTTCTTTTTGACAACTATAATTGAACAAGGATTTTTAAAAAAAGATTTATATTATTTTCTTCTAGAAAGCAGATGTTATTTGTGTTATAATTGTAGATGCTTACTTAGTGGTGCATGGTGAAGAATGCATTGCATGTGATTGAGGATAATATCCTGTAAATTTTATTTATCTATCATCTTATATGTGAAGTAAAAATTGATTTGAACCTGTAGCTTTAGTTTAAATAGATATTACTTTGTTGCTTATTTTCTAATTTGTAATTCTCATAAAATTTAATCTTGACCATCTAAAACCCTATATATTATACTAGCAGCTGTGCCCCCAGCATCTAGGGGATCTATATTGGAAGGAATATGGAAGGTCAGAAAAAAAGCTGAAATTCATACCTACCCAGACTTATAGAATAGATTAGCCTTAGACCACCTTGACCCCTATATTTAGCATCACTATTGTATAATTATTATTAAGAAAAGTAAAGAAGTAATTAACATGACCATCTATAATACAAAGTAGAATGATGTCTATCTGTCTGTCTGTCTGTCCGTCTGAAGCTTAAGATCTCAGTAACCGCTGAACCGATTGGGCTCTACTTTTCAGGGATTATACCTACTGGTCCTGTGATGGTTTTAAGCTATTTTCCTGGGGGTTGGGACACCCCCAACCCCCCAAAAACTAAAATCTCTTGGGGCAAAGCCACTAGTCCTATTATATAAAGTAGTAAGCATTTTTTGTCTGTCCTGAAGGATCTTGCTAACCACTGAACGAATATTACAGTGAATCTTCTTAGGCCCTGGGAAGGTTTAAAACTATTTTTTGGGAGGGTGTCTTCACCCCCCTTCCCCCCAAAAAATATTTTTTACTCTTTTGAACACAAATTTAAATTGGGATGAGGTCGAATTTTCTCCCTCATACCTTAAGTGCCCAAGATGCTTCTGGGGCCTAGCCGTTAGTCTTTTATAGAGTAGCTAATAAATTTTCCAATATATATTTTCTTCAAAATAGGCTTAGAACAAAAACGAAACATTGGACAAGATAGTCTGTTAGATATGGAGTAGTTGCACTATTAAAAAGATTATAAATGATAGATTTCCTTGAATAAGGAAACAGCATCACAACCCATGGTATCAAAACATTGTACAACACAGTCCATTCCATCTGAATCATCTATAACCTAAAAATCAAAATGTTTTTCTTTAATGCCTAATTGTCAGTCATTAAAGGACCTAGGAAATCTTCAGCAAATCCCGTATCCCTTATCCCTGTAATATGTTTGTACAATATATTTGTGAATTTTTTTATGTAGATTTCAAAAATGTTGTTAATTTTTTAAAATTTTGATTATTTGTATGCTTTTTTTAAACAAAAAATTTAATCAAAGAAAATTAACTATTTTCCGCTCTCTGGACAGTTATAGATATTTTACGATAGATAGGATGTCTAAATCCCCAATCACTTAATATGACCAATAGGAATAATACATAGACACAATCATATCACAAAAAAAATTTAATTGAGAGTTAACAATTTGACAGGTATTTTTGCAATAATTGATTAATACAACTTTCTTAAAATATTTGAATTTAGCTTCGGATAAAAGTTGTTTAGGGAAATTATGATGTCTAAAACTGTATTAGTTTATTAGGATTGTTTATCTAATAATAATAAACCCATTGTATTGAGAATATTTCAGCCAATTATCGCATCGTATCATAGTCATCTTTCCTCCTGTACAATCAAAAACATAACCGGTTCTAATCCACTGGATATTATTCAGTTTTGTAACCTTTACCCACCCTCCCTTTCTCTTGATTTCTCTCTTTCTCTGTCTGAAGGGGGTGATGTTTTGTAGATTTGATTTGCAATTTTATTATTTAAATTCGGTTAAAAATTACATACAGTAAAAAAAGGAAAATAAGAATGTAAATATAAAGTTTTTAAACTTTTAGATTTAGATAAAAAAGATTTATCTCCAAAATAAAACCATGTAGATTTGTAGATTACATAGTTGGTGGTGGGGGGGGGGGGTTGCAAGTTGGGGGAGTGTTCTATCTCACGGTTTTTTTCACTTTCTTGTCAAACAGCTAGCTTCAAATAGTAGATATGTATATATAAAATAACGTTTTTTTTATTTAAATACACTAAAACAATTTTTTATTTACAAAGCTACCTTTTCACTAGCAGAAAAAAAGAACAGATTTTGAACACTCCACCCCTTCTTTCTCTTTCTCCCTCTAAAACTCTTACACCTTTCCCCCTTTTCTATTCTCTCTCTGTCTCTCTCTCTCTCAATGCACTTTCTGAAATTTCTTAATATCTCAGAACACATGTAATAATTAGTTTTGCTACTTGTTCTGAAGAAGCGGTTTAAATCAAAAATTATCTATAGCTTTTTTTCCATAATGCGGAAACTTGTCAATATGTGTCGATTAAATTTTTGGATTAAAAAAAACATAGAAATAATAATTTTTTTTTAAAATCAACATTATTTTAGAAATCTACGTAAAAACTTTCTCAAATATATTATACAAACATGCAATCAGGGATAAGGGATAAGGGATTTGCAGAAGATTTCCTATGTCCTTTGTTACAGATATATATGATTATTTAATTTAGGCTTAATGAAACCTTCTTAATAATTTCAAACTTTGAATTATTATTCCTGTAACAGTTTAAACAGTTTACAAAGAGTAGTCAGTGTCAAAACTTCCACATTTTCATAATTGATTTTAGATGCAATTTAGTTGTCTTCCTATTACCAGAGTTTTTACAAAAGCTACCAATTTTTTTAATGTCTACAGTATGTTGCTGTATATTCCAGACTCAAACCTACAACACTCTGACAGACAGTGATACACTACGAAATGTGCTAATGCTGCAGGTTAGCCACCATCTGAATAACCAATAAGTTTGTTATGTTTTTTTATTACCTGCATTATTGTGTCTGTTTTCTCATTGTACTCCCAAATTCTTCCTTCCATGTAAGAGCAGTTTGTAGCTGCACCATTAAAAGAAATAGAACTATAACTAATTTTTTTTGAACAAGCAATTATAATTACTGTAAAAAATAAAAAGTTTGAAGACAGTCTAAGGCAAGAAAGCAAAGGCAGATTTTCAAAAATATGTGATGCAATATAAGCTTAAATTTTAAATTAACCAGAACGTATACTGTGATGTAATACTATAGAGATTTAATTATTAGATTCATTCTAATTGCTTTGTTTAAGTTAAAAGAAATTTATTGCTGGCATCCTGTTCCCATCTTGATAAAATATTAAAAAATTTCAACTCTCAGTATGTACACTATCACTTACATAGTAACATAATATATGCACAAGTTCTAATGCTGTATGTATATAATTCATCATTATTATGTCTTTATTGCAGTTTATTATTTTTTATTAAATTTTAATTTACAATTACCTGTTGTTGTTGTTGTCATTGTGGAAGTTGCTGTAGTGGTTGTTATCGTGGAAGTCAAAGTGGTAGTTGTCTTTGTAGAAGTTGTGCTAGTTGATATCAAGGGTTTCTAAAATAGAAAGAAACAATTGATTTAATCCTACCAATAATACAAGACTTAATGAAGCTATAAACCCAAAATATAAGACATATAATGGAAAATTCAGATAAATTCACAAAAAAATTTACTTATTAATTAAGGAAATTTTAAAGGAAGTATATTATTTTGACTTAGGGGCATTGGTGAGAAAACCACCACAATTTTTTAACCTTACAACAGTATTAAATATAAATGAAATGAATTTGTTAACATTACTAAGAATATTTTGCAATGGAGATGGATAAATCCCTCCTTGGAAATGGTCCATCTTAGTTGTTTACATCTTATGAAATGTATGTCTTCTTAATTGTTTGTGTATACATGTATAAGATTTTGTATGTTTGTGTATATATTTATTATGCTTGTGTTACTTGGTGCTTTCCCTAAAAATGCTTAGCAAGCACAATAAATCCCTACTACCTTTTTTTAAACAAGAAATTTTTTTTGCAGTGCCTCTAGGTGCAGTACCCTTCCTCTGATAGTCTACCCTTTATTCAATATATCCTGACCAAAAGTGAAAAACATTTTATTTAATAAAAGGGTGGTTGGTGGTTTCTGTGCAAGCCAGGAACTTTAAGGGAAATTAGTGACTATGCCCCTAGAGGCCTCTAATTTTTTTTTTTATTTTAAATATCTAATTTGAGAACAATTTTGTCTATTTCAAGACCACCTTTTTTTATTCATGTTTCTATGACACTAGCACCACCCTGCAATTTAAAATTTTTCATATTTTTTGACAATTTCTCTTGGGAGGGAGGTGGTATCCTACTACAAAGTAGTTATAAACCTTCCCAGGACCTATGAGAAGCCTGTAAAGAAGAACTATTTTGGTTCAGCAGTAATTGAGATCCTTTGGTACACACAGACAGAAAAAAACATTCTGTTTCACAATAAATGGGTTTTAGTTTTTTTCATACTTTGGATTATTATTTTTTACCTTGCAATAAGAAGAATCCATGTCCTTATCACAATACCAATGAGTGTTTGGTACCCAGGCTAAACAAAAATTACTAATGCTACAAATTTAATAACATATGTTAAAAGTATTCATTTTAATGAATGTATAAAAAAGTTTTATCCATGACAGCTCTGACAGTTAGGTAGTTGAAATTAATCCTGTCTGAATCTGATTTATGTGTATTGTATAAATCTTATCTGAGCTGGATCTTTAAATCGTTTAGTGGTGCGCTAAATTGAGGCGATCTAGTTTGGCGCACCTAGATATTATTAGATTTCAATCTTTAAATCAAAATGGCATGGGCAAATGGACAACGATTTAAAGATCCAGCTCTAGAAAAATTTAACTGTATTTACATATCATCATAAAAGTCATTAATCCAATCCTCAGGCTCATTATGAAAAGTTAAACCGCTACTGTTTTACAGTAACCCCCATCCCCTTCTTATAATGAAATAGATTGGAAAAAATGGGAAAGGGTATTACTTTTTATGTCTAATTGAGTTTTTTAAAAATTTACACCTGCTTTTCCAATAATTTTATTTAGATAATAATTGAGAGGAGGGGGTTATGATAACCACTAAAGGCACTTTAGGGAAAACCAACATCAAATGTTTAAGTTTTATTAATGTATCTATGGTCAAAGGCAATGGGATATAAGGCAGTTATTGGCAAGAACATCTTTATAATACCTAATCTTTGTTCCATCTGTCTTTCTTTACTAATTATTTAACTATCTACTGCACCCTAGCATCTAGAGGCTGTATATTCGAAGGAATATAGCAGATAAATATTTGAAAACCATACCCCAGCTTTAAAAAAGAAAGAAAATAGCCTTAAACCATCCCAGGACCTAAAAGAAGCTTTACTGTAAAGGAGGACCATATTGGTTCACTGGTTAGCAAGATCCTTTACTACAGATAAAAAAAGCTTACTACTTCATATAATAGGATAGTGAAATATGCATGGTGTTGATTATTGTGTAGATCATTCTTAGTCTACTATGTCTGTCCGGCTACATTACTAATAGAAATTGGGTATGGTGTATAGATAAGGTTTTTTAATAAAAGATTCTAAAAATATATGCCATAATTAATTTCAATTAATTTTGTGAACTTTGCTTTTATGATTGTTTACATTCACTATCAAGCTTAAAAGTATAATATAATCTAAATAGAATATAAAACGTTACCTTGTCCTTCAAAACACCAATTCTCCCCTAATAATAATTATAATTAGGTATGCAATGTTAAAATTAATTCTTTTAAAGCATTTAATATCAGACTTTATATCTTATATAAGTTAAAATACTGAAGCTACTCCAAAACGGCTATATAAAATAGTAGAATAATATGACTAAAACTAAGAATGGCTTGTCCATACAAACATAGAAATACAGATCAGATAACAATCTTTGGTCAAGCATTACCATAAACAATTTAGATACATTGATTTTATATTTATGTATCTTGCATATTATTGGAAATTGTGAGAATTATATTATATTGTTTCATCTATTTAAATCTTTACTTTACTTCTATTACAAACAGGATTACATACACACAGGCACTACCACTCACACACACACTACAACATACACACATACACATGCACTACAACACACATACGCACTACCACACACACACACACTTTGACATTATGTTTAGTTTGTTGAATGCATAAGTTCACATAGAGACACATACTCTTAAGCAGGGCATTCTTTATTTGTTACATAAACTTATATCATTTAATGTTCTTTGTTTTTTTTTCTTCATATTGTTGCTGTGCTATACTAATGTATAAAGAAATATTATATAATTTATGTTTCTAAAATACATCTGTTAGTTTGATTGTTATGATGATTGTTATGATGTAATAAGATTTGTACAAAGTGGAAAAGATTAGATTTAGAAATAATAACTTACTTATATAGACTTTACCAGCATTACACCACCATCTACCACAACAATCACCTGAATAAAAATAGCAGGATCTTAACACTGGAACATAGAATAAATTTTTCTCATTATTTTGCATAATCCTTTTAAATAAAAATAATAAGGTATTTTCTCGTATTCATTTGAAACAGATTATTATCCCATGGATTAGAACCAGTTCTCATCCATATGAGAAAAAATATGTCTAGCATTGTATTATAATCAGTTTTCTACCAAGGTAATAATGTAAATACAATCATGAGATTAAAACCAGTTTTTTAGCCTGTGCCTTAAGCATCTGGGGCTAAAAAACTGGTTTTAATCTTATAATTGTACATTTTATATCTGCAGAAAGGTATTTATATTACAAAGCGCGAAAAAACTATTTTAATTTCTCTTTAAAAATATTTGTATGGGCTAATAGACTTTCATATTTAAGGGAAGCTATACAAACTCCTGAAAAGGTTTTAGGCAAATCTATAATCTTTGTTTAGTCTTGGAATGGTTTCAAGCTCTTTTTAAAAGCAAAGCTTTTCTATAATTAGGGTCGGTTCGTCCGTCCGTCCATCCGTACGTCTGAGACAGATAGCTTTTTTTGTTAACTTAGGCATGTTAGAATTGTCCTATCAATTTCAAACTTTTCATGGGGATTCCTGTAGTAGTAAGGTATGATTTAGAAAGCGTAGCAACTCTATAATCATTACCAGAATGTCCGTACGTCCATTTTAAACATGTTGATTTTTTACTTTTTTAACAAAAATTTTTTATGTGATTTAATTATCCGAATTTTCTGATTTTCGGTATACTGATTCATGGGACAACAAAGTACAATATTATAAGCAAAGCAACTCTATAATCAAGTCCTACAAAATGTAAGTATGTCCATAAACATTTTACTGTATCAAGAAGTTTTTCAACAAATTTACTCACAATTTTGCTTTGACTCTTATTCATTTATATTCTTATTATTCAGTTCTGACACTATACAAGTGTTAATGTCCGTGTGTCCCATTGTTTCAAAGCTTTGCTTTTATGGATGTTGTCATCCTTGTTTTTATGCGCAGCCAATAGTTAAACATAAAAGAGACATGCCTATTTAAACTATTGTTTGATATTTTACTTGCAAAAAAATAATCTTTATCTTGTCATGTTTTTATTAGTCCATTGTGTTTTTTTAGGTTTCAGCTATGGTAGTGGTTATGTATTATGTTAATTTTTTCTAGAAAATAAGCACAAAAGCTGGAAATTTCATTTGAAAAGTTGTATTGATATTTTAGAAAGCATATTATTGGCAAATTAGCAGGCGGATATGCAGATAAATAATCAGGCATTTATAACACATTTTAACTTATTATAATCCATACAACAATGTATTTTCTTTATGATATACTAGTAAATTTGCACTAGACACTGCATCTATAGGGGAAGGTGTACGATAGGATTGTTACTCTTTTCTCCACTTTCAAAACATGGAGGATTTTTTCTATTGGGTTTCACTACATACATCTTCTTTTTATTATAGACAGATGCGCCTCTAGACTCAAATGGCTCTACAATGGGTATGAAAATTGCTTAAAACCACCCTAAGAAATACATACATGAGGCTTCTCTAAAAGCATGCCTCATAAAGATACATTAATGTGATCATCTGACTGACTTACAACCTTACTACTTTAAACCATAGACCAATAACTTTGCTTCAATTCTATAGGAAATATACATTTAGAGGTTTTTTTTCAAGAAAATATCCTAAAACCATTTGATGACACATTAAAAGCATTTCTATGAAGTACAACAAAATGATGAACATGTTAAGGAGATCTTTGGCTTTAAACAAAAATAATAGAGTAGCTTATCATCTAAAAAAGACAAATAATGTTTACTTTGTTGTAAAAGTTGCTTTGCCCCTAGCCACTATAAAAATGTGTTGGAGGGAAAAACTGTAACTTATAACTATACCAAGACATTTATAAAGCTTTCCCTTAGAGCAATTCCAGATATCTTTAGCTCTATACAAACTGTATACTACTACTTTATATTATAAGATGCTGCCTAACAACAATGAAAAAAACAGAAAGTTAAAGTTTAAACTAATGAAACTAAATAAACTCACATGGAAGGGGAAACCAATCAGAATATCCATCTTGAAATGTTGTGCAGTTTCCAATGGTGGGTAATTCACAATTTTCATCTAAATACATGAATATATAATTTGTCTATATCTACTTCCTGAATCAAGAATAATACAAAACATAGAATATATAATGATATCGTAATTCACTTTATAAATAAACAATGATGATAACATCTCTAAAAGCTAAGTACAAAAATCTAAAAATCTAACAATTTTGTATCCAATTTGTACCTAGCTGTCATTGGAATCATCATGCAAAATTAGAAATTAATAGGTTAATTCTAACACATCTATTTTAATAATTATATCATACAAAAAATGTTGTTAAAAGGTTAAAAATCAGTATGTTTTAAATGGAATTACAGACTTTCTGGAAGCAATTATAGTGTTGCTATGCTTTCTAATTCGTAACTAACTGTTATAGGAATCATTATCAAGTTTGAAATTGATAGGAAAGTTCTAACATGCCTGAAAAGTGCTAAAAGTTATAGATGGACCAACCCTAATTATAGAAAAGCTTTAAAGTTAATATTAATTTCATGATTAAATATTGAACTCTCATTTGATATGAAGCTGATTGGATTCAGAATTAATGCTAGTTATAAAATACTAAAAATTCTAAAATTGGTGATTTATGCCTATTTAAGAAAATTTTAAAACTTTAAGTTCATAAAACAAGTATCTCATTTAACAAGGATGAAAACACGCTATAAAATCATTCATAATTTTAAACTAAACTGCCTATGAATTTATAATATAGCTTTATGTTTAGATTTTAGAAATGCCTCACATATTAAATTATACTTCAGATGAATAGGATAATTAAAGCAATGAAAAAAGTTAATATATCATGTTTTAATTGGAGATACAGACTTTCTGGTAACAACTATAGAGTTACTTTGCTTTCTTTATCGTAATCTTTAAAAGGAATCATCATGAAATGTATAGCACAATTCTAAAATGCCAAAATCAACAATAAGAGCTGCCCAATATAAACAGACAAATGGCCGGACAGACCCTAATAATAGAAAGGCTTTGTTTTAAAAAATGGTATATCACAAGATCAAACATCATTATCTTTAGATATATGTTTGGTTAAGATGGTATTGTGATAAATATGTGCAGTATTGAAATACTTTATTTCTAAAAAATAGTTTTAAAAACAAGGATGAAAACATTCATAAATGCAAAGCTCTGAAAAGCAAACAAACAAAAACTAACACTTGTAGAGTGTAAGAATTTAAAAAGTAGAAAATGTATAAATCTAAACAATATATCAAATGAATTAGTTGCAAAACTGTGTAAATGTGGGATATTGTTTAAGGACATACTTACATTTTTAGGACTAGATTAAAGAGATGTTTCACTTATAATATTGTAATCATATGAATAGGATAATATATACCTTAAAAAAAATTTCTAAATCTGTTAAAATGCATAATATTTTAAATGGACTTTTTCGTAGTGATTATGGAGTAGCTAAGATTCCATACTTGTACATAACTTTTATATCATGCAAAGTTTAAAATTGATAAGTCAATTCTAATATGGGAAAATCAACAAAAAGAGCTGGACAAACGGATGTAGAGACCAACTGTCTCTAATTATAGAAAAACTTTCCTTGAAAAACATTTTAACAAAGGTTTGCCTACTAAAATTGAAAAAAACTTAATTTATCATTCGATTTTTCAACTCAGTCATTTTGCGTTACAAGGGTAACACTTGAGATAAAATCCAAATTAGTTTAAGATCTTTTTTATTGAACTTTGAAATTGCAGCCTAATTTTATAGCGATTTTTTTAGTGTAATCTATTATATGTACTGCATAACAAACTTTTAGGAAGGAGGTAAAAATTTAGCATTTTAAACAAGAAAAACAGAATATAAGTAAAATTATGCATGTCAAAATAAAACAATTATATTGTTTTAAATTTATAAGCCTTATTTACTTATTCACCGAATAATTATATTATTATTTAGCTCATGCTGTGTCATATATATACCCAATGCAGGGTAACAATTCCATGTAGATTTATTCTAATACTTTTCAAAAAATAAGTACAAAGTACAAACTAACGTTTATACACTACCCACTTAGAATTGTATCGTACTTGATGCAAATTTATGCCAAATTATTAATTAGAAAATTAATTTTCATGGATATTAAGGGATAAGACAGTGAATAATAAATATATGTAAACCCCTAATGATAATCAATTAAAGTCCCACTTTTGTAGATTAAAATGAGTAATAGAAACGTTTTTAAAATGCTACCCAGTACTAACCAATCAAGATTTATTAAGGCTACAAAAGTTCTAATATGAAAATACGTTTATTTAACTTTAGAGCCTAATGTCCCTTTCTTTCCTGGTGAAAGTAAATTTTTTACCTGTTTTACAGATATCCCAGGGAATGTCAGCTACATTCACACACCATCCAACAAGATGCACATCTAATTAAAAAACAAAACATATTTAATGTTTAAATTCTAAATAATTACTAGGACATATAAAGTGATAAAAATTATTTTATACTTATTATTGTCTTATGTTTGTATTTGTCAATGAAGATTTGGCTTAAATGAATTAAAATATAATAAATTTTTAGACTTAATTCAGATAAAAAACACAATGTTTATCACTATCATTTTTCTTTTAAAATATAGATAAGCAGACATGCTCTAATTGTATAGTAACCTGTAACAAATGTGTAGGGAGAGTTTGACATTTGTATTAGAAGGATAGGGGTTACATTTGAATAAGAAACTAATTTTCAAAAGCAAAGATTTCTTTTCTTATTATACTAGTGGATATGCCCCTATAAGTCTTCAGGGGCACTTGAGGAGGGTGGAGTTGAATCCAAAAACACATTTTTAAAAATTTAGATTTAGAAAAAAGAAAAAAAAATTAAAATTTATGTTTATTTTGGTTTTAAATTTATTTTATATTTTGTAGGGTGTATTTTTCTTTTGAGTGCGGGGGTAGCCCCCTCCAAAATAGTTATAAATTTTCCTGGGACTGAAAAGCTACCCTGTTAAAGAGAACTAAATTGGTTCAGGGTTAGTGGTTGGTGCAGACAGACAAATACACAAACAAACAACCTTTTTGATATTTAAAATTTAAGCTAATAGGATAAATATATAATTTAAATATTTTGTAAGAACAGTAAAATTAGTATGCAATATTTGAAATGAATAGGACTTAGGATGTATAATAGATATAGGAATGTCTATAATCGTGCAATAAAAACAGCTAAAAAATTGTATTATTGTAATGAGCTAAAAAAATGTAAATCTGACTTGAGGAAAACTTGGGATATTATTAGAGATGCAATCCGAAAAACAAAAGATAAAGCAACATGTATCAATGAATTGAAGTTTAATGATGCTATATATTTAGATAATGCAGAAATTTCTGAGAAATTGAATGAACACTTCACTTCTGTAGCAAGCAAGATATCATCTAAAATAAATCCTTCTAACATTGATCCGTGTAGCTATATACCTAATTATAATTCCAGTTTTAAAATGCATACAATAAACCCAAATATAGTTATAGATATTGTTAAAAAAATGGGAAATAAACAAAGTATGGACATTTTTGGCCTGTCAAATTCTTTTTTAAAGAAAATAATTTCTGTCATTGCCCTTCCTCTCTCTCATGTCATTAACCAAACTATTTAAACTGGAAAAATACCTTCTGAATTAAAAATCGCAAAAGTTATACCTATTTTTAAGTTAAAAGGGAATAATTCTAATGAAAAAGCTGATCCATCAAACTATAGGCCGATAAGTTTATTAGCTATTTCCTCAAAAGTTTTAGAAAAAGTCATTTATCAACAACTGTCATGCTATTTGATTAGAAATAATATCATTTTTGAACATCAGTATGGATTTCAATCAAAAAAGTCTACAATACACCCTGTGATACACCTCTTAAATTATATAGCTGAAGCAAAAAACGATAATAAAACTGTAATTGGAGTCTTCTGTGATCTTGCAAAATGTTTTGATACAATTCCACACTCTATTTTAATTAAAAAGTTGTCAAAAATTGGCATTAATGGCGTTGAACTTGAATGGTTTAAAATTTTTTTAAGTAATAGACAGCAATTTGTACATGTAAACAACACTGACTCAACAAAGCTGAACATAGATAGAGGTGTCCCACAGGGCTCTATTTTAGGACCAATTCTATTTTTAATCTACATAAATGATCTTAAAAACTGTACTAATTTATTTACCCTATTATTTGCTGATGACAGTAATTTTTTAATTTCTGGTAAAAACTTTACAGAGATAAAACTGAAATTAAACAATGAACTTAAAAAGATATCTGATTGGTTTAGGAGTAATCAAATGAGCTTAAATCCTGATAAAACTAAAATCATGATATTTAATAAAATGAAAATACTATTGATTGAAATGCTCTTAATATTAAGCTAAACTTTAACAATGAAAATGAGTTTGATCCTGAGAAAATAAAAATCTTAAATTATGTCAATTCAAGTAGCAATATTCCTGCAATTAAATTCCTAGGTGTATTTATAGATCCTTCTTTAAATTTTAAATATCATGTAGAACATTTACGTGAAAAGATTTCTAGTTCCTTATTTCTTATAAATAGAGCTAAACATATACTGAATTTAGATAGCAAAAAAAATGCTTTTTCACTCACTTATAAATAGTCATTTACTTTACTGTTTACCTGTCGGGAGTTGTGGTCTTAAATCTACTATGGACCCATTAATTAAATTGCAAAAAAAGGCAATAAGAATTGTTTTTAGTAAGAAACACATCTCACACACAATGCCTTTATTTAAAAAAATGAATGTCCTTCCTTTACATGAATCAGCTAATTATTTGAAATTATTATTTATGTATGATTTTATAAACAGTAAGCTACCAAGTTCCTTTCAAGGTACATGGCTTTGCCGTAATCAATTACATACCAGAAATCTTAGAAACTCTAATATGTTTGATGTTAAAAAACCGAAGTTTAAATCTATTGAAAGATTACCTAAGTATCATTTCCAAGAACTATGGAATAACCATTGTAATAATGATTTATTAACCCACAATCAATCAAGAAAAAAATTTATAAAAAATCTAAAAGAATCTTTGTTATCAAGCTTAACTTTAGTGTGTAACAACCCATTATGTTAAGAATGTAGATAAAATTATATTTCTTTTCAATATTGTTTGAAATCTTATAAATCAATCAAAATCTATTTGTTGAAATTTTTTTTTTAATTTCTATTATTGCAATAATGGTGTGAGACTTGTATTACTAATCAATCCTTCCTATTATAATTCTTTCCTCTCCAATATGATTTTATTTATTGCTTATTATCTTTTTTTCTATTTTTTTGTCTTATTTATATGGCCTGTATGAAAACAATGTGTGAATACACATTACTGCATACTTCCTAGTTTTTAGGAAACTGCCATCTGGGAAGACATTTTTTTTATAAATTAACCATATCAATAAAATTTGACTGTATATATAAATGTATATAATATTCATTTATTATTTTTTTTTTTTTTCTATGTATGTACACCCAAGAATAATAAATCTAATCTAATCTAATCTACAAACAGGCTTAGGGTTACAGAATATTAGCTGTTTTATCCTCAGTAAATGCTCAATATTGGGATTAAAAAAAATTGTAGAAATATATAAAAATAATGAAAAATAGGATTTAATGATGATAATGTAAGCCCCGCAACAACATTGCAGCTTTTATATTGAAAGATTGTTCTAATAAATAATAATATTATATTAAACAAATCTACAAAAATTTATCTTATTTAAGAGTTTAAATATTATTATGTAAAAAGTATGTTAATAGGAAACATTCAACAAATAATCTCCACCCTTCCCCCATTAATACTCTCTATCTATCTAAGTCCCCCTCTCTCACTCTTGTCGCTAGGTATAAAATAGTACATTATATTATATCTATCTATTACATAAGCAATAAATTATGTCTTGATTATATTAATAGAAGAATAATAAAGACAGCTACCTGAATCAAATAGCAGAAATCCTTTTCATCTGCTAGCAATTTTTTTTTGTTCTTTTGTAGGGACTCAGCTGTGTTTATATTTCTGAAGCTATCAACTGATTTAAGAGACCAAATACAAATTCGGGACAGGGTACATGTCCTAAGGGGAGAGTCACATATAGCTTATGCCCCCTATATACATTTACTTTAATGCTTAATCTGTTAGTCATTAATTAACTTTTACTCATACTAACTGATGTTGCCAGATTTTATAAATATTAATTTAAGTGAATATAAAAGTTAACATGAGAACCTTCCAGTTGAGAAGTCAATTACCCCTTCCCTCCCCACCAGAAAGAAAATTACCTTACTCCCCCTCCCCTGCCATATCCTGATTTAGAAACCCTTATTATAGATTTAGACTCCCTATTTTAATCTATTACAGTAGAAGGAGGGAAGGGTATAGTATATTATATAGAAGCGTTTCATAAGACAAAAATATTATCAAAAAATCCTCTAAATAAAGTTACTCTCTGACACAATTATCCCAAGTAAAATGCTATCAAATGGTGTTTTAGGGGAACATTAACCACCCTTATTTGTTTTTAATTAAAAAAATTTGGGGACATTTTTTGTTTGGGGGTGAGGCTGAGGGTATCCCATCCTCACAGAAAATATTTCAAAACCACCCCAGGAACAGTAAGTTTAATTCCATAAGAGTAGAACCCAATTAGTTGAGCAGTTACCAAGATCTTAAGCTTAAGACAAACAAACAGATGTTCAATCAGACATCATTCTACTTTGTTTTATAGATAAATATTAACAGAAACACATTTCTATTTAAAACTTGTATAAATAAAGTATTGTTACATGTTTCTGTTCCATCATTATATGGTGTACAGATGTCAGTCTGAAGTTTTCCATCCTCACACCACCAGACTTTCTGACAATCACCTTTAAATAAAAATTATAAATTATTTAATAGTTCAAATATTAGATCTTGAATAATTAAGCAACTGTGCAATCATTAAGGGATCTTGTGGGATAGGACAAAGAATGTAAATTGATCCCATATGATTAAAAATAAATCAACCAATCAAAATTGAATTAAAAGTACCAAAGATTATTTTAGCCAATGAATAAGAAAGCGTTTTTTCAAAACTTTGTGGACCAGTTCTATTTATAATCCAAATCCCTCCTTCCCTAGAAGTAAGTAGTAGAATATTGTTAGGTTGATAAAATGTCAGCCATGGCCACTATTTTAAACTCCATACAATTGATAAAAGTAACTAATGGCATTTGAAAAAAGTTCATGTCAATAATATGTCAGTCCTGGCCTTTAACCATTTTAATTAGATAATTTTGTGCTTAATTTGACATAGCACAAAAATACATCCTGTTTGTAGTGTAAGCTCTTTCCTACCCTTGGACCGTTATGGTTCTCCTTTGCAATAAAGCTTTATACAGGTCATTGAATGTTTTATAACCATTTTGGGGGCAGGTTCCTTCACTTTCCTAAGAGGAATCGCCCTCAACAATTATTTTTTTTATTTTCATTAAAAAACAAAAGTAAAAGTGAATGCAAAAAAACCACTCCTCCCTCCCTCCTCCATCTTCCCTTTTTTGCTCCTAGAAGCCACTAGTGATGTGCCTAAAATGCATAAAATGATTTTTATAAGCTGGTTGTAAAAGACAAAGACAATGCATTTTCCAGTTTATGAGACAACCAGAAGGAAGACTAAGAATAAACTTATTTAGCTTTTTATTTTCATGAATATAACAAATTTTTATGAAAGTAATGTTTCATAATCAAAAGTGTTTCATTGATCCAAAGAAGCTTTACTGTAAGACATATTGGTCTGTAGTTTAAAAACTATTTTTACACACAAAGGCACACAGACAAACTAATATCAAGCCATCCTTTCTCCTTTATATTATAATATGAAAATTTGAATATATCTTAGCAAGTTTGTTTTAAATTTTCATAATTAATTTATAACTCTTACATGGCCATCTGTTGATGAGTGGATAACCTTCAATAATGTCCACAACATCTTGGCAATTAGCATCCGTAGGAGCTTGACAATACTCTGAACCTGAATTTTAAAAATTATAATCATATCTAAAGATTCAAAGACATTAGCTTATAAAGAATATAATTGTATCAGTGCTTAATTTTAATACCTTTCTGCAAGGACTTTTTAATTAAGAAATGGGGATTGCTACTTTTGCCCCCCTAAAAACCTTTTAAACACGTGGTTCACAGTTCACAAGTCAGATATTTTTTTTACATTAATCTGAGGGGTTTAACCTCCACCCCCAATATTGTTTTACAAAGCCCCTTGTTTATGTAAATTTGCATATGCAATGGAAAAAAAAATAAAAAGCTGGTAAATTTTTTAAGAAATGCTTAAATTAAAAGTAGATACTTTTTTTATATAACTTTAATTTCCTTATTGATCAATGAAATTATTCATTTAAAATTTAGTATCTGAGGTGTATTTTTTGTGTGTGAAATTTATCATATTATGAAAAAATGCTGAATGAAAATTATTATTCTGCAACACTAACACTAGACCTAGATAATCTTATCTACTACTATGATCTTTTTTTCACAAATATGAAATAGTTTCTCATGACAATGGAATAATCACTAATTGAAAATAAAATTTTAGAAAACATTCTCTGAAAAAATCTTTAAAAATTAGAGAAAGAAACATTTCATAAAACATGAAAAATTTCATCAGATTTTTTTCATAACTAAAAAATATTTAGAAGTTGGTAGTAGAGGTGTTGCCATTACCCACCCCCCCCCCCCCCTCCTAGTCAAACCAAAGCCCTTGGGCTAATAAAGGTTAAGACTTTTACCTGTTACAAAACTAATTAACAGGAATAGTAGGAAAACCATCTTGAATGGCTAAATAACTACTAACTAAAATTTTCTTAAATATTTTCTTTATCTCTTGTGCATGCTGTTTGTTATAATAATTTTATAAGTTATCAAGGATGATAAATTATGTTAAAGCACTTATGTAAACACTAATAATCTTAAAAGTAAAGTTTAACAGTTATGAATCTATCTCAACCATAATATTTAAAATTAGTAACTACTGTTGCTTCATAATAAAATATATTCCAAAGAAAAATCTTCATTATCAATGGCCTTTCTTAGTGAAGCAAATGTAGCTTAGTCATTTTAGATGAACCATTTAGAATTTTAAAGATGTAAATAGATTATTAATATTGAAAATTAGTAACAAAAAAGATAAAATAAACTCAATCAAAAGGAAAAGGAACAGACTTACATCTAAAACATAAAAATGATATTGGAGAAGTAGGAACATATCTTAAATGTTAAAAACCTTTGCCTTTAGGAATAATCATTGTTTACACACAACATATAGAAATCTGAAGGATTTAACAAGAACAACATCTTTCCATAAGTAGCTAAGCTTATAATTTTAAAAATTGCAGATACAAAAAATCAGGTGATATAAGTTAAATCTTGCAAATCACAAGCAATATATAAACAAAAAAATGTATTTTTGATGATTATTTTATGTTAGGGTAGGGTGAGCCAAGGTTGGAAGATCCCCAAAGTTTTGTTTGGCTAGGACCCTGTTTTCTCATAGCCTATAAATATGTTTTTGGAAAACTTAAAATAAAAACTAGTTATTTTGTAAAACAGATTATTATCATTGATAATAATTCTAACCAACTATCATAAATAACAACTAATAAAAACATATTCATATTTTTGAAATAATTAGACATACAGATATTTATGTAATAGAGTAGCTTTATAACCAGGTAGAATTATGTTTAATTAACGTAAGCATAAGATAAGAAAATTCTTGGAAACTAGAGTTATAAATTATCTTCATAAAATTTATTAGAATATTTTCATATTTTTATGTATAATGTAGCGCAGCTACTTCATAAACAGGGATTTTACACTTATGGATATTTTGAACCAACCAATCAAAATTTAATAAAAACTACCTAAACTTTTAAACAAATAATTGTGAGACCAAGTTCATAAAACCATTGCAATTTAGAGTCAATTGGCTTTTTTTATATCTAGAAGGATTTTATCAATGAATTAGAGAATGCATACAAATGGGTTATATAAATTGTAGGATTAGTCTGGCTTAGGGCGTCTGCAAGGTCTGTTTTTAAGTGTCTTATTTAAGTTTGTTATATACGGATATATTAATCTTTAAATAAAATATGTTTGTTTGTCTGTTTGTGTCCTGTTAACTCTAGGACCCATATGGCTCTACTTTGCAGTGAAGCTTCTTTAAGGTTAAACTTTTCACCATTTTACTTTTTTCTTTCGTCTACTCAAATGTTTATTTACGTTCTCTACCAGTTCTACAGTTTTCCACCCAACAATTTTGACAACCCTTTTAAACAAAAGTCTATGGCGGGGGGGTATATCATGCAATAAAAAGGATAATATTAATAGGTTATGAGGGTGACTAAACCCCCCTAAATGGCGATGACACTCTCCTTCCTTGGCTGTTGTTTGAGGGTGAGGGGGGTGGGGATCTGTATCAGAAGCATTTAGACCCTTATCAAGGGGGGTACAGAGGGGTGAATATCTAGAGGTTATATCCACACCCTTCTACACTTCATGCCTTTAACTTTATGTAAGGATAAGCTATGCTTGGTTTGTATGTTGTCATACTTGTTTAGATAATTCATAATTTTTTTTTTGATATATACACAATTTTTATAATGTTTTCTCCTCCACACTTAATATGAAAAATAACAAGGACAATGAAATACAACAGTAATCAATAAATTATTACTTGGATGCTGCACTAGATTTTCATGTACTCTAATAAAGTAAAACTCGCAGCTGGCTAAAATAACGATTCCCTATCCACCTTCTTTACCCTTTTCCCTTGCCTCCTACTGGATGAAAGAACTGACCAATAGTGGAGTTCCATCAAGCAAAATTGACGACAAATTTCCCGCTGTCATAATATCCACAAATTCCAATTATTATTATATAAACAGAAGTAAAATAAGAGATGGGAGGATGTAATTTTTTGTAAACCTAACCCCTTCAGGATTCCCTTATCCTTAGGGTTGCCTATACCTGTGGCGCCTTAACCTGCAGGGCTAACTAGAAACTAATAGAACCTAACCTAACCAAACCTTAAATAATAAACAAACAATGAAAAACTACCCCAACCCTTTATTTTTAATTTTAAAAATTTAGATTGCTGGTTTCACTGTTTAACTTAAAGTCTTGGGATGGTTTAAAGCTATTATCTTTTCATATTTAGGAACAGTTTATAAACAAGATAATCTGTGGGAAAGTGCCACCGAAAAGAAAAACTGAAAGTAATTGAAGAAACAAAAATAAATTCCCAATAGTATATTATTAATATTATCCTCAATAACTTATAAAATGAATGTACACTTTTAGTTTTATAATCTTTAATTATACAAGTAAACAATTACACAATAAAATATTTTTTATCATTATACACTAGAAATTTTCTATTGATGTCATCATGTCAAGGTAAGTCCTGTTTATTCTTACTTGCGGCAGCGCCCCTAGAGGCTTATAATGTAACTTGAGGGGGGGGGGATTGAAATGACCTATCCAATTTTTTATTTCAATTTTAAAAAGTAAAAGTAAAATTACAATATTTTTTGGGAGAATAGTTCTTTTCTAGGGGTGTAACCCTCTCCAAAAATAGTCATAAACCTTCCCAGGACCAATGTGAAGCTAGATTTGAAGAAGAACATTATGGTTCAGCAGTTTTTAAGATACTTTTGTACACACACACAGATCCTTTTACTTTATTATCAGGATATAAAAGTAAAAGGAATTGTGTCTGTCTGTCTTTCTGTATGTTTGTGTAACTGTCTGTACAGAAGGAACTTTAAACCAATATGGTTCTCTATTACAGTGTAACTTTTCATAAGTCCTTAGAAGGTTTATAACTACTTTGGGTTACCAATAACCTTCAATAGAAAAATAATTACCCCCAACCATCCAATTTTTTCGAAGTTTACAATTGTAAGTGTGGGTTGACCACACCTCCACCTCTCAAGGCCCGCTAGAGCCCTCTAGGGGCGTAGCCGCTAGTATTTACTAAAGTAACTGGATAATTGTATAATAGCCAATAATATCTCGTAAACAGCTGCAAATTATTTTACAATTTATAGGGAAGTATTTAATCCATCCAGGAAATATTTAACAGGGTTTGGAAATCTGTCTCCTAAAGGCAACGCTCCTCACTATTGTATATTTAAATTATATTTTCCCTGAACGTTTTCCGACAATTATACAGATGAATTACACAATGTAGTTTATATACCTAAAAATCCTAATATTAAAGCTAGTAAGATAAAGAAAAATAAGGCAAACAAATTAAAAGAACAAATTATGCGGTATAATAAACTCAAAAACAACCCATGTGACGTCATAAAAATGAGGGAATATCCCTCTCTTTTTCAGGGGTTTTCTTTCCCACTTCTCCTCTCATCTCTAACATTTTCATGACGTCACATGGCTGATTTTTGCGTCACTTTGTCCACATTAATACTTTTTATACTACAGGGTGTTTTATGAGAAATGTTTTTTAAAAAACTTAATTATGGTTAGAAAAAAATAATTCAATAAAATGCGCTATATACTAGGAAAGCCTGTTTTGGTACATTTATGTTTCAAATAAATTTTAAAAAAAAGATTATTTCAATAAATTGATAATAGTTTTTTTTCTTTGCTTAATGCTTATGTTTTTTAAACAAGGATGACAACATCCATAAAAGTGAGGCTCTAAAACGGTAGGACAAACACACATTAACACTTGAAGAGTGTCAGAACTGAATAATCAATTTAAATGTATAAAAGTCAAAACAAAATTGTAAAGTTAAATTTGTTGAAAAACTGCTTAAATAAACGATTAAGGTTAAAGACATACTCACATTTTTAGGACTTTATTTTATAGATGCTTCGCTTTTGTTGTCCTAGGAATCAGTACTCTGGTAACGATTAAAAAGTTGCTACGCTCTAAAAATTGTACCTAACTGTTATAAGAATCACCATGAAAAGTTTGAAAACGATAGGACAATTCTAACATGCCTAAATTAAAGACGGATGGACGGACCGACCCTAATTTTAGAAAAGCTTCGCTTTTAAAAAGACATTTCTCTTGAAACACCTGTAGTATCAGCGAAGGAGAGCTAAAGAGCGCGATAGAGAGAAGGGGAGCTAATAAGCGCCAGATAGAGAGAGAGAGAGAGTGTGTTTGTGTGAGAGAGAGAGAATGAGAGAGAGAGAGAGAGAGAGAGAGAGAAAGAGTGATATATAGAGAAAAGAGATAACAGAAAATCGAGAGATTTTAGGCTTCACATTCTATCTTATGTATAATTTCAGTAAAATTAAGAATAAAAGCAACCAAAGAAGCGAAGTCAAATATATCAAACAATACAATGAAACAAACAATCATTTACATTTATTAGAAACTACAAGGATGACAACATCCATAAGTAGCGAAGCACAAAAAATCGTAGATGGGAATACGAACAGGTAGATTTAAAAGGTTTTTACTAAAATTAAGAATAGATTTATTGGATAAGATAAATATGAAACCTTGTTTTATTTTGTATAATGACGATGGTCAAAGTAAATTATATTAAAGATGCTCATAAAAATGGGAAAAATTATTTTGATACTGATATCCCATAAAAGTTTGAAAATTGGATCAAAATAAACAAAGATCTTGGGAAATATGTAAAACATATAAAAATAGCCAAAAACCTGATAAAAGGCAGTCTGGCCGCCATGGTTGTTTTCTTGAAACGACAAAAAAATTTAATTTTTAAATCCTTAAAAACTTTAAAAATTTGGAAAATCATATACACTGAAGATATGGAAAAAAGTGTTAAAAAAATTTATAAATAGCCTAAAACCTGCCAAAAAGGCAGTCTGGCCGTCATGGTTATTTCCTTTAAAGAAGGGAAATTTAATTTTGATATCTACAACTGAAATTTTGAAAATCGGACTATAAACACTGAAGATATGGAGCAGCCTAAAACCTGCTGAAAAGGCAGTCTGGCCGTCATGGTTGTCTTTTTTAAAAGACGGGAAATTTAATTTTGATATCTATAACTGAAAAAATTTTGAAAATCGGACCATACACTGAAGATATGGAGAAAAATGTGAAAAATATAAAAATAGCCTAAAACCTGCTAAAAAGGCAGTCTGGCCTTCATGATTGTTTCTTTAAACGACAGGAAATTTAATTTTGATATCTGTAACTGAAAAAATTTTGAAAATCGGACCATAAACACTGAAGATATGGAGAAAAATATAAAAATAGCCTAAAACCTGCTAAAAAGGCAGTCTGGCCTACATGATTGTTTCTTTAAACGACAGGAAATTTAATTTTGATATCTATAACTGAAAAAATTTTGAAAATCGGACCATAAACACTGAAGATATGGAGAAAACTGTGAAAAATATAAAATAGCCTAAAACCTGCTAAAAATCGGTTTGACCGCAAATGATGTTTTATAGTCAATTGTGCTCCTTAATAATGGGAATTCTATCTTTTATAGGAGCTGAGTAAATCCCATTTCCCCCATAGCGTTACGGACTGACTGACTGACGGACAAAGTGAATTATAGAGTACAGCTTCGCTACTAATAAAAAAAACTCATGTTACAAATAACATTTTGTACCAAATTCGGACTGAAAAAAACCCAATTATTTTTACAATAAATATTTTGGCATTCTAATAAGGATTTTTGTGTAGTTGCCACGTTTTTTTCAGATTGTTAGTAAGTGGTAATTTTACAAATATGTTAGATTCAATAGGACTATTCTACCAAACCCAAATCAACAATCAATTATGGAAGCTGGAGGGAGAAGCTTTATTTTTAAACAAGGATGATAACATCCCCCAAAAGTGGGGCGGCGTATTCTTTTTAAGTGCCTATTGACAGAGAGACTTTGGGGACTTATGATTGGTTGGTTTATTAAGTTAAGTGTCTATACATTTCAACCACTAATAGTTATCTACAGAATGGGTAATTTTGTGTATTAGCATTGGGGATGTGCATCAATTTATCAGCCATTGTCTTAGCACCTTTAAATTAATATGCCGATTTTTAACTTTTTTTGATTTTTGGAATAATTATTCCTAGGTTTATAAGGTACAATTTTTTAAACGATGCATCTTGATAATAAAATCCTAAAAATGTAAATACATCCTTTTTCTGTATCCTGCAATTATGCAACAAATTTATGTACAAGTTTTTATTAAGTTTAAACACTCTACAAGAGCTATTTTTAAATTTTCCTTCTGATTTTAAAGCTTCGCTTTTATGGATGTTGACATCCTTGTTTTGATATTAAATGACCTTCCCTGCATATTTAATGTACAATTTTTCTTTTCTTATCTTCGTGTTTTGTAACATAGTTCACGTTTTTTTGCCGGATGCATAATTTCATCAATGTTTTGTTTTATCCTCAACAGTAGAGGCTTCGCCCGTATAGGCCTCTAGGAACATTAAAAAAAGGTATGTGGAAGGGGGTGGGTAAGTTGAGATAGTACAGATGTAAATACAGATAACTACTTCCTCCTCCCCTTTTTCGATGACCTTTTTCATCTGCTAGTTTTTGTTTTCTGCTTCTTGGCTGTGTTGATATTCCCGTTACGCTTGGTTGATTTTCAAAGACCCAATTGAGAGTTATTATACAGTTATTTAACCCTTTCTCTCTCTAATATTTTACTCTAATGTTGAGATTTATTTCCTTGCTTTCAAGTAGATTTTTTCTTTGGAGGGGGGGAGGGGTAATTTTCTTATATCATGAAATTTAAGGTGTCATCCCCAAAAATAGCTAAAAACCATCCTAGGATTAGTAAGAAGCTTTAATCTAAAACAGAGCCATAACAAAATCGAAGTTTTCAATTCAAACAAACAAATTACCCTATTACTTTTATACAGACTTCAACGTAACCTTCATCTCTGAATCACACACCAAATAGCCTAAAACCTGCTTATGACCATACCCACAATTCCCTAAACAGCGTGGATTGATCGATCCAGCAGTTTACAAGACTTTACTGGACATACACTCTAAAAGTTTAATTAATATTTTAATGTCAAAATCTCAGTGTTTTGTATATTTTAATGAAACTGTACAAAAACGGACTCTGAATTTACCCATCATCAATAAATTATTTGTGTAAAAAAGTCCAATATGCTGCATGCATAAAACTTGAACTTTAACGTGACCAGTTATTTGTAATAAATAATATTAATTAATTATAAAACGTAGTTAAAAATGAATAAGCCAGGTTATGTAAAGATAACAAGAAATGTTTTAAACATTAATTGAAATTTTATTATATGGATGTCGCACCAGATTTTCATGATAAAGAAATGCTCATCTTTCAGCTGGCTAAAATAATATTACCCACCATCAAACCCTTTACCCCATACCCTCTCCTCCTACTAGAAAAAACGAACTGACCAATAAATGAGGTCCATATTAGCAAGCTAAATTGACGACAAATTTACCTAGTGGCTTCGCCCATATAGGCCTCTAGGAACACTTTAAAGAGGGTATAAGGAGGGGGGGTGGATAAGTTGAGATAACAAATCTATAGTATAGGTGTATGTCCAGATAACTACTTCCCTCCCTTTTTTCAATGACCTTTTTTGTCTGCTAGCATATTCTGCTTCTTGACTGTGTTGATATTCTCGTTACCATTGCATTGGTTGATTTTAAGAAACATTTGAGATCAACCAATGCAAGTCAGCACAAGGTCATTGCAATAGGGAAATACAGTTATTTAACCCTTTCTCTCTCTACAAGTGTTTTATTCTAATGTTAATATTGATTCCCTTGCTTTTAAGTATATAATTTTTTTAGGGGGGGGGGGGTTATTTTCTCATATCACTCTCATGAAATCGATGGTATCCTGTCCAAACATAGTTAAAAACCATCCTGGGATCTATAAAAAGCTTCACTGTAAAACAGAGCAATATCAGAATAGAAGTTTTCAATGCAGATAAACAAAAAGTTACATTAATACTTTTATAAAAAACAATAACGTAACCTCCACCCGTCAGTCACACACCAAAAAGCCTAAAACCATCTAATGACCATACCCACATTTCCATAAACACCATGGATTGATCGTTCCAGCAGTTTACAAGACTTTACTGGACATACACTCTAAAAGTTAAATCAATATTTTAATGTCAAAATCTCTGTGTTTTGTACATTTTAATGAAACTGTACAAAAACGGACTCTGAATTTACCCATCATCAATAAATTATTCGTGTGAAAAAGGCCACATTATTACAATAATTATCTATAATACAAAGCAGAACAATGTCTGTCTGTCTGTCTGAAGCTTAAGATCTTTTATAATCGCTGAATCGCTATAAGCCGCTAGTCCTGTTATATAAAATAGTAAACTTTTTTGTCTAAAGCAAAGGATCTCCCTAACCGCTGAACCTATATGGTACCCCTTCACAGTGTAGCTTGTCTTTGGAAGGTTTATAACTACTTTGGGGGAGAGTACCAACCCCCTCCAAAGAAAAAAATGACCTACTATATTTTTTTTGCTTAAATTTAATTGAAAATTAGTGAATGTCAACCCCCACTCCCACTTCAAGTGCCCCTAGAGTCCTTGAGGGGCCTAGCCACTATTCTATAATACAAAGTAGTACGATGTCTGTCTGAAGCTTAAGATCTCAGTAACCACTAAACCGATTGGGCTCTACTCTTCAGGGAATATACCTACTGATCCTGGGATGGTTTTAAGCTATTTTATTGGGGGGTGGGACAACCCCAAACCCACCCAAAAAATGAAAAATACCCCCTATCCAAAAAAAATATTTTTTTTACTTTTTCTTTTAATATCTAAATAACACAAAAATAGGTTGATTAAACCTCTTGGGGCAAAGCTACTAGAGGCTAGGGGCGAAGGCGCTAGTTTAGTTATAAAACGTAATTAGAAATTCTAATTAAAGAGCAAGGTTATGCAAAGATAACAAAAAAAATGCTACGTGTATAACACTTGAACTTTAATGTGACCACGTGTATCTATAATACAAAGTAGAATGATGTCTGTCTGTCTGTCGTTCTGTCCGTCTGTCCGTTTGTCCATCTGTCTGTCTGTCTGAATCTTAACATCTCAGTAACCACTAAAACGATGGGGCTCTACTCTTCAGGGCATATACCTACTGGGCCTGTGATGGTTTTAAGCTATTTTCTTTATCCCCCTTTCACCTTAATTTCTTCTAGGGTCGTAGCCGCTAGTTAGTAATACATAATATTTATTAGTTATAAAATGTAGTTAGAAATCCCAGTGTCAGATAACAAAAAAGCATTGCTTCGTGTATAAAACTTGAATTGATCTATTATTACATGGATATTGCACCATATATTTCATGTACTCTGAAAAAGCAATGCTCTCAGCTGGCTAAAATAATAATACAATATCCCCCATCAACCCTTCTTTACCACATCCCCACCCCCTACTGAATGAGCGAACTGACTAATGAATGAAATCCATACCTGCAAGCTAAATTGACGAGAAATTTACCCCTGTCAATATATTCATGTATATTATATATCCAATTAAACATGAATTGAAAATGGAATGGAAATTTCCTAAGAAAAAGTATTCTGTTAAAATGTTTATTTATAAATATAAAGGTCATTTTAATTCTCAAACAAACATCCTTTTAAAAAAAGTATTTTTATTTTATTTATGCAGCTTAAAATTTAAAAGGATATTGAACTGATTGAGTTCTTTATTTTAAGGAAACTTCCAATAGGTTCTGGAATGGTTTCAGTCTATTTTTATTTTTTTTTGCTTTTCCCTATGCATACCCTATCAAATACTTTGCCCCTTGTTACTGGAGTCGCAGCCGCTAGTCAATTATAAAGTATTCTTCTGTATAACTCAATTTTGTACATCCATCAGTCAGTCTGTCTGTCTGTCCATCAGTCTGTCTGTCTGTCTCTCTGTTGAATATGTATTGAAAGTCAATCTAATCCTTATAATATATTAACAAGATGTTTGTTTGGTTGAACTGAAGGATCTCGCTAACCGCTGGAACGATATGGTTCTCCTTTACAGGATAGCTTCCCATAGGTCCTGGAAAGGTTTATAACTATTTTGGGGGAGGGTATCACCACCCTCCCTCGAGAAATCGCACCTAGAAAAAAATAACCCCTCTCAAAATTTTTTATTTATTTTTCTTTTCAAATCTAAAATAAAAAAATGAGATATCATATTCCCTTTCATCAATTGCCCCAAGAGACCTCTAGGGGCGTAGGTGCTGGTATAAACTTAAATAATATTAAGGCCTTTTCCAGTATGGCTACCAAACCGATTAATATCTGCTGGATTATGACCGCTCTGGAGAATCATGTATTATATCGAACTATACCCAGTTTTCTACGAATATGAAAATGAATATCATAATAGTGATACTAGTTTTGATATCCCAGGCCTTTGTCCAACGTAGGTAAAACAATACTGGTTTTAATCTTATAACTTAATATCAGCAGACAGCTGTCTATAATAAGATATGATAAATAATTAAATATTAATGCGATCATTAGCTTTAAAATGCAGGGAGGGGGGGGGGGGGCTTGGGCTGTTTATTACACTAGTTCTCAACAACTTAAAATAATGTTTTTCTATTGCCTTAACAACCTTTGGGACTTTTACGAATTTTACGCTTTTATGAATATTGTCATCCTTGTTTTTAAAGGGATTACAATCAATGTGCAATAAGTGAGTTGTAGCCCTCTATCTCTCACATATCCTTATACTAAAGTAACAGGATGTTTGTGTGTCTGTGTATCTGTGTGTCTGTGTGTCTGTACTAAAGGATCTCGCTAACCGCTGAACCGATTGGGTTCTCCTTAACAGGGTAGATTCTCATATGGCCCGGGAAGGTTTTTAACTATATTGGGGGAGGGTACCACCACTCTCCCAAGAGAAATCACAATAAAATATAAAAAAATTTAAATATTTCTGCCGCATAGTGTCGCTAGCGTAGTCTCGCCAGCGTAGTCGCGCTGCATAGAAGCAAGAATTTAACAGCTAATAACATAGACAAATTATTTCTCAAATTAAACATCTAAAATAAAAAAAAAACATTTAAATGCCACTAGAGGCCTCTAGGGGCGTAGCTGCTAGTCTATAATATAAAGTAGAATGATGTCTGTCTGTCTGTTTGTGTGTCTGTTTGTTTATAGCAAAGGATCTCGCTAACCACTGAACCGATCGGGTTCTCCTTTACAGGGTAGCTTCTCATAGGTTCTGGGAAGGTTTATAACTATTTTCTTGGTGGGTAGGACACCCCCAACCCCCCCCCCCCAAAAAAAAAAAATATTCTTTTTAAAACAACATATAAAACAAGATAGAAAAAAAACGACTTCATACTACATTTCAAATTTGTAAACCATTTTTTTTATAAATTATTTACAGCAGGAGAGCATACAAAACGTATTGTGTTACATGTAAGGTTTTTTATTAAAGAATAATACTCATGAATACAAGCTATTAGTTTTTCTATTCTTGAATCTCTCTAATAACAATGTTGCCAGGAAGGATTCCAACACCAAGCTGACAGTTTCAAAACATCATTGTGCCTGCATAGTTTTAAGGTTATTAAATTTCAATAAAAATGTAGTTGAATCAATATTTTAAAAAAAGGATGACACCATACTTAAAAGCAAAACACTGAAACGGTAGGACAAACGGATATTAACACTTGTATAGTGTCAGAATTGAATAATCAGAATATAAATGTATAAGAGTCGAACCAAAATTATAAGTAAATTTGTTGAAAAACTGCTGGATACAGGATAATGTTTATGGACAAACTTACATTTTTAGGACTTGATTATAGAATTGCTTTGCTTATAACATTATACTTTGTTGTCCCAGGAATCAACATACCAAAAATCAGATCAATCGGATGATTAGATCACATGAAAGTTTGTTGTTAAAAAAGTAAAAAAATCTACATGTTTAAAATGAACGTTCGGGCATTCTGGTAATGATTATAGAGTTGCTAAAAAAATCACCATGCAAAGTTTGAAATCGATAGGACAATTCTAACATGCCTAAATTAATTAAAAAAGCTATCAGTTACAGACGTACGGATGGACGTACGGACGGACCAACCCTAATTGTAGAAAAGCTGCGCTTTTAAAAACAAGGATGACAACATCCATAAGAAGCAAAGCACAAAAAATCATGGAATGGACAGACAGACAAAGTAAGTTCTTCAACAAATGTTCAGTTCTCATAATGCTGAAAAAAAGATAATTTGCAAAAATCCAACAAAAACTGTAAAAGCTTTTACATCTTTTAAAGCATAACCAGAAGGCAGACAGACAAAACAATATATTGATTAAATCTTCATAAAAAATTTCAGCTGTCAACTCTTAACAGCAGCCAAAAAAAAACACATTTCCTCTGTTAACTATTTTTAATATAAGAAATGCTTTCAGTATGGCTTTGAAATTAATAATATCCACAGGATTAGAACAGATTCTCAGCCATACTGGAAAGTCAAATATAGCATTATATTACAGATAATTTTCCAGGAATTACAATATTAATAACAGCCCTTGGGGCTAAAAAACTGGTTAAATCCTTTATTTTTTCATTTTGATATTCCCAAAAAGCTATCTACAATATGATAGGATAATTAAGTATTTTTATTTTATTTCAGATAATGGACAAATATACCTTAGAATATAGATGAAAGGGTTATATCCAGTATGATGCTCTATCAGGGGCTTTGTTAGGCATGTGTTGTAGCTCAGAATATTAGGTTGGTAATCATATTCAGCTCTTTTTACCTGTCAATAAGAATTAGTTATACAAATCTAAATATAAAGTAATAAATTAAAAATTAAATTTATTTTAAAAATTATTTGAAACAACAAACACACATACCAGAAGGTTGTACTGACATGGAAGAACATAAACCTTTAAAAATGAAATATATAAAAAAAAACTAAGGTGATGGTAATGGAAGTAATACACCTTCACTAACTCTGGGTAGGGTTAAACCACTTAAAACTTTTAAAATTATCTAAATTTGAAATTAGGGGATATTCAACATTAAAGTTGTGAAGTGTTTTATAAAATTTGGTTAGTTTTAGGTAATATACTGAAAAATTAAGGAGTAATATTTTTATTGCAAATAATCCAATCTTTAGAATACATTAACTTTAGATTAAAATATTTTCAAAGGATATCATCAAAACTTAGATGGTCACATGAAGTTTTATTTCAATGTCTAACTGGTTCTTTCTTGGAACTTACCAGTTTCGGATGCTTGTATTGAAGAAGATGAAAGGCACCCTTAAAAAAATATTAGATCACATAACTTTATTATTTAGCCCTTCTTTGGGGGATGGGTGGCTAAAACCCCAACTTACAGTTTTATGTCTCTCATTTTAATTTTGTGAACGATAGGGTTACAACATATTACAACATATGCAATTTTTTTCCCTCAAACTTTGCTTTTGAGTTTTTCTTGATATTTATTTTAGTTTCTTGATATTTTCTTTTAGATAGAATGTAATGGGGGGGGGGATTTTATATTCTCCCCTCCCAGTGTTTAGTGAGATCCTCTGGAACAAACATACAAACAGACATTCTGTTACTGTTATTACTGAGCAACCTGTGGTATACCTGGTCTGTATGAGGTGCATATTTAAACTCCTCTTTTAGCTGTGCAATGTGTTTAGCTGAAACAAGGTCTGGTTGTGCCCTCAATCTCTCAACATTCATTAAGATAACTCCACCATTTAGTGCCTACAATGAATATCATCTTCCATGCCTGTGATATTTTCATGATTTTAATCAATGAGAAATTATATCCATTATCATGAAATCTTTTATATTCATAAGAGATTTTTTCTGGTTAGGAATACCAAAATATAGATTGAAAAAAATCTGGAGAATGAAAAAAAATCAAGTTTTATCCTTGCAATTAATGCAGCATATTTTCTTCCTGAATTCCTTTGGTTTGTGTGAGGGTAGGATTATAAAAACAATTGTATATAAAGATTTTACATCCTCTCTAAAAAAAGGATGGAATTTCCAAGATTATCTACAACCTCCACTATTAGATCAATTTAATGTGATGTAACTAGAGCAAAAAAAAGATTTTATGAAACATAATCTTTAACCTGAAATTGTCCAATCTTTCCCAGTGTTGCAAGAGGATTTTCATGTAGATATCTCCATGCTGAAACTTCATGTGATTCATTTAGGTCTTTTCCCAAAGCAAAAATCTCCTTGCTTAAAAAGGTGTTAGCAATACTGTTTTAATACTAAGTTTCTAGGGATTTATCTATGATACAAAGTATCCATCTGTCTGTCTGTCCGTCCGTCCATCCCTTCTTGGTAACCACTGAACCAATTGGATTCTGCTCTTCAGGGAATATACCTATTGGTCCTGTGGTGGTTGTAGGCTATTATATTGGGGGGTGGGACACCCCCAATCCCCCAAAAAACAAAAAAGAAATGATTAAAAGATTAAAAAGAAAGCGTTATGGGGAATTCATGACACACAGAAAACTGTTCCGAATTTGTATTAATTTTGAGGAACAAGACTCCAGTTACGTCATATTTTTCTTTCCTGAAAAAGGGAAGGGGGAAAGAAAAAAAGGGAAGGGGGGAAAAAAAGAGATGGGAGAAAAGGGGGTTTTCCCCATCTCTTTTGAAGAGATTTTCTTCCCCCCTTCCCTTTTTTAGGAAAGAAAAATATGACGTCACTGGAGTCTTGTTCCTCAAAATTAATACAAATTCGGGACAGTTTTCTGTGTGTCGGAATTCATAATTAATGATTTGCAGCGCCAAAATGTTTTTTTAAAATATGTTCAAAATAAGTGGTTACATCTCCATTTTTTTTAATTACCTCTTGGGGCAAAGCCCCTAGAGACTAGGGACAAAGCCGCTAGTACAATATATAATGATGTTTTTGTTTATCTCCTGTGTAAAGGAATATAAATTTAAACTTAACTTCAAACAAACATTTAACAAACAATTAATCTATAACCAAATTACTCCTTTTATTATTTTGTTTTAATTACTTTAAAAAAAGTTATTCTGCTTTCGAAAATGTTACAAAATTAAAGAAATTGATCTAATCTAAAAATTTTTTATTGGATGTTTTTGATGAAACCTATTAAAAATATTTTGGGTAATTTCAACAAATGCAGCTGCATAGTTACATGAATTTAAATTAATTGATGTTAAAAAGTATTTTACATACCTAGTCATTTGATAAAAGAAGTCAAATAATTGACCAATATCTATCCTAAATATATAAACCTTATTAATTTCAAAGAAAAAAAATCAAGATTATAAGGAAAATTCATGTATAAAAATGAACAAAAGAAAACTATAACTATACTTTATATCATTTTAAGAAGTTTCTCAGGAATATCTACATTTAGTATTTAACAAACTCTGTTTTTAGATTCTTTTTTAACCAAAAATTTTAAACTCTAAAAAGTTTAATTCTCCAAATTGTGGTTACAGGAGCCATTTAAAGATTTCTGGAGACTCTGTAATCACCATATATAAAAAAGTTACTAGTTTAATCCCATATCTTACACACAGAGAAAATAAAGATAACAACATTTAAGGATTAATTAAATTACCTAAGTCTGAGATCTGTATCTAGTAGAATTAACTTCTTAATAAAAGGTGGTAGTTCATGCACCAACAGAAAATTAACATACATAAAGTCCTATATTAAAGTGTTTATCATTGATAAACTGCTGAATGATGGCAAAACAAATAATTGCAGGAAAACAAAAAAACAATATTACCATAGCGTATCTTTCTTCACACTTGTAGTAAATAGTGTTGTTATTTTTATTTGTTATTTCTTCAATATCTGGTACATCTAAAAAAAACAATTTTACCATTTTAAGAAAGTAACAGGATCTCGTTGTCTGTCTGTACAAATTAATGTACATTGCAGGTTTGTAACTATTTGGTGATGGGCACAAACACCCCCCCCCCCCCCCCAGATCATGTGAGCTAAGAGGCCTGTAGTAGGGGAGTAGCCACTAGTTATGAAGAGAGTAATAACTTTAACCTGAATTGAGATCAGACCAAAATTGAACATCAACTACAGGAATACTGTAATAGTTTTTACTGCATAAAATTGAAGTAAATTCATCTAAAATATATCAATCATATTATTGTACTTCTACAACTTTATGTATTTATATGAATCACAAAATTTTTAAAAGGAATTTTAGCTAAAGAAGGTGTATCAACTTTTTTTTTTATAGCTAGCCGGTTCTTTTAGTAAGTAGTAGATGTAAAATTTTTCATAGAATTCAGATATGCAATCGTTTTTTTTGTAGACCTCTTATTTTTTAAGTAATTTAAGTTTTTTAAAAAATAATTAAGTCGGTTTTAAGGTACTAAAACGCAACAAAATAAAAGAAGAAAATGGCCAGTAAGAACAAAAATAGTAAGATCTTTAATTTGACACCTTACTTTTAAAATTCTGTTGAGTAATTATTGAAAAAATCTATTTTTTTAACCTTGGTTTAATAAAAACTTTAGACCTAAATATTTTCTCAAACAGACATAAAAAACATGGGTTCATATATACCTTTAGAATCAGAAAAATATTAAGAATCCATTGTAAGCAAAATTGAAAAAAAGTAAAATAATTAAAAAATTAAAAAATGTCCAATTGTATTTTTTGTTCTGGCAACACTATTGTCTTCCCTTTTTTACCCCCTCTTTACCCCCTCTATACCCCCTTCCCATTTTTATACTCAATTCAAAAGTTAAGACGTTGCCTGTACAATATAATATGATATTTTCATATAATTCCTTTTATTGTAGTTTATATACTATATTGAGAACTTTTTTTTTCAATTTTGCTTACAATGGATTCGTAATATTTTTCTGATTCTAAAGGTATATATGAACCCATATTTTTTTACTTGTGAAATGATAAAATTGAGTTCAAAGTTTTTATTCTCGTGGGTTTAAAAAATCGATTTTTTCAATAATTACCTGACAGAATTGAAAAAGTAAGGTGTCAAATTAAAGATCTTACTATTTTTGTTCATAATGGCCATTTTCTTTCTTTTTTTTGTTGCATTTTAGTACCTTAAAATCGACTTAATTTTTTTTTAAAAAAACTTAAATTACTTTAAAAATAAGAGGTCTACAAAAAAACCGATTGCATATCTGAATTCTATGAAAAATTTTACATCTACTACTTACTAAAAGGACCGGCTAGCTATAAAAAAAAAGTTGATACAACTTCTTTCAAAATTTTATTAAGTGATTGTTAATTTCTATATTTATTATTTTATTTACCTAATTCTTTTCTGTATTTATGCTGAAAGAAGTGGTAGGACACATATTGAACCACAAATCTAACAAAGGTATTTAACTTTATTCCAGGGAGGCTTCAAATAATCACTATCAAGTGGGAGGGAGGGGGCATTAGAAAGTATGAGAGAATATAGAAAGAATTAAATTTAAAGCTGTTATTAAAATTCAGGAAGATTGAAATCAATTTCACTACCACAGCATTATAATTATCCTTTTGCCCTTAAAAATATTGTTAAGTTCGTCTAGGTGGCGTAGAATACATGAAAGAAAAAAAAACAGCTGATGTGACCTAGACAAAATTATTACTCAACAGAGATACTCAAACAGAAAACTTTTTAAAGTTACACTAGAATTTTCATGAGGTGAAGCCACTAATTATTAATAAACTGAGAAATATTGCACCTTGGAAAAACCCAAGAACTTGAATTACTTTCATTTCTCTGCTTATTATAGAATAATTTTCTGTTAAGGATCATCCCAATAGCTTTTCTAAATGTGCCATCTAAAAAATCCTAAATAATATAAAAATAATAGATTACAATATAATTTTTTTCAGTATTGCTTCAAAACAGATTGATATCCACTAGATGAGAATCAGTTCTGATTAATAAATATAAATCATGTATATCATCATATAAAAGACATTTTTCCATAAATTCTAGTTTTATTGATTCTTATGATTTCAAATTTTAATGTCTATAATTTGATGCAATAAGTAACTATTCCTTCATTAATTTAATAGTAAAGTAAATGTTTGTCAAATCCAAATGTCCTACAATGCTCTATTTCGACTTAGAAATGCCCAAAATTCAGACCTGGTTTTCTTTAAATCTCTAAATGTTTAAGTTATATATGACTTTAGACAACTTGGCTACTATTTGAAATACATGTCCCTGTTTGATAAATAAAAATCTTACTTTACTTCTTAGATCTGTGAGAAAAATAAAATTTATAGGAGTTCCTTTGCTCTCTGAGAAGATAGAGCATAAAAATCTGTGTAAGCGAGACTGTTGCCTAAATAATAAATAGTTCAAACACGTTATTATTCAAAAGATGATTATTGGTACCTAAATGGAACAACGCTTCAAATAAAGTTTCTATCAATGCTATGTTTAGCGAGAATTACTCATTGCCTACTAATTTTATACAAGAATAGATTTTTTTCAACAAAATAAATTTACTTATCAACTAATTGCTGATCAGCATCTTGGGGAAGAATGAACTTGATAAACAAGTGCACAAACTCCTGTCCTGGATCTTTCAAATCTTTTGGCTCAATTAAATCTTCAGTACCTTTCAAAATGAATTTGAGTTTATAACCATAGAATTAAGTTCATTTCATATCTAAATAACTTTCTGTTGGGGCAGGATTTAAGTAATCATCTAGACAACCCAAGAGCATCATCTGCTTTCCATAAAACGCAATACTTTAATGCCCACTATAGGATATTAAGTACAGTAACATCCAACAGATAACAAATCTTTTGAATGCACAACATTTATCTGGAAGTCCTAACTGTGTAAATTGCACCTTTTTAAAGGCCAAGATTTTCCGCCTACTATTACTGTAAATTTCAAGTGCCTGACATTGCAGCAGTAGGTACCATTTCTAACATCTCTTGTATGACACAATGCGATCCAGACTCAAACCCAACAACTCTCCAACTATTTTAGAAAAATACTGATATTTACGAGACTGATTACTGTACAAGACAGAATGTCTCTTTTCTTCTGAACATTCCCCCAATGTCATCCAAAGACAGCAAAATAAATAAATTATGTTCATTTTCATTATATCTGAAATTTTATGTATTATTTTAAAATTAAAAGTATTGTCTAATTAAATCCTTGACATGAAGGGTTTACATGGGAGTTGGCACAGATCAACTATTTGGCTTAAGAATTACTAATTCTGTATTCTTATACATTTTGTTCTCTTACAAAATTTCAAAACCTAAATAAAAAAATAATAGTTTTTAGTTTTATAAAACATAGAATCAGCCAACGAATAAGAAAACATTATCATAAAACTTTGGAAACATGTGTAATATTTTACTAGTGTTAACTCCCTACTGTTGAAAACAATTGTAAAAGTAAAACAAACGCCCCCCCCATCTGGTTTTTTCTATCTCATTTTCTGTGTGTGGGAGATAAAGATCCCAAACTGCGTGACTTTTTAAGTTTGGGTATGACACATAACTGAGAGTTGGAATTTTTTTAATATCTCCATCCTGGCGGGCACAGGATGCCAGCAAACCTGGCAGGGTCATCCAGGTAAAGAGCAAAAATATTTTTTTGACTTAAACAAAGCATTTTATCTTACAAAAATACTAAAATATCCTCTAGTAGTACATACTCATATGAAATATATGTGTTCAAGTCAATTTCAGGTTCCAGGTATGATCCTGCATGTCCTGATCCTCCAGGTCTCCAGAAATCTTTAAAAGGCTCCTGTGGCCGCAATTTTTGACTTAGAGACGTCAAATTTTAAACTTAAGCTTTGCTTACATGTCTACATAACGCATTAAAATTTTATAAAGATCCGCCGCCGTTTTCCCGCCGACCGCCGACTGCGACGGCTGGCAGCTGCCATGTACAGCTGCGGCCACTGAAATTAATACTTTGATATTTTTAATATAAAATTTACATAAAGATAATTATTTTGTTCTTCTAGCTTCAAAAATAAGAAAATTACAGCCGTTTGAAATTTTTAGGTAAAGAAAGGACCTAAAAACAAAGGTTGTTAAATGAAAGGGTGAAGGAAGCAAAAATTGACTTTGACTTACAAAAGGTCGGAAATTAATTATCAAACAGGGGACTTGCACAAAAAAATTTAGCCCTCTAGCTTTAATAGGAACTGAGATAATAGGGGGGGGAGCGTTGAACGCCCCCCCCCCCCCCCTGACCGATTAAAGTGCGGCAAGGGGCCCGACTGTTAACAGAAACACCTCTGAATGTTTAAATTAGTATATTATATTTATTTTCTTAAGAAGAAGTGGCCGTATTAGGTAAAATATTTTAAACTTGAAGAATTTTATTATTTTAAATGAAGGCTGAAGTCACATAGTAGCAATTTATGAAGATTATAAAATTTTGAAGATGAAGGGTTGTTATTGGATATGGGTTTGTAGCTATTATCACTTAAATCCATTTTTGGTTGTAGATTCTAGAAGTTTTGTCGTGGAATAAATATTTTTATATAACTAAAGTTTATTTTAAATTTTTTTGTGTGAAATTACTTACTTAAGTCACAAGTGAGTTTATTGCAGCTTTCTCATTGTGCATGCGACTGTATGCTCTAAGAGCTTACACTAAACTAACCTAACTTTTATAGGAATAAACATGCAGAGTTTTAAATTAATAGGACAATTTTAACATGCCTAAATTAACAAAAAAAGCTATTCGTTACTGACCGAACCCAATTATAGAAATGCTTTGCTTTTAAAAAGAAGGTTAGTTGCTGACGTTTCTCCAAAATACTCCTAGAGTAAGACGGGGGGGGGGGGGAAATGCTTAATTTGACAGTATAAAAAGTTTGCAGTGAAAATGTGCTTAATCATTATGTATGTAAGTACTATTGCTCAGGGAAAAAGGACATTTAAATAATCCCTTCCTCTCCTTCCACCCCTTCCCCCCACTTTATAACAAGCTAACAATGGCAGAATTACACATGTAAGAATTGGGGGAAGATATGATATGATATGATATGATTTATTAGCAGTAAATTACAGATTACTTTTACAAATAATTTAATACATTTTAAATTACATCAATTTTCATAGATATATTTATTTACATTGACATAATTAGGGTAACTGTACTACAGGGCCTTTAAAGTCAATCTTGACTGTCCTTCGGCCCAATTTTCATTTAATTTTTAAAAAATATTTACAAGTTTCACAAATAATATAAAATAATATTAGCTATTTACAGGGTATGGGTTTAAAGTAGCTTACTGGTTGCGATATTTAAATTATATTTATATTTTTCCACAGGGATAACACTTTCTCTCCCTGCATTGAAATGTTTTGTACTTTGATATACACTTATTTTTTACATATTTTTTAACAGCTTTGGATGAATTTAATGATCTTAGCTCACCTGCCCAACTATTCTAAATTTTCGGGATTTTTACTGAAGGGAAAGTTTCATAGATTTTATAATTTGGCTTCTCTACTCTAAGACATTTTGATCTAGTATTTTGCAATGGTGTTAGAAAATTAAGCATACATTTGGGAAGTTTGTTTTCTAAATATTTAGAGACAAATTCAACTACATTTGCATCCCTTAGGTCAAAAATGTTAAGAATATCTAGTTTTCCCATCAGGGGCTCGGCATGCACATTGTACTTAGCATTTAAAACATTTCTTACAGCTTTCTTCTGTAGGTTATGAATTTTTGTGATATGCTCATCCTTTGCCGCCCCCCAAACAATTAAGCTATACTCTATGTGGGGCTTAGCAAGGCTGTTGTAAATTGTTTTTAAAGTAGTGGTTGGAAAGAGCTTTTTTGTTTGGGATAGGGCATAGACTGAGCTTGCTATTTTATTTTCTACATAGTTTATATGTTTGTCCCACTTTAGTTCATCATCTATAAGAACACCAACAAACTTGAAAAATTTAGTATTACAATCTCTGCCAATTCTTTCAATTTTTTCCCCTCCTATTTTCAATGTGCATAACTCTGGATCAAATGGCTTTTTATGTGGGCGAAAAATCATATATATCAGTTTTTGATACATTTAAGGCTAGTTTATTTGCTCTAAACCAATTTTTTGCTTTATCGAGTTCTAAATTAGAATCTGCAATTAAATCATTTAAGTTGTTGTTTGATTTGTTAAAAGTAGTATCATCAGCAAATAAATTTGTTAAAAAAGATGTTGCATTTGGTAAATCATTTATGTATAGAATGAATAAGAGGGGGCCTAAAATACTTCCCTGTGGAACCCCTGTTTGAATGATTTTTTTAGCTGAATTTACACCATTGATTGTAACAAACTGTTGCCGTCCTATTAAATAGTTTTCAAACCATTTCAAGGTATTTTTAAAACCATAGTGTTCGAGTTTGTTTAAAAGAATTTTTATATTTAGGACATCAAAGGCTTTTGAAAGATCTAAGAAAATGTTTATTGTATATTCAGGGTTCTTTTTATTTAGATTTTCATAGATATGCTTAAGTAAATTTAATAAAGGCTGTGTTGTGTTATGATTAGGACAAAACCCATATTGATATTTATATAGGATATTACAGTCAGATAAAAATTTGATCATTTGTAATGCAACAACTTTTTCTAAAATTTTGATAAATGCTGAAAGAATAGAAATTGGACGATAATTAGTAAACTTATTTCTTTCCCCTGCTTTAAAAATAGGTACTACACGAGCAATTTTGTAATTTTGTGGTATGAATCCTGTTTTTAATGATAAATTAAATAGGTATACTAACGGATCAATAATTTCATTTATAACTTCTTTGATAAGAAAGATTGAGATGTTATCCTCCCCACAACTCTTTTTGCTTTTAAGTTTATTTAGAGCATACAACAAGTTCTTTTTAGTTACAATACCAAAATTGAAATTAGTTTCATTTTTCTCCCCAAGAAAGCTATGAAAATTAGATTCAGAATTTGGTATATTTTCTGCAATTTTAGACCCAATACTTGAAAAAAAGTCGTTGAAACCATCAGCTATTGACTTTGCCTTTTAGAGGGCTAAATTTTTTTGTGCAAGTCCCCTGTTTGATAATGAATTTCCGACCTTTTATAAGTCTAAGTCAATTTTCGCTTCCTTCACCCTTTTATTTAACAACCTTTGTTTTTAGGTCTTTTTTTATTTAAAAATTTCAAAGGGCTGTAATTTTTTTATTTTTGAAGCTAGAAGAAAAATTTTTTCCCAGAAAATGTTTATTTTTATGTAAATTTTACATTAGAAATATCAAAATATAAATTTCAGCGGCCGCAGCTGTACTTGGCAGCTGCCAGCCGCCGCAGTCGGCGGTCGGCGGGAAAACGGCGGCGGATCTTCATGAAATTTTAATACGTTATGTAGGCATGTAAGAAAAGCTTAAGTTTAAAATTTGAAGTCTCTAAGTCAAAAATTGCGGCCACAGGAGCCTTTTAAAGATTTCTGGAGACCTGGAGGATCAGGACCTGCAGGATCATACCTGGAACCTGAAAGTGACTTGAAAACCTGTATTTCATATAAGGATGTACTACTAGAGGATTTTTTAGTATTTTGGTATGATAAAATGCTTTGTTTTAGTCAAAAAAATATTTTTGCTCTTTACCTGGATGACCCTGCCAGGTTTGCTGGCATCCTGTGCCCGCCAGGATGGAGATATTCAAAAAATTCCAACTCTCAGTTGTGTGTCATACCCATACTTAAAAATTCAAGCAGTTTGGGCTCTTTATCTTTCACACGCAGAAAATGAGATAGAAAAAAACGGATGGAGGGGCGTTCAACGCCCACCCCCCCCGACCGTTAAGGGTTAATTTATTTTGGTAAAGCCGATTTAAGTCCCTCCAATCCTTAAAAATAGTTTCATTAGGGCATTTTATGCGTTTTTTAAATAACTTATCTTTTTGTCTTCTGATAAAAAGTAGTTCTTGTGTCATCCATGGATTTTGGGGGTGTTTTTTTCGATTTTTTCTTCTGTTTGAGAAGGGAAAACTTTCATTAAATTCCTTTTCTATTTTATTCTGGAATGACTCAAAAGCTACTTCCGGCCTAGTTTCATTCATAACACTGTCCCAATTGGATTTTGCTAATTTTTCTTTAAACATATTAATATTTTTCTTAGACATACTTCTGACTTTATCTTCACTTATCCCTTTCCTCCTTCCCCTCACATGTGTGTGCTAAAAAGACAGGTAAATGGTCTGTAATATGTTCTAATATTAACCCACTTTGAAAATTTAAATTTTGTTTGTTAGAAAATATATTGTCAATGCAAGTGGCTGTGTTTTCACTTATTCTGGATGGTAAAGTTATAGTAGGCATTAAGGAATGGGTAAGCATCAATGATAAAAATCTATTTGTAGGGGCATGATTTAGATGTGATAAAACATTAATGTTGAAATCTCCAGAAATTAAAATTTCCTCTGCATTTTTAAATTCCTTACAGTCAAGCTTTTTATCATGCTCTCAAGAAACCCCTCTTTAAAGACATTTAAATCCCTTAATTCCTGAAAATTTAGTCCCTCCCTTATTAAGAATCCGACACCGCCCCCTTTTTCCCCTCACTCCCTTTGTATACTATAGTTTGATTAATGTGAATATTAACATCCTGACTATTCTTTATGGCCCACAATTCTTGAAGTGAAATAACAGAGAAATTAAATTTTTCATTTGCTAAATTTTTTAAAAGACTTTCTAGGCTTTTACAATTTTTTGTAAGACTTCTTATATTATATGATAATAAGGAGCAAAAATTTCTGTCTTTTCCTTATACAGATCATTAAATTCTTCCAAGCTGAAGTAAGAACATTTAAAAAGATTTTCATCTACAAAATTATCAATCATTTTCAATATGAGACCAATAAGCTAAGTTTAATGCTACGAGAATTAAAGAAAATATGAGAATCATAGTCCTGATTAATGTGTAAAGTTATATATACAGGCGAATTATTTCAGTTGACAGATATTTAATACTTTTAAAAGTAAAGATAATTTTAACCATATTGATAGAAATAGAAAGTTAATGAAATGAACCTTAAAAAAAATTGATTTCAATCTATAAGTATGAAGCAGTGTTAATAAGATTTAAATGGCATTAAAAAAATATTTTCTTTGAAAGTGCAACGAACTTTTTAGTTTTTGATTTCTTCCTTTTAAACTTTTTTTACTAATTGATCTACCTCTATTTCAGTTAGGGTGCATTTGCTTTCGTCGTCTCCAAACTGCTTTGTGATGGGTTCCCAGGCATCGTCCCGCTTCACCTGCATGTAGATGGTCCCGTTCTGGTCTGAGCTGAAGTTGTTGATATCTTCATTTCTTTTGAGCTTCTTCAGGTGTTGAACCAGCATGCCCCGACGCTTTGTCAGATGGAAACAGATAAAAAAGTTGGGGAGTTTGATGTGTGCCATTTCTTCTTTGGATTTAGCTTTTCTCCTTTCTTCTCCTTTTAGCCCACCTCGTTTTATGGCCTTGACCAGGCTGCTATAGGCACTATCATTGCAGCGGTTGTTGAATTTAACCAGAATAGAACCCGGCCCTTTCAGTCTGTGGCAGGCAGCTAAGTCGCTGTCTGGAATTTCGATGCCATAATGCTCTAGGATAAGTTCCTTGGAATGCTCTTGGATGGTTTTATTTTCTTTTTTCACAGTCTCGTCCGATTTGAGTATCATTATCATCTTTCAGGCCTCTTATTTGTTGCTTTGTGTCTTCTTGTTCATCTGGATGAAAGTCCTTCTCACGCTGCTCAAAGATGGTTTCAAGGGCACAAATAATTCCTTCAAAAGCTTGGTTGCCATTACTTATTTCTTTTTTCAGACCAAATTTTAGAAGAATATTTGACAGTCTAGTTAATTGATCTTCACTATTAGTTACTTTTGAAGCTGGCATTTTGGCTGTCACTTGGAAAAAATTCGCTGTATCTGAGTCTAACCTTTAACACATATGTGGTAGTTTAACCTTTACACCGGAAGTTCACTGCTCGCCAATCAAACTATAACTATGTTTTAATATCCATTGTTCCATCCCTGTATTCCTGATTCATTTGTAATGTAGTGGCCAATTTATCAGGGATCTAAATGGATAAAACAATGGCCAATAAATTGATGTACATCCCCAGTGATGATATACAAAATTACAACCCTTGTAGATTACAATTAGTGATTGAAATGTTTGGACACTCAACTTATCTAACACAAAATTCAATTATGTTGAGCTAACGAATAAGAAAATATTTTTATAAAACTTTGGGGACTTTGGTGTAATAAAAACCTGTTAAATGGCAGTCTGACCGCCATGTTTGTTTTCTTAAAACAACAGGAAATTTAATTTTGATATCTATAACTGAAAATTGGACCATAAACACGAAAAAACATGAAAAAACATGAAAAAAAATGTGAAACATATAAACTGCAAAAAGGCAGGCGGACCGTCATGGCTGTTTTTTTTAATCGATGGGAAATTCAATTTTGATATCTGTAACTAAAAAAATTTTGAAAATCGGACCATAAACACCAAAGATATGAAGAAAAATATGAAACAAATAAAAAATAGCCTAAAGCCTGCTAAAAAGCGGTCTGACCGCCATTGAAGTTTCATAGTTAATTGTGCTCCCTAATGTTGGGAATGTTGTCAAAAAGTTTCAGCATTCTATCTTTTATAGGAGCTGAGTAAATCCTATTTCCCCCATAGCGTTACGGACTGACTAACGGACTGACGGACAAAGTGAATTATAGATTAGCTTCGCTACTAAAAACTTTATTTAAAGGGACTAGCGGCTTTGCCCTAGCATCTAGGTTCTCTATTATGAATATAAAGGGATAGAGAAGAGAAGAATAATAGCCTAAAACTACCCAAGACTTAAATCTAAAAAATTAAATATCTGAAAACCTCTCTGGGATCATTGTGAAGCTTCCCTGAAATGGATGTAATAAGTCCGCTAATGATGGTAACAAAATAATTTTCTTCTATATTATATTTCAGTGTAATCTATTTAATGGTTATAATCTAACTTCACAAATACAAAATATTATAATAATACATCACATTTTTACAAGTGTGGTTAATATCTATTATTTACGTCATAGAGATTAAATTTTATTTAATTCACAACGATTATCTACAATTTTAATACTTAAATTTTATTACTTTTAATTAAAAAGTGTTACAGTCTGCCCTCAAAAAGCTAAAAATTTCTTTTAATTAGGTAAAACAAAATTTTAATTAGACTGTTTGATAAAAAAAAAATTTCTGAATAAACTTGAATATTTGAATGTAAATAAAAAAAAAATTTACTTTTCTAATTGCTTTACTTAATATTAAAAATTTCAAAATCATACTGTAGTTTTGCTTTATTTAAAGGAAAAAGGGAATTTTAGCTCGTATTTAGAACTCAAAATTGTAGAAATTTAAACACATTTTGGAAATATTAAGATTAATAAGGGATTCATCTGATGGCGGCTGCTGTTTCAGTAATTCTAGTTGTAGGCACTCCTGGCTGGATGTGTGGTTGCGGATCATCAGCTCCTGATAATTTGATAATTCCAATTATCCAATGTATACATTCTCCATATTTCAGGGAGAGAAGGATGTGCATGTTGTCTCAGCAGATGTGTGAATTCTCTGCTCTTGTTTGTCAGACTCGTACCCGGAATGACTTGTTGACTCATCAGTCAGGTATAAGTGATTTCCCTTTAATTTTTTTTTTTTTTGTATCAATAATAATTCCAAAAGCGATATATAAAAAAAAATTTTTTAAGTTCTAATTGCTAATCAAAAAATAAAAATATTTTAATTTGCTTATTCATAATATTCAAATGATTAAAATGGAAAAAAATTTTCTTCTGTAATTTTACTTTTCAACAACAAAAAAATCTTTATTTGCTTTTTACTTTTCATAAAATTTTACTGAAAACTTTCTGGGGAGACCTTAACATAATTTGTAAAAATTTCTTTACTAATAAAATTTTCTATTTTTCATAAAAAGGAAAATAAACCACTACTTTTACATTTAATTTGCAATAAAAAATTAAGTAAGAAATCACTTTACTATCTCTATATCCTTGTTAGTTTTGGCTTCTTTAATTTCAGGTTTTTGTTGTTACTGGTTTCAACCCAATTTCCTATAATGTTTTAATGATTAGTTTTACAGTGGCCAGTGATCTATACACGTCTACTAGAATTTATCATTTTTACTTTCAATTTTTATAAAATTATCTTTTAAACTTTTAATAACTTTGTATGGTTATCATAAATCTTCCAAAAGTAATATTTTTTTTAATACTTTTTATAAATTATAAGATTATCTTTTAAACTTTCAATAACTTTGCATGGTTATCATAAATCTTCCAAGAAAAGTAATATCTTTTAATATTTTTTATAGATATTTTCTAAAATGAACTGTAGTAACACCATTTACCTTCAGTTTACCAAACTCATGTCTGTGTTTACTGTGGCGCAGGCATTTAAATTTCTGGTTAATGAACCGGTCAGCGCCATTTCATTCTTGTCAGGGTCTGTTGACCTATCTTTGGATACCTTAAAAGTAAACAGAATTTTATTTTAATGAATTTTTCAACTATCATTTAGTTTACACTTTTAAATTAAATATCTTAAAATTTTCTTTAGGCATTTTCTCGCATAATTTTCCTTTAACCATTTTATCTTTCTATTTAAATTATCGTATTAAAATTATCATTCTAATATTTCTATCCAGGATTATCATAAAATTGTCTTATCTTTTTTATTTTTTATTTAGGATAAAATACAGTACCTGGATGAGATGGATCTTTCCTCCATTAATTTCTCTGGCGCTGTACTATGGACATCTTTAATTTTCAGCATCCTGCTGAATCTTTTCTTATTGTGTCTCACAGGTATTATCTAAAATTAATTTATATATGAGTTAGGGTGCTGTGGGATTAAACTGAATACGCCTTTGGTTTCTAGCTGGTCTAACCATAGGTCTATTTTCTTCATTTACAACTATCATTTCTATATTATCTTTTCTTTTCCTTTTTTTGTGACACAATTTTATACATTTTCTCATAATTCTTTTAAATATACTAAGAACAATATATCCTAGAATCAAATTTGCCATGTATAATGAGATTTGTATATATATATTTTCTGAAGCAAATCTTTCAAAAATTGTTTTATCTTCTGAGAAGTTATTATTGAAATCTTTATTTGTTATAAAAGATTGTTCTGTAATTACCCCGTCTTTCCTAAAAGTACATGTACTTTCACATTTATATTCCCTATTAAACAAAATAATAGTTTGACCTTTTTTAGCTTTTTTAAATTGGCATTTTTCTGTATATTTCTTTTCTTGCTTACACGGAATATCTATAATTTCATTTAGACAATAGTTTTTATCTTCAATTATTTGGCCTTCACATATTCCCTTATTGTCTATAACATAATTTTTTGCATCTAGAATAAGACATTTTTTATCGAAGCAAAATGGCACTGGTATAACTTTATAAGCAGGCGATATTTTCTTTTTAAAACCAAAAATTGTATTGTTTGATACAACTAAGCTTTTAAAACTTCCCATAATTTTACATTCTGCGAATAATTTTTTATCTAAAACTGCTATTTCTGAATTTTTTAATTTTTCTTCTAGCTCTAAAAGATAATTTATAATTTGAATCAATGTTTCCATAATACTGTGATTTTTTCTTTCATCTTCTAATATTTCCTTTAAACCTTCTATATTAAACTGTTTTTTCTGAGATGAAAAATTATATTTACTTTTCTCAAAATTAGAAATTTTATTGAGGTAGTCCTTGAAAGAAATTAATTCAATAACTTCTTCATAGATTTCAGAACTTCCCTTTTTATTATCTATTTTAATTTCACTAATGTCATCTAACATTAAGACTTTTTTAAGTTTATCTTTCATAACTGATATTTGAATACCATCGCTAGTGCATTTATTGGGAGTAGATTGGCATATATCATTATCAACACAACAACATTATCAATTTAAATCTAAGCATTTAGAAAATTTTGTTGATTATCATTGGAAAAATTTTCCCCTTAATATAGCATTATGTAAATTATAAACTTTTACTCTTACTAATTTAATTCATTATCTTAGTTTAATAAAAATTTTATCTTAAAGAATTAAAAAGAATTTTCATAAGTGATATATCTTTGTTTAGGGTCAACTACACCTTACAGCAGCCCCTCATTATCGACGACGCTCTCGCTAAGTTTTGGGAGAAGAACCCATTACTATCTCAGCACAAGATTCAGTTGGGTCTTATAAACTTATTGAATACTGATGTGAGTTATCATTCATACTAATTTATCTTATTTTCTTATCTAGTTTTAATTATCAATATTAAATATCTTTCATTAAAGTTAACTTTCATAAATTATGGTATGGCATTAATTAGCTTGACAAAAAAAAATTTTGAGAAAAAGTTCAATGAGTATTTTATAATCACAGGAGATTTGAGTATTAACATTTCTTTTTTGAGCATTTAATTACAAATATCACTGAAAATTGAGAATTTTTTAATACCATAAGCGTAAGAATATTTTTAATACAATGTGTGAAATTAAATTCTGAAGAAAAATTTTCTTTCTAGGATGGAACACTTATCTCTACTTTGTGCACGCAGCTATTGGGTATCAACGTAGCTATTCTTCGCTATCTGCTTGTCTGTTATTCCTTTGTTATGATTTTGCAGGTAACTTTACATGAACCCCATATAAAATTACCCCTTTTAAAATGAGTTTAACATTATTACTTTTCATTTTAAAAGTATTATTACCCTTAACTTAATAAGGGTAATCTTTTTAAAGTTATTTTTAACATATACTTCATAACTTTAAAAAGCTTCGAATTAATGTTACCGTAAATTAATTAATTCAAAGTAAATTTGCTATGGTTAATAAAGACATTTCTTGAACGTTTACCATTTTAATTTGTTCTTTTGAGGGATATCTTTGAGCCCATAGACTTTTTTTGTTTAGGTTATCGTTCCACTAGTCTATCTGGTGACTTTCTTTAGGTGGATACACAAAACTTTGAAAGATTACTGCGACAGAAAGCGTGCTACAGAAAAAAATCCATCTACTGAAGAAGAATTTAAGTAATAATTTTTTACCTATCATATCTTTTCCTGTCTCTATCTCTCCCTTGATCCATTTTCTTCTCTGAAATTTCACATTATTTTATATTATAATTTTAATTTATTTCACATTTCAAAATAAATTAAACCAAGAATTCTTGTTTACTATAATTGAGATTAACTGTTTTAATTTTGAGATGTGTTTGCTGTAAGAGTATTTTTAATGAACTAATGTCATACCTAGCTACTTTACTTTGGGTTGACAATTTTTTGTCCAGTTCTAAAAGATGTTTTATAAAAGAACAGTCTTATGTTTGTTTAAAAAGATGTTTCATTTAAAAGAACCGTCTTATCTTTGTTTTTCTAAAGTTTTTTCCGTTATTTATTATTTCAATTTTAAACAGATTTTTACATTTCTTTTGCTATTTTTTGTTAATAATCTATTTAATAATTTTTTAACAATATTCATTTCAAATTGATATGTCAACTGACTGAGTGTCCCTTTTTAAAGCATAATTTGTGAAAGGACAGTCTCTTTTTCCTTTTGACTTTCTAGCTTATTTTTAACTTTATTTCAACAAATTTTTATCACCTAAGTTATCTTTTATCATATTTCATAAGCCACATTATCTTTTATGAAGAATAATTTACAAGTCTTTCATTTTTATAACCTAAGTTATTTTTTATTATATTCCATAAACCACATTATTTTTTATGAAAAATAATTTACAAGTCTTTCATTTTTATAACCTAAGTTATTTTTTATCATGTTTCATAAACCACATTATTTTACTTATAAATTTTCCTTTATAAGTGTCCTTTTAAAAAGTTAGTCTATAAAAGGACATTCTTTTATTTAATGTTTTCTTAAATAATCATTTTAATATGTCACCCCTTTAAAATGAATAATTTAGTTGGGGGGGGTGTTTTTGGTTTTATTTATTTGGTATTTATAATTTTCTATCTTTAAATTTTCCCGTTAGTTGGGGGGGGGGGGGTGGTGTTTTTTAGTTTTCGTGGTGTTATGTGTGTAACGTTTGACCTTTTATTTTTATCTTTATATCTTTTCCTAACATTTGTTTTAATTCAAAGTAAATTATTTTGCACTTGTATTTTACTAAAAGAGTGTCCTTTTCTTTAATTAGAGACCCCACTTTAATTTTACCTGACCCTATTTTATTTATAATGTATAGGACACTTCATTTTTTAAGCATTTTTTCCTTCTAACCAATTTTATTGTTTTCATGAAAAATTTTCGGTTTTATTTCACTTTTATAAAACCTTATTTTTAATATCATTTTACACACAAAACCTACTCTATGGTTCTTTATGTACAATTTTTAATTTTTTAGAAGAAATGATTGTCTTTTTAATTACCACATAATTGTTTGTATATCTTTTTTAGCCATACATTTTAGGTTCAAATTTTAGACTATTTTTAGATTAGACTATTCAAATAATCAGCAAATATCTCCTATTTCAAAACTATAATTGGTAACTTTACACATTTAAAATATAATTTTTGTTTAATTAATCATTTTATTTTTTATATGACCTCAAAACTTTTTAAAATTTTTATGAATCATATATCTTTTCAAGTGTTTTTTAAATTTTTATGAATCATATATCTTTTAATTGTTTATTTTATCATTTTAATTTTTATATGACCTCAAAACTTTTCAAATTTTTATGAATCATATACCTTTTCAAGTGTTTTTATTAAACATTTTATCAACTAGCGTACATTTTTTATTTAATTACCCCTAATTACTATTAGGTCTATTTTACAGGTGTCCTTTTTTTTATGGTCTGATGATTATCATTTTAAAGCATTAACACGCAATTATACGTACGTTCAATTTCCTAATTTTTTCCCACAAGTGTTCTTTTTTCCTGTTTTAATACTTTTTTTTTTTTTTTTTAATTACCATACATTCAATTTTTTACCTTTTAATTTATTATTTTATTTATTTAATTATCATAAAAATTATCTTTTTTAGAAACTTTCATTATTTTTTCCACATATTCAGCTATTTTAATATGGAAATCGATTTTATTTTTCACTTGAAATTTAAATGGCTTGTTATAGTGTTTCATCCAAAGCTTCTAAATAGGGTTCTTCTTGAATATCCGACAGATTATCATTTTCATCTTTTTGTATAAAGATTTCTTCATCTGATTCACTTTCTATATTGTCAAATTTTTCTTCTGTTTCTTTAATTTTCGCTTTTATTCTTGATCTTTTTGATTCCATATTAGGTATATCAAAAATATTGCTTAAATTACTTAAATTAATGCCTCCAAACATCTCAGCTATATAATTTGGAAGGTTTAATTCTGCAATTTTTTCAAAATTAATTAACTTTACATCCGCTATATGCCTAGTTATAATTTGATTACTTACTGTTGATTCTAAAAGTAAAACATATTTCTTTGTTTTTATAACTTTATACAGAATAGTTCCAAAAATTGGTCTATATTTTGCACCATAACCACTGTCATTTAACTTAATAATGACATAGTCATTTATTTTAAATTTGTGGTCAAATCTATTCTTGTTTTTCTTTAATATTATCTTCTGTTTTTCTTTAATAATTCTATTTCTACATTCTTTTACCATATTTAAAAATTCTTTATGGTAACTTTTTAATTTTTCTTCTAGATCAGAATTTACTTTAAGTTTATAATCAAACAAATATTCGCCTGGCTGTCTTATATTACCATCCAAATTTTTTACTGATAAAAACATAATGTTGTATGGGGTTAACTTACTATTTCCATAAGGTGTATGATTCAGCATATATGCTATTATAGAGATAATATGATGGACGTCCAAGTATTTTTTATTTTCTCTAACTACCCGTAAAAGATAGTTAATTCTTTTCACCGCTATCTCCACAAAGCCCCTAACTTTAGATTTTAAAGCAGAGCTCTCTACCATTTTTATATTTAAATTTGATAAATATGTTTTTATTAGTTTAGATTTAAATAGCTGGGCATTATCACTTACTAAATACATAGGTAAATCATAAGTACAGAAATGATTTGTGAGACAATTTCTTATAGCATAATCTTTCTTTTCATTCAATACATATAATGAAATATAATTACTATACACACATTTAATTACTAAAATTGCGCTGGGTAATTTTGTTTTCTTTTTTAAATGACTTTCTATTGTTGGAAACTCCAACAAATCCATATAGATAGTTTCATTAGGACGTTTACTGTTAATAAAAGATGTGGACCCCTCTTTATATTTATGCACTAATTGTTTGTTTGTTAAACAACCCATACAAGAATTTGTCAAATTTTCACATATCATATTAGCATATTTTTTATTATTTACATAATAATTATCAAATATGTAATTTTTTAATTTCTTTTTACCAATATGACCTAACGAATAATGGAATAGGCATATAAAAGGTAAAATTAGTTTTGTTGGTAACAAAATTTTCTTATCTATGAATTTTAACTCCATAGGATTTTGATTAGGACAGTTTTTCTCTTGTAACTGTAGATTTACAAAGTCTTTAGTGTTCATAATGTTATTTAATTTATTAATAATATGTCTTCCTGGATCCGGCAATTTTAAAGCTTCTTGAATGTTTTTTATTACTTCTTTTGCTGGATAATTATCTTTTTTCCTTATCATTCGCTTTAAAGGTTTATCATAAGATTTTTCTTTTATCCTAGAATTTTGTTCCAATGATACTATTTCTAATATTTCATCTTTATACACTGGTTTAAATGTTTCATTAAATCCAGTATTTTCATTTTCTCCGGTTAATCTTGAAAAAATATCAGCAAGATTTTCTTTATCTGTGCAATGAATAAAATAGATATTATCGTTGCTGTACCAAGATGTGATTCTAGAACTTAAGTTATCTAATTTTGTAGTTTTCTTTATAAGTTTACTATTATTTAAGACTGCGGTAATTACATTACTGTCTATCAGAATATAAGTGGGTCTGTTAATAATATATGGTTCAAAATGCATTAAACACAAATATAATGCCCACATTTCTAGAAAAGCAATTCCTAGCTTTTCAGTACCTTTTGGTACTGCTTTGGAAAAATACCCCAAAATTTTTATAAACTTTTTGTTTTGCTCGTAGGTGTTTTCTTTTATTATTTTTAAGAAGTACGTTTTTAATTCAATTTTTTTCATAAGATCTGGAGAAAAATTTATTGTAGTTATTTTGAACCGTTCTGATTTGATTACTTTTATACCATAGTATAAGTTTTCTTCACAATTATACATTATTAATATTTCAGAAAGCTGGGAACCCACATTAAGACCGAGGTTATGGGTGTTGTTAAACATATGGATTCGGACATCCAGGAGATTCGCAAAACCTGCCAAGAGGTATGTAAATTCATCTAATTTTTCTTCCATGTATTTTTTATCTATCTCTGTGTATGACTTACAAAATAAATTATCTTCAAGCCGTTTTAATGCCATTTTTTCAGTTTCATTTTCCCGTATTGGAAAAAACCCTTCAAAATCTGTCAATTGACAGTAAATGAAAGCTAAATTCATAAAAGCTTGTATATCATTTGTAATTTGTGTTTTGTAATTTAGAATTTTTGCTGTTTCAAATAAAGTTTCCACAAAATTATCTTTACATGTTAGTATTTGTAGATCTTCCCCTTCTTTTAAAAACTTCTTTTTATTTTCTGGTGTGAACTCAAAACTTTTTATTTTGTGTACCAAATCTTTACAGGCTTCATTCATATTTAAATTTAATAACACCCCTCCTGTAGAATAGAAACTGCTATCACTAAACAAAATATTTACACTATTAGATTCTACAGTGTCTATTGATTGAATTTCTGTGTTAAGCTTATCTTTAATTATATCAAAGTTTTTCTTTAATTCATCATCAAAGGTAAATGGTGACAGTTTTTTGTATAATTTATTTAATGCTTCATGTATTTTTAGACTAAATATATTTCTATAATAGTTCAATTTTCCCAAAAACACTTGTAGTTTCTTTAATGAGTCAGGATATGTCATTTCTGTAATAGTTTTTATCTTTTTATCAGGTATACAAAATTTTCTGTTTTTAATTTTATATCCAAGCAGCTCTATTTCACCGTTGTCAATATCAATACAAGTATTAGCCTTTTCTGGGGATACTTTTACCCCAATTTTCTTTAATCTCTTGAGAACATTTTTTACTTTACAGACATGATCCTCTAAATTACCATCTGAGAAAATTATAATATCGTCTATAAAGACAATTATGTCTTTTATGTAGCTAAATTTCCCATTTTCATCTAAATGTAAATATTTTAAGAAGGTTTGCACAATAAAGGCAGGAACACAATTTAACCCAGTTATAGCTGTATTAAATCTATATACTCCCTGGGGAAGTATAACATTAAATAGCCCCGTTTCTTTTGCCCTCTCTGAAAGTGGGATACTATAGTAGCATTTTTTCAAATCAAAAGATGACACATATTTAGATTTTGTTATCATTTTATTCAATAATTGTTTATAATCTGGTAGCGTAGCAGCTTTAGATTGCTTAATACTTAAATTTGCATTTCTCATATCTGCTATTATCCTTGGTAAACCAGTACCATCATTTCTAGTTTTTACAGTAAATATAGGTGCTCCAAAACTTTGATGTGGTGGCGCTACTTCAATTAAATTATTTTTTAATAATAAGTTAAAAAAATTGGTTACATGGTTTTGATCTTCAGGTGTCAAATTGTATGGTTTAGTATTTTTTACCATTTCATTTTTTGTTTCTACATCTAATTTAGGAATATTATCAGATAATCTCCCACAATCAAATGTATGTCTTGAATAAATTGATTCATTATACAAATATTCTGCTATTTGATAATTACCATCAGCATTTCCAGTTTTCATTAAAGCTGCTATTTCTTCAACCGTTAAATTTTTTATTTCTAATAATTTTGTTATGTCCACACCACTAGAGTGGTCAACTTTTTCTTTAAAAGCCTCTATAAATTCATTTTTACTATTAGAGTGGCTTATTTCATCTTTATCTATCTCTTTTTTATCTTTAATTATCTTTTCTTTCATTGATTTTACAATTTTCTTTATTTTAGACCATGAAGTTTGTTGTAATGGAGAGTCAAAATCAGGAGAACCGTCGCCGATATGGTCCTTCGCACTCTCAGGATGATCCAGATTCTGCATTAAAAAGGCCCCTGTTAAGCCACACTGCACAGGTATATTTAATCTATTTTTTACTCTACATATAATTTTATCTTCTACTATTTTATCTTTTTCTATATGCACAGGCAAGTTTACATTATTTTTAATTACATAATCTTTCATTGGTTCACCATTTATAATTTTTCCCACAAGATATTTTTCTTCTCTAGGTTTAAACTGTAATTTTTGTCCAAAAAATAAGCTAGGTGTTCCTTTCATTGAAAATTCTAATTTTACAGTTTTATTTTCTTTATCGTATTGTAGTAGACCTCCAACTTTTTTGAAAAATTGTCTTCCCAGTATAAAAAAGTCATCAATATTATCTGATATTCGAATTGTTAAATTAATATTTCCATAACCTGGTAAGTTAAATGGTATTTTATATACTCCAATTACATTTATTGGATTATTATTTTCTATCCCAGTCAAAGAAATGTTATTTGGACCAGTGTAATATTTTTCATAGTCAGGGATATAACTCTGAATAAAATCCTTGGAAACAATGTTATATTCGCTACCTGTATCTAGCTCAAATATTATCTTGGTATCTTCATAAAATATTGGGAAACAGAATTCTTTTGCTTTATCTATTTTTACTAATTTTGTTTTAAATTTCACTTTATTCATTGAATATTTCCATTTATCTTTTTTATTCTTATGATATCTTATCTTTTTGTACTTTATTTTCTTTTTCATGGTTTTATAATTATTTCTTTTATTTTTCAACCAATTCCATATTAATAGTATCCAATTTATACTCTTTTTGGTACAGATATATGAAATCCAAAAGGTTCCTAGATTTAATACAATATCTATCCTTTTTTCCATGGAACTTATCATAAATACTGCTATCATAATTATCCACATAATTATACTGGGGCTTTCAATATTAAATTTTTTCATAATTTCCATTTCTTTTAAATAGTTTACCGTATTTTCTGACTTAATTTTCATATTTTGAACCCATTTATACCTCTTGGTTTTATTTATAATAGTTTTTCCCCATTGTTTTAATTTATTATCCTTAAATACTTTATTTTGTAATTCAGGTCTACTCGGAATATGAAGGTTTGACTCCCAAGTAATCCAACTATTGGCTGGAAAAATTTCCTTCTCCTTCAAATTACACGTATCTGTTTTTAATTCATCTATTTTTTTCATTATTTCTACATCTTTTACAGAGAAAGTAATGTTACTATAACTCTTTAATTTTCTTTTTATTGAATTCATATCTCTTTCTAAATATTTCCTTATTTGAATAATGAAAGTATCTTTAATTTTATTAGTTTTATTTAGCTTTATATAGAAAACATTATGGTTTATGTACCAATTTTTTGATGGTTTAATTATCTTATATTCTTTTTTAACAATTTTCGCTTCTATGCTTTTTGACACATTGCTGCTTGTTATTTTATTTTCATGCATTGTTACATAATTTCTAACAATATTGTACTTTTTATTTGTTTGACTAATTTCTTTGCTACAAATATTCATATTGAATTTTTCATTGTTTGATTTTGAACATTTATGATTAAAATATACATTTGAATCTATTTTTCTTTTTCTATTTATTAAATTGATACAGGATACTTTATTATTATCTTTCTTGATTATACTTTCATCGCAAACAGGTTCAATTTTTATCCATTTTATTTTTTCCATTGGATAATCATTTATTTTATTCAACACTAATGGATGGTTTTGTCCTTGTTTATCATTTTTAATTTTTATTAAATTTAAATATTCTAAAGATTTGAATTTATTTTCATAATTTTTACATTGATAACACCTGTACTTTAAATTAAAAAGGTTCAAATACCCTATTAATTTACTTAAACACTTGTGCATCATTTCATTTTTTATCATATTAATATATAATTCATAATTAGCATAATTTTGGCCTAATTTTTTATAATTTTCGTCATTTGCTTTTCCAACTATAAGTTTTTCTGAAAAACAACCATTTTTTAGCTCTAATTTATTTTTTGAGTCATTTTTATCATTAATTAATTTTTCAACTTTTTTATACCATTTGTCATTGAATTTATCTTTTATTGGTTGTTTTTTATTTTCTCTAAAAAATTGACCTTTAGGCATTCTTCTGGGGTATGGTGGTATTCATATTTTTCTGCCGCTTCACACCTTTCACACGGTTTAGAAACCAATAGTTTCTTAAATATTTCGCAGTTACTATCCTTATGCTGGCCCTTACATTTAAGACAATTTCTAATTTTTAGTTTTTGCTGATTTTTTTGTCTTTTATTTTCATCGGGATTAAATATACACTCGTCTTGAGTATGATAGTTTTTCTTACATATTTTACATTTTTTAAATGGCCTAGGCTCATTTTTTACTTTTAAAACGTTGGAATCTTCATCTTCTTCATCACTACTTGCAGTAAGATACTCCTCCTCCATTTCATAATTTATTTCCGTAGTATTATCATCCTCTAACTCATTTTCATCTATCCTTTTTATTGGAACTTTCTTTGTCATTGTAGTTTTGTTAACAAATCTGAGATATTTGTTTATTTGGTCCCTATTAAGCAATATGAAATCATGGAGTGTTTCACTATTAAGATTTCTACCTAATTTAGCTTCTTCTATTCTTAAAATAGATAATAATTGAGTTGGTAGATATTTCATCATTTGAGAATGTATTCTTCTTTCTTTCTCACTAGCAGACATAACATTAGGAGGTAAATTATTTATTTTTCTTCTATACTCATCATAAATATCCTCTATGTTTCTTTTGGATGTTTTAAATGTTTCAAGCATATAATCAATGTTATGGTTTGCTATACGTCCGTTGTTAACAATGTCACTGACAATGTTAAGATAATCTTTGGTAGTCAATTTTGCTGGGTTTATATTTTTGCATTCAATTCTGTCTTTGGTATCCCTTGGGAGAGAATTGTGGAAAACCGCATTGAATTTGAATTGTGAAAAGCTATCAAAGTCGAATTCACCGAACTGGTCGATGTAATCGATCAGTCCTACATTTTTCAATGAGAGGAGTTGATTTTTTATAATTTTTAATTTATCACTAACTTTCTCAACATTGTAATATCTTAGACTTGTATCTATAAATTTGGGTGTGAAATCATCACAATTATAATACTTTGATGAATTATATTTATTTTCCAAGGTTTGTATTTTACCAATTTTTGATAATTGTTTAATAACATTTTGTTTCATTTTTTGTTTTTCTGCTTGATTTGATACTAAGTATTCCTCTAATAGCTCTACTGCTTCTGCTGCATGGGTCAACGAGAGTCCCGCAGGGCTAGAATCCCTGTTTTCCGCAGATCTATATACTGTTTTAGCTTCAAATTTTTCACCTCTAGCTGGTTTCCGTTTTAAATATTTTATTTCCATATTTAGATTATCAATTTTCTTTTGCAAATCATCCATATACTTTTTATTTAGATAAGAATCTCTATTTTCTTGAAAATTATCTTTTCTGGATTGTCTAGAATTTCTTTCATTTTTTTCAAAATATCTTTCATTTTTTGGATATCTTTGTTCTTGTCTATAATTAAAACCTCTAAATTCACCCCACTGATTTTGATGTTGATTATTATCATGATCATTTGTGTTAAAATTTTCTCTATCAAAATTAAATTGATTAGAATTATCTTTATGTTGATTAAAATTGCTTCTTTCAAAGTTCATTTCTCTATCCCTTTCATCCCTGAGATTTCTAAGTGAAATATCATCAGTAAGTTCTGTAAAATTTGTCACATAACTTTCTGCTTCTCTGTTGCGCAATAAATCCATTGTTTCTGTATTGAAATCTACATGGTTTTCACGTACACTTTTGTAATCTTCTCCATTCGAATTTTCCAAGTTATCTTTATACTTTTGTAGCCTTTCTAAATATTTTTCTTTATTTTTAATAAACCAATTACTAAACTTTCTTCGCCTGGCACCAGCAAAGTAAGGATCATTTTGTTGTTCTGTGTCCGACATCTTTTATTTTCTTTACCTTTATGTTTTAAGGAAAATGTTTTTTACAGTGTATTATAAAATAAAATTTGGTTACCGTTGGAAGTTTTTATTTTGATTAATACCTTTTTTATTTTTAGCTTACCAAATTATAATTCAGGAACAATTTTCTTGGCGGAGACTATCTTTATTTTAGATTTTAATGAAATCTGAACAGGAACAATGTTTTGATGACTTTCCAGATAAATCAGGTAGAGTTATTTTTCAAAATTATTTTTACCAATTTTTAGATTAACAAGTAGAATTATCTTTTAAAATTACCTTTACCTAAAAATTTTACAATGTCTGTTTGAACTTAATTCTTATAATAGTTATAGAACCAAGAGTAATTTGACAGCTTCGAATTTTTTCAGTCCAATTTTGTCCTCTAATTTCAGAACATAGAATTCTTAATTTCCATAAACCAAGAATATTTAAGCAAAATTTTATCATTTAATTACTTCAACAATAATTGCTTAAATTATAATTTCATTAGCTTTATAAATTGAACTTTTCTTTTGTGTTCAATATACAAAACTTTTTATTTTACCTTTTTTAATTATCTTTATATTTAGTTTTATAATTTAGACTTTTCTTTTGTGTCCAAAGTACAAAACTATAATATTATTTTCTTAACAATTTTAAAATGTTAGGTAATTAAAAAATTTTCAACTTCCCAACTCTTTCATGAAATGATATAATTACAGTGTATGTCCGGTGTAAACACTTGTGTTTTAAATATTTACACTTTTATACAACAACTTTCATGAAATTTTCAATATTTTTATATTCTGATGACGTATATTTTTATCTTTTGATGACGTATATTTTTAAAACTTTATTCTGAATCAGAATGATAGATATTATCAATTTGACTGTTTCCAATTATTATCGTTCCACCTAAATATCTTCTAAACTCAGGAAACCTGTCTAAAGTTCTATTTATTCCAAAATGACTAAATGTGAAAGGACCTGCTATTTCTTGATCTACTTCTTGTCTATTGTATGATGAATTATTATCCAGATTTTCCGCTGTACCTCTATCTCCTATACCTGTATTATCTTGTCTTATTAAATTATATCTATCTTGAATTAATCTTTTAACTGCATAATATAAAATTTTCAAATTTTCCCCAATTTTAAATGAGAAATTTGCTTCATAAACATAAAAATTATTATCTTGATTTATTGATTGATTAAAAGTTTTCTTTTTTACATCAAATTTAATAATAACTAGTTCAAAAATGTTGATTATCAACCTTAGAACGTAATGGAGCATAAATTTAATTTTTGTTGCCCCCTATTTTTAGTAGACAAACTTTGTTTTTACTATCTTTTAGTCCTTATCAGACCAAATTATCTTTTTTGTATATTTACCGTAACTAAATTTTATCTTTTTGCCTCTATTTTTAGTGGACAAAACTTTATTTGTATTATCTTTTTGCCTTTATCAGACAATATTATCGTTAAAAAAAGGAATTAGATTTTTATTCACAAATTTTATTCACAATCAATTAGATATCTTTTGAAATTATAACTTAGATTTACTTTAATTAAAAGTTACCATTCATCCGACTAAAAAATTTTGAAAAAAAAAACAAAAATTTACCAAGTCCAAAAGAAATTTTCCTTGATTCTTGACCGATGGGATGCCAATCTGTAATAAGTCCGCTAATGATGGTAACAAAATAATTTTCTTCTATATTATATTTCAGTGTAATCTATTTAATGGTTATAATCTAACTCCACAAATACAAAATATTATAATAATACATCACATTTTTACAAGTGTGGTTAATATCTATTATTTACGTCATAGAGATTAAATTTTATTTAATTCACAACGATTATCTACAATTTTAATACTTAAATTTTATTACTTTTAATTAAAAAGTGTTACATGGAGAACTCAATCGGTTCAGTGGTTAGTAAGATCCCTAGCTACAAAGAAATTACCTTAGTACTTTATATGAAATTACTAGCAGCTACGCCCCTAGAGGCCTCTAATTGTTTTTTTTTTGGGGGGGGGGTGGTGCTGCTCCCCCTCATTTTTTTAGGGGAGATTTTTCATTCTTTAAGGGGGTTGGGGGGTGTCCCAACCCCCAAGAAAATAGTTATAAACCTTCCCGGGACCTATGAGAAGCTACCCTGTTAAGGAGAACCCAATCAGTTCAGCGGTTAGCGAGATCCTTCGCTACAAACACACAAACACACAGACATCCTGTTACTTAAGTATGAGGATATGATAGTATGACTAGAAGCAGATAAACAGTTTCAACCAATGATTTCACTTATTGCAAGTTTGCAACTGCTGCTGGTCCGTGATTAATTATTTGCTTATCATTATCAGAGAAAGTTTGCAAATATTGTGCAAATTTATGACTTTTTCTAGAAACATCAGGGAGGGAGGGGAAAATTGGCTGTTAATTATAACTAGTACCCAAAGTTTTATAACTATGTTATCTTTTATAAAATAGCAGGGCAATGAGCGATAATTGACATATAACCCAAATTATGATGAACAAAATTACCCCTTCTGCAGATAAGTTTTTAAGCCAACGAATAAAGGAAAGAGATTATAAACAATAGGAGTAATATAATCAAAAGTCGATTGTCCCTTCCTCCTCTATCTCAGACATACATTACAATTTAGAAAGTTGAAGAAATTCTTCCTCTTTTTTTGCATATTAATCACGCACTACCAGGTCACGTGTACCTTTTGTACACAATATCCAAGCGCACAGAAAAATAGGGGTGACGGGGTATTCAGTCGACCAAGGATGTACAACAAAGTTTAATTTATCTTAATCTTTAAAGTTTCTATGTTTTGTACATTAAAAAAATATATATTTTAAGAAATATTAGGAAAACTGTATAAAACTTTGTGTACAAATCAGACCCCAAATTTGCCTGTCATCCAACAAACTGTAAAATAAAACATACATTATTATTGTTTACAATATGCAGTTTTTATGTAACTAAATTGTATACATTGTTCGCTAGAAAGTTTTCAAGAGAAATTATTTTGCAAAACAATTAATCATTATAGAAAAACAAGGATGACAACATCCATAAAAGCAAAGCTCTGAAATAAACATTAACACTTGTAGAGTGTCAAAACTGAATAAGCAGAATGTAAATGCATAAGTTTTGACAAAGTTGTACGTAAACTATTTGCAAAATATATCAAATACATGATATTGTTTAAAGACATACTGACGTTTTAAGGACTTGACTATAGAGATGCTTTGTTTTTAACATTGTACCTTGTTGTAATAGTGATCAGTATTTGAAAAATCAGATGAATAGGATAATTTAATGTAAAAATTTGTGGTCAAAAAAATTTTAAATCAGGTTGCATTAAATGAATGTGCGGACTTTCTGGTAACGATTATAGAGTTGCTTCACTTTCTAAGTCGTACCTAACTGTTACAGGAATCATCAAATAGAGTTTAAAAGCAAAAGGACAATTTTAACATGCCTAAATTATCAAAAAAGGTATGTTTGAAATTATTAGAATTAAGAGATAAGACAATGTCCGATAAATTGATGTCTATAATAAGATATGATAAATAATTAAAAATTAATGCGATCATTAGCTTTAAAATGCAGGGAGGGAGAGGACATTGGGCTGTTTATTGCACAAGTCCCCAACGTTTCTACCACTAATTATAATCTACAATAGGGGAAATTTTGTGTATCATCATTGGGGAATTATCGGCCATTGTGTTATCCCTTTAGATCCTTACTTAAAATGGCACAAACCTTAATATCTATTTATTGACTAAAATAAATCTAAATGGTACTTTTAGATTTAAAAGAAATTACTAAAAAAACGTCCAATTTTCTTCATGACAAGACTAAAAATGATCATAGATGCGTAGATTTATTCAAACTATCAGAATAAACTATGAGAAAGAGAAAAGTACAAAAAGTGTCGTTATTAGGTCAACAAAGTAAACGTAAACATTGTCAAAAACTTATATTAAAAACAGCAAGTTGAATGTTGGTAATATGAAGGGAGGGAGTGGACTATGGGCTGTTTAGTACATTAGCCCCCAAAGCTTTATATTAATGTTTTCTTATCAGTTGACTTTTATCGGATTTTGATTGGTTGATTCATCAAGTTGAGTGTCTAAACATAAAACTACAAATTGTAATTGTTTATCATCATTGGTGATGTATATCAATTTATCGGCCATTGTCCTTTTCCTTTAGATCCATGGGTATTATGTCAGCCGCAACCACTTTTTAATACAGCCATATAGTAGACATAAACTTTTGAAAAGATATGTCGATAAAATGCTGATATAGTTTTGACAGGGGAGAGAGATAAATAAATATGAAAAAAAATTAATGACAATCAGACAGAAAGTGAGATAAAATAACAGGAATAAGGAAAATAAATATAAAATAATATCTTTACTACAAAGCGATGCCCTCCAAATTTATGTACATCCCCAATGATATTACATAAAATAAGCCTTTATGTAGATTAAAATCATTGGTTGACACTTTTAAACATTCAACTCAATGAATCAACTAATCAAAATTCACTAAAGTCCCAAAGTTGTTAGGCCAACGAATTATAAAATTTGGGGACTAGTGTAATAAACAACAACCCATTGTCCCCTCTCTTTCTGTATGCTACGCATTTAAAAATGCAAAAACTATAATAAATTATGAGATTTAAAGTTTATTATCCAAATAATATGCTTCAGTTTGTGCAAGGACATCAAATGAGAGGAGGGGGTATACCTTCCCAAAATGTTTTAACATTGTACATTTTAATTAAACCCATCCCTCTATGCCAATATCATCCTCAGAAATTAGATAGGGGTAATAACTACCATCCTAAAAATTCTCTTAAAACCCGACAAAAAAATTGTCTATAGCCCTTAGTTTTAACAAATCAGATGAATTTATTTAACAAAATGTGGGGCTAATCATCCCCCCCCCCCCTAAAAAAACGTTTCGTGGGGATATTCCCCCATTTGAACATTACCACAGGACTAAAATTTTCGTGTGATATTTGTAACACCCTTCCCCCCCCCCAAAAAAAAAAAAATATCTATATTATAAAAAAACATTAACCGTCTTTCTTTGTCTTCATAAAGATATTACCAATCCTCAAAAAGAATCAGCAAAAATGTAGAAAAAAAAACATTACAGACCCACAAAGGAACAGACAGACCAATCTACACATAGTAGAGTAACAGAGCTTCAATTACAACGAGGTATCAACAATTAATATTTATTTGATATAAATTATAAAAAAATTAAATCACAATAGTTAAATATCAGTTTGGATGGTGGAGTGAGGGGCATGCACAGGAACGGCAGTGAGGAGGGGGGGAGGGTATGGTGTTTTTAAATTCTTCTTTTGGGAGAGGTGTGGTGAGATCCTCTCTGGTATCTGATTGGTAGCTGCCAATCACTTAAATAAATATATATTATAAATAATATTAATAAAATTTAGATTTCAATTAAATAATTTTTAAAAGCGATGTCTGTCCCATACATCTCTTAATTTAGTCATTTAAGAATCATCCTATTAATTTCTAACTTTGAATAGTGATTCCTATAATGATTAGATACAATTCAAAAGGAGTAGCATCATTAACAGAAACTTAAATTTTATCTTATTTTCATGTTTATATTTTATAGTTTGTTTGAATGATGATTCTTAGGATAAGGTATAATGTCATTTGATTTTTAGATATTCGCTTTTATGTATGTTTATCCTTGCTATACTTACTTAGATATGCTTATTCAAAATATTATTCTTTATGTCCTAGGAATCTTTGTTTAAAAAAAAACCTTCTGGTTACAATTATAGAGGTACTTAATCGTACCTAACAGGTATCTTCAATTGAAAAGATGTACAGACGACCCTAATTGTAGAAAAGCTTCGCTTTTAAAGACTTTTTTACCTGTTGTTGGTGTATCTTCTATGTTTGTGTGTGACAAATTTGTCAACCTTTCCTGAAAATAAAATAAAAAAAACATTACATTGGAGTGCCATTATACATAAATGAATATTTAGGTACAATTTACAAAGTGTAACAAGCAACTCTTTTATTACTTTCATTTAATTTCAATTTATGCTTTTTGAACACTTTTCATGTGCATCATTTTTTCAATAATGATTGTGAAGATACAACAGCATCTTGATCTCCGATTTTATAGATATCGCATCCTTGTTTATCTATCCCCCATTTAATGCTGAATTTAAAAAACTTTGTACCTGTTGTGCTGTATCCTCTAGATGTTTGGCTTTTAGTCCACAACAGGAATACGGTTTAGCCAAATAAATCTAAAACAGTTTGGGGGGGGGGGCAGATAAAAATATCGTCAATTTTACTAAGAGTTGTCCCCCAAGAGACAGCTGAAATCTTGTAAAGGTTTCGTGATTTTCCCCTGAATAAATTTCATTGCTGATATAAGCTGATGACTGTATCCTCTAGATGGGTGGCCTATAGCCGCAAATTTTCCTGAAAAGAAAAGAAAAACTATGTTGCCATTATACATAAACTACATGAGTTATATGAATATCAGGGAGGGAGATTACAATGATAATCAACTGATTCTACAGGTCCTTCTTTATCCCTTAAGAAAATATTGATTGGGGGTAAATATATTTTTCATCTTCTATTCTATCCCTTTTTCTCTGAAGATTTGAAAAATATAATTTTACACAAATGAAAAGTGAGAGATAATCTTTATAGTTATATGAATATCAGGGAGGGAGATGATAATAACAGGTTAATTATTCTGTAGGTCCTTTTTATTCCCATTATTTATAAGCTACCTAAGAGATGTCGCATCCTTGATTACCTACACTTTAATTCCTAATTTAGATAAAAAAAATTATATACCTGTTGTTGGTGTATCTTTTATGTGTGTGTCTTATGTCAACAAGGTCAACCTTGCCTGAAAAGAACAAAAAACATAATTTTCTTGGTGGGTGCCATTATACATAAACTTTATGAATATTAGGGAGGGAGATGATATTTATTAGCTACTAAATAAAGAATTCTACCATTGATTTTTTATCTATTATTACATCCCTTGTTCCCTGAAGATTAAAAAAAATATAATAATATTTAAATGAAAATTTATATATACCTTGCAACTATAATGCGTGGCCTTTTGTGTATGACAAAATGATAAACACTAACAACAGTGTGATAAGCATTTATTATATATTAAAATATGTTACATTAAAACTGTAAATATGTGAAGTTTTGCAGTTACATTTTTTCTTACATGTTATAAACTGCAACCTTTCAATAATAAAATAAGTGTTAAGTTGTTCTGTATTCTAAAAGATCTTGTAACGTATTTCTACAACCTTAAGGAAAGTCAGGAAATGGTTTAATGTATAATGGGGTAGAGGGTGCAAAGCCCCTAGAGGCTACAGGTTAAGCTGTTAGTGATCTAGGAAAGTAATATTATTATGACAATGAAATAGAATGTATTTCAATAAGAAGCGACAATGAGAAAACACCAAGTAATAATGATGAAGTAGGTTCTACAGACTAATATGATAGTAGTGTTACAGTTTAAGATGAGCTCGTAATTGTATTGTGATATATCAATTTTATAAACTCAAAACCAGGTTTGATTTAATAAAGAATGCGTTACTTAAAGAATGGATATAGAATATATGTGGATATTATGACAGGAAAATTTTTTTTGTTTATTCAGGTTGCAATAGCCCCCTCACATTTATTGGTCGAATTGGAGAGGAGGGGATGTTGGAGATCGTTATTTTAGCCCGCTAAAAAGTTCACTTAATTATAGAACATGAAAATCTGGTACAAGATCCAAGTAATAATAAATTCATTACTTAAAGTTTAACAAAGCATAGAAAAGTGAAGCTTATCAATTAAGACAAACAACAAACAAACATTCAATATGATTAAGAACATTAATTATTAGGAATTTAGAAGTCCACACAAAATTATTGTAATATTTGCCTAATCATCCTAGTAAACAGAAGTGTATAACACTTTTGTCATGGAAATAAAACAAAGTTGCGGGTCTCATCATATTTTCACAGCTACCATTGAAAAGTTATTTTAGGTTAGGTTAGGCTAATTAAATGTTAATTATTGCCCCGCAGGGGCTAGAAATAGAAGAAAGCTACAGTGAAAATACGACAAAACCCGCAACTTCGTTTTCTTTTCATGATCCAACTATTTAAATGAAAATAGTTATCACCTTTGCTTTGGTACCTATGGATGTTGTTATTCTTGTTTTGATATTTTATTTCCCATGAAATATTTTATCTTTATCATGAAGGAAAAGCATGATTGTTATAAAACATAATAGTAATGTGCATAGAAACATGCAGATTTGCCCCAGCTCATGACATTTTTTTCTGTTTCATAAAGAAAAACAAATACATGAACAAATAATGTATGGCTTTGAAACTGATTTATATCAGCTGTATCAGGACCTTTTTTCAGCAATACTGAAAAATCATGTATTGTAATGTATCATTGACAATTTTCCACATATAATGAAAAAAAAATCACAAAATTGAAACCAGTTTAGTTAGCCTGGTCCTTAGGCCCCTTAATCTTATAATTTTTCACATTAACATCTGCAACAACCTGTCTATAATACGAGGTGATAAATAACTATCAAAAATGTGGGATAAATAGATTCATAAGTAGATAGTAAATCAGACACAACAATCTTACCAAATAAAAAAGAATTTGGAACCTGGCAAAGCTTCATACTAAAAACTATTTACAGCTAACTTTTATATTTACGCTCCAGCCCCTATCTTCATGCCTATCTCCTTAAAAAAGCCAAAAACCTACCCTAGACATATTTTCTATAAATTAAGGAACAATTGGTGCGTCAGATCCTTACAGTATGTGAGGTTTAAAAGGGTTTGTTTACTGGCGTTTTTTCCCAATGACCTATGGTAGTGTATCTTATAAAGTGATCAACCATTAACAGACAATCAACCCTTTTGTTATACAATCACTGTCTGTGTATGATAATAAATTACACATGTTTAGTAGTAAAAGCATTTCTCATATTTCCTCTATTTGTTTTTGTAGAATGTATAATAATTGAAATTTTTTTAACTTTTGAACAATCAACTTTTCCAGTTCACAGGTTTTAGGTCGGTTTCAGGCCATTTTCAAGCTTACATTTGATAGTTTTGGGCTATTTTCTCCTTAACATCCCCTAGATCCTATACATCTAGCCGCTGGTGATTAGATTTATCCCTAACAAAAAGTAAAGTAACAAGATGTCTATGTGTGTGTATTCTTTCTAAGGATCTCACTTACAGGTCAACTGATAAGGATTTCTTAGCAGTATAGCTTCACCTAGGTCAAGGGAAGGATCATAACTATTTTTGGGGAACATTTTATTTAAAATTTAAGCTTTAGAAGGTTTTAGGCTGACATTTTACCCTTCTTTCTTCCTTAGAGGCAAGTTAACCCTAAACAAGTGGGTTGCATTGACATTGAGAGATAGATACATAGATAGATATATAGATAGATAGAGAGAGAGAGAGAGAGAGAGAGAGAGAGAGAGAGAAAGAGAGAGTGAGAGAGAGATAAAGAGAGAGAGAGAGAGAGAGAGAGAGAGAGAGAAAAAAAGAGAGAGGGAAGGGGAGGACTTGTAGAAATCATTGTTACCTAAAAATAAGAAAGGAAAGAACGACAAAACTGATCATTTTTATAGAGTAGCTTTACTAATTAATTTCTAAAAAAATTTTAGTAAAATTCAATAATTTAAGTTTTTAGTGATGCAATGTTATCTTGCTAAAACGAACATGGAGAAAAATTGAATTCGTTAGTCGAATAACTTAATTTTCTAATGAACTGGACAACCCCCTTCCTCTTTCTTACATAAATTTTAATTTTGACTTACCCTTCAGAGATTCTTTGCCTTTTAAATTATCCTATTTTCATAAGGAAAAAAGATGAGAGCATGAATACTCACCCCTTTTTCATTGTAACAAGTATTTGGGGAAGTATTAAAATAATTTGTCTGCTATGAAGTGAAACATCTAGCAGCTTTTTGCATTTTAATCATAACCTATACTATATATGTAAAAAAAATATAATATATTTTATTATTATTCTATAATTTATTGGTTAAAAAAAAACATATAAGGAAAATAATTAAAATAAAGATAGATTTACAATAATAAAAAACAAATAGCCGCTTGTGGTGCTGGTTTGGCAGGAATGTATGTTACGCCTAGTTTAAAAATGGGAGGATAACTCTTTTAAGATTGAAAATTAATTTTTTTTCAAATTAGCCTAAATGTAATATTTAAATCTAATTAACATAATAAAACTTTTAAATGTTTACTAATAAAAAATTAATAGTTCAGCTCTAAGCCACCAGTTGCGCTAGTTGTCTACTTCAAAGACATACATAAAATTAATACTAAATATGAAATAAAAAACTTGAAAACTGAATAATCTAAATTAGTGAATAATCTGTAATGCTATAAACGTTTTTTCTAAGACAATACTCGTTTTTTCAATATTTTTAACATTTTCAAGTGATGTTATTAGTCCTCAGGGTTTGGCCCTTTAGTGACAAAAATCCAAAACAAAAAAAAATACAGACAAAATAAAAATAGATGAACACTTTGATATTCTAGTTCTATATCCAAAGCTAGATGGCACTGAAAAACTGGCGATTATGATTTACAATCAAATGTTTATATTAATTTGGAAAAACATTTATTTATTAAGAAATAAAAGTTAGATAGACAGCAAAATAAATCTTATAAACTAATAATGTGTGTAATGATTAAAGTCACTAGCAAAGTTATAAGAAATTAATAATGATAATTTTATATTTTTTTAATAGGTTTTATCAAAATGGAAAATAATTCAAAATATTTCTATATCATCCTATAAAAATCAGATGTATGCTTCAAACAGCAACTATAATTGCCTTGAAATTACATCTAATTTTAAAATATTCCCATTTTGAAAAGTGGTGGAATAACAATAAAAATTCAGCACGGCAGTTGCTCAATATAGGCCTACTGCCTATTTTAGTCCCCCAAATACCTTGATTCCTCTTTTTTATTATTTTCTCTATGCCTATTTTAGATAAAAACATATTTTTACAAAACAAGAACCTTGTCTTTGTGGAGGTGGTTAATGAGTTTACTTACAAAATAAGAAATTTAGCCAAATTAATATGAATATCAGGAAGGAGGGAGCAAATTATAAACCAATTTTTATTAACAGAGTTTAGATAATTTCATAATCAAGCTTTGGGTTCAACACTGATATACTCTCTATTGTCTTATTCCTTAGGATCCCTGATGAATAAACATTTGCAATATAAAAACAATTTTGAAGTAACAAATGTTATTTAGAAGAAGGAACAAATACTCTTTTTATAATTGGATCTCAAAGGATAAGACAAATGGATCTTCTGTAGATTTAACTATTATGTTTAGTTCTGCTAGTTTGACCCAACCAGTCCATATTGATAAATGTACCTAAACACAAGTATGATAAATTCCATAAAACATAAGCTCTGTAATGGTAGAACAAACAATTACACTTGTACAGTGTCAGAACTGAATAAACAGAATATAAATGTCTAAACAAAATTGTAAGTAAATTTGTTGCAAAACTTCTTAAATACAAGATTCTGTCTTAAGACATACTAACATTTTTAGGACTTGTATATAAAGATGCTTCACTAGTAACATTTTACCTTGTTGTAATAGGAATCAGTATTCCAAAAATCAGATGATCAAATTACATAAAAATCTGTTGTTAAAAAGTAAAAGAAAGTAGCATATTTAAAAATCTGGTAATGATTGTACAGATACTACACTTTATAAATTGTACCTAAACACTACATGAATCACCATACACAAAGTTTGAAATCAGAAGAACAGTTCTGAAATTACTGAAAAAAAGCTCTCCATTCTGGAAGGAGGGACTGACCCCAATAATAAAAAAAAGCACTTACATTACATTATCTACAATGAATTTATAATACTTATTACTAAGCCAATAATAATAGAATAAGTGCATATTAAACGCCATGGAATTAGATTATAGATTAGAGTTAATTATAGAATTTCAGATTTAATAGCAACTGATAATTTTAAAAATTGGACTTTATACCTAATAAAGCTTTATTATTAGAAATATTTTTCTACTATTTGAAATAATTTTATTGTCCTTAGTTGTTTCATTTAGCTTTACATATTTTTAACAAGAATAATAATGTCAGCTTGGATGGAAAAAAACAAAGGTAGTCTAATAGAATGAAAATAAAGAGCTGATAATACAAAACATTACATGCTAACATATTTTTACATTGTTTTTAATGGACAGAAATACAATAATTATAGAGTAGCTGTGTAACCAAAACCTCCATAGTTTCTTTGATCAAATAATAAATAATCGGTAAACTATCTATCTACTCCTTATTTATTTTTTACTAGTTTCTTTGCCCCTAGCCTCTAGGAAAGGTGGAGAAGTTCAAGAGAATAGCTAAAAACCACCCACAACCATATATAAAAGTAAAATCATTTTGGATCAATATTATCTGAGATTTCAATTTTCAGAGGTAAAATAGGATATTGATATTGTAACCAAATTTAAATCTACATTTTTATTTAATTTTTAGTCTTTAATATTTCTTTATAATTAATTCCTTTCATAGAACAAAGAAAATTAGATTGAATATCATATAGAAAATCAGACAAATCAACACATAAAGTAAATTAAATTAAAGAATAAAAATCTTTATGAAAGTAAAATCACATACCTATTAAATTTGTTAAAGCAAAATCATTTTAAAATTTAAAAAATATGTTATTATACAACAAGCAAAATCATTTCAGAAAAGCAAAATTTAAAAGCAATATAGTTTTTTTAAGCAAAATTATAAATTTAAAAAAAATAATTATAAAAATCAGGTTAAAAGAAATTTGTTCATATCATAAAAGATGTAAAGCAGTGGTCTCCATCAAATCTGAAGTAAGACATCATAGATGAGTGAATTTGAAAAGGGAGATAGAAAGATAGATGTTCTCACTTTATATTAAAATACTAAGATAAACTGATATATTAAAAGGTAGAAAGATAAATAGATAGATATATGTTATCACAATTTATAGAAATACCTTTTTAAACTGATATATTAAAAGGTAGATAGAAATATAATTAGAAAGATAGAAAGATAAATAGATAGATATATTTTATTACAATGTATAAATACAAAGATAAAGGTAGATAGAAAGATAGATAGCATAAAATTACCTAGATAAACTAATATATTAACTATATTAATATATTATTAATAAAGGTAGAGAGAAAGATAAATAAATAGATTTATGTTTAACAATATATAGTAATTCCTATAGAAAGGTAGATAGATAGATAATTTAATCATTAAATTTTAAATAAATATTTGATAATCCCTTTATACTTATGAACTTTGCTACTATAAATATTGTCATCCTTGTTTAGATTTGAACCTGACCTGTTTTTATTATCATAGAGGAATCATTTGATCTCACTCCCTTTCTTTCCACCTAAAATATTGCTTCTGTGACTTGAAATATGTTAGAATATTTTTTAAGAGTGGGTGTCTCAGAAAAATGCAGTTTCTGGTAATGGGATATAACCAAAAAGAGTATGAAAAATTAATTATATTTCATTCCATTAAAATTTTGTGCTTTTTTATTTAATCAAAAAAATCTTTTTTACTTCTTATAAAATGATATAGCTCTTCCCTGAACACTTAATTATAGCTTTCCTAGTGAACTTTTTGGACACATAATTACATATTTGTTTTATTGATCTTAATCATCCAACTACATATTAAATCCATAATAATTTGAATAATGTACCTTTTTGTTTCAGATATTCTTCTATTTGAGTATGTTGAGTACTATCTCCAATTGCATAATCCAGGGCAGTCTTATCTTAAATTAACATTACTTTAATAAATCATTTCCCAAGAGAATGTGTAAAGAGAACTTTCAAATACCTTTATTACTGGACTAGCATTAGAAAAAGAGTGTTTATATAAATTTTTGCCTTTTAAAATTGAGAATAATGTATCTATCATTCATAATGAATTAATATCTGACTTAAAAACATAAATAAAAGAAATATAAACTGACTTACCCCAATCATCTCTAGCATTGATTTCTGCTCCATTATCCGAAAGAAATCTGACAACATCAAGGTGGCCAGACCTTGATGCATATATCAGACTTGTCCACCCTAAATATATATAAAGTGTGAGCAAAAAAAGTGTATATTTTTCAAGTTCAAATTGTAGGTCTTGTGTTTATGGTAGAAAAATGTTATGCATATCATTAGAACCACTATAAAGTATATTTTTTATAAGACATTTTTATATAAGAATGATTTCTCTACATATAGTTAGGGAGCTATGTGGTAAACTGACATAAAACTTGACTTGTGAGTAATGTTTGGGACATTTTACCACCTAGCTCCTAGATTATTTGTAGCACAGGAACCATTTTTATGTTTCCAAAAAATAAAGTTCATAGTGGTTCTAATGGTATGCATAACATTTTTTACTATTAACACAAGTACCAAAATTTAAAATTCAAAAACCTACACAATTCTCTTTGCACATCTTATTCTCTAATATTTAGTAATATAATTGCAAGTCAAGTTTTACATCAGTTGAGACATATTAATGTGTAGCTCCTTACCTATGCTTAGCACAGGAATTGTTATTATATTTCCAAAAAATAGACTTCATAGGGATTATAATGGTATGCCTGCATTGTTTCTATTACTAACACAAGCCAGGCAATTTGACTTTTAAAAATGTAAGCATTTTTTGGGCTCACCCTTTAGATTATGTCTTATTTTTTTTTTTAATTACATGAATAGATTGTTAGATATATATTTAGATTTTTGACAGTGATATCATAAATCAATAAGTATCTAGGTTTTTTAAAATTGAGAATAATGTATCTATCATTCATAATAAATTTAATATCTGACTTAAAAACATAAATTTTCAAGTACATAAGAAATATAAACTAACTTACCATACTCATCCATAGCATTGATTTTTGCTCCAGTATCCACAAGAAATCTGACAACATCAAGGTGGCCAGACCTTGATGCATATATCAGACTTGTCCACTCTAAAAATACATAAAGTGTGAGCAAAAAAAAATGTGCGATTCTAAGGGTATGCCTACATTGTTTCTACCATTAATACAAGCTGCGCAATTTGACTTTTACAAATGTAAGCATTTTTTTTGCACACCCTTAGGTTAGGTCTTTTTTTAATTACATGAATAGATTGTTAGATATATAAAAATATATTTATGTAGATTTTTTTGGGTATGCCTTTATAATATAGGTTGGCTTAATAAGCATATATAATCATAAAATACATAGAAGAAGTTTTCAAAAGATAGCTACTCCTAAATAAGGATTGTTATACCTACAAATTAGGGTAGAGAGATAGTTTTAGTAAAAGTTGATAAATAAACTGACATTTTTAGTGATAGTGTTTACTATAATGAGGGGAAAGATATTTTTAACAAATTTAATGAATTTTTTACAACCATTGCAAATGAATGAAACACCTGCAATTAAATAAATAAATTTCTAGGTGTTTATCTAGATCCTAAATTACACTTTAAATATCATATTGATATTATAAATAAAAAGATTTCATGCTCATTATTTGCACAAGAACATCAAGAGTTCTTAGAAATAATCAACATTATACTGTTCCATTTGTCAGACTTAAGACATTTAAAAAATTCCTTTATTCTCATCCACCAATGTTATGGAATGAAATCATTATTCCCAATACTAATCCTAATCCTGAAAATGACAAGGTTATATAAACTTTTAGCACAGTTATGTCAAGAAAAGTGGCATTCTATTAAAAAATAAAGTTTTTAATTGAGAAATTTCTGTTCTGAAAAATAACATAATATACAGGGTGGGGCAAATAAGACCGGACAAATTCTAACTTCTAAACAAATGAACATAAAATCGTCAATTTTAAAGATTTTATTGAATTTTAAAAACTGGCAAGCAAAATAGGTATATAACTATTAGATTATTCAATAAAATCGCCGCCAGCCTCAATCACCGCCTTCACCTGCCACCTGAACCGCCCGCAGGCCCTGGTCACCATGTCCCTGTCCAAGCTGGCGAATTTCTCTTTGAAGGTGGCAATGAGGGAGGTCTTTGTTGTATGGGCACGTCTATTGGTGCATGCTTAAAAGTAGCCCAGGCCCAAAAGTCCATTGAATTTAGATCGGGCTGCTGGAAGGCCCCATTTCCTTAGGAACGTGAGTAACCGCAGGATCCAAATTCACCCAACTGTAACGCTACCCTTTGACACGGAGGCTCTTATTTGGACCACAGTTGAGCTGGAACGACGTTAATTACCTTTTTGGAAATGGCATGAAGATTCAGCTGGGGTTGTCAGTACAATCCATAGTCTAAAATGAGTTTTAAGTTCCATATGGTTCCCTAACGTCAAGAACTGAGAAATTTTCACACAATTTTTGACATCTTAAAATCTGCCACGTTTCACTTTGCCGGAGTACTACAGCCAAGCCACTTTAGATAGAGAGCTGTGGTCTTTTCTAGTGTTTTATTTATGTATCTAACAGTATCCCCAGCAAGTTGCATAACTCTACCTCATCTACAGATGGGCTGAGATCTGATTTAGTGAGCCCTAGTCAAGGATCCAGATTATTCCACCGGCGCATTTCTAATCTGCTTTGTTGAACATAAGCGCAGCCAGCTCGGAGTACAAGCCCAACTTTGTCCAAAGATTTTTTTATGCTAAAAGGTAATTACCTAAGCTTTTTATAGTAGGGTCAAACGTCCTGATTGGTCAAGTAGTTTTGGCGCTATGGCCGTTTAAAGTTTGTCCGGTCTTATTTGCCCCACCCTGTATATACAACAACGCTCTTCCTTTTTTTTTTTAATTCTCTTTGCTTTATATTTTTTTTATTTTGTTTTGTTTTCGCTCTAAATTCCTTCATCTTTTTTTTTCATCTTTCTTATTATTTACTGATTTCTTACATAACATGTTTATTTGTGTCTTTTTTTTACCATCCTCACATCTCAATTTAATTATATTAAAGAATTTCAATTTTCCCTTTCACATTTGATGTGTTTTATATTCTTTTTTTCTTTTCTTATTCCTTTAAAAGAGGTTTCGGGAATCAAAAACACTATCCCCATTTTGGTCAAGATAGTACTCCTTTAGCTCCTGGTGCATATCCTCAAATTTTCTTTTTTTACTCCAATTTATAATTAGTTAATAATTAAATCATTAGTCTATATTATATCATTTTTATATGAATCTGGCAGCACCAAATAAACATTATTATGATTATTATCTGATAAATAGATTAGGTTTAGTATACAGTGTGTATTTCTAATTACAAGAATATATTTCAAAAGATAGTTACTACAAAATATGGATAGGTATACCTACAAATTAGGGTACAGAGATAGTTTTACTTAAAGTAGATAAAAAAAATATGATAACATTTTAAGTTTAAAAGATTAAATACAAATTATGACCATATTTCACAAACATATCTAAACTTACCATTTTCATTCTTAGCATTGATATCTGCACCATTCTTCAGAAGTTCAGTTACAACATCTAGGTGGCCTTCCTGTGATGCATATATCAGACTTGTCATACCTAAATAAATTTAGATTAATATAATGGACAGTGTTTATTTCTAATTACAAGAATAGATTTCAAAAAATAGGTAATCCTAAGAAAGTATAGATATGCCTACAAACTAGGATAGAAAGTTACTTTTAGTTAAAGTAGATTGATTTTAACATCATTAATATTCCAAGTTTAAAAGTTTGAATAAGAAATATAACATAAAAATATCTAAACTAACTTACCTGACGTATCCTGAGCCTCAATTTCTGCTCCACTATCCACAAGCACTCTGACCACATTGGGGTGGCCAGACCATGATGCAAATATCAGACTTGTCCACCCTAAATATATTTACATAGATTAGGTTTAGTTTATGTATGGTATTTTATTTTTAATCATAAGAATATATTGTTAGATATATAATTGGAAATATAGATTGTTGATAATGATATCATGAATCAATAAATGGTCTAGCCCCGCCCCTAATTTAATGAAATTTTAACCCTATTTTTGTGCATGTGCTCTTTATATACATGTAAAGAGGTATTTGTGTCAGTCAATTAAATCAAAGAACATTTTCTGATATTCAGCAGGCCATAAAAATTCAAAATATAAAAATTCCATTGGTTCTATATTTAAGTGAATTTTACTTTTAGCAAAAAATCATAGATTTTGAGTTGTCAATACATACTTTTTGGCCTCAAATGACTTATATGAGAGCTAAGAAGCAAGGTAAGGTGTCTATGGAATTTTATGCTGAAGATAAAACTATAAACAAACCCTATGCTGAAAATAAAACTATAAACAAACCCTATGCTGCAGATAAAACTCTAAACAAACCCTATGCTAAAATCAATTTTATTATGTGATTTTTCGGCCTAAGTAAAATTCACATAAAATAATTAGCATTATTATCATTTGAGTTCAAAATTTTTTGTAAAGTATACTGTAGAAGAAGTTTTGAAAGATAGTTACTCCTAAATAAGGATATATATACCTACGTATTAGGGCAGAGAGGTAGTTTTAGTTAAAGTAGATAAATAATAAATACAATGATATTTTAAGTTTAAAAGATGAAATAACAAATTATGAACAAATTTTTAAAAAATATCTAAACTAACTTACAATCATCATTCTCAGCATTGATATCTGCACCATTCTTCAAAAGTTCAGTTACAACATCTAGGTGGCCTTGCTCTGAAGCATGCATCAGACTGGTATGCATGTTATACCCTAGATATATAAAGCTTATGTTTAGTATACAGTGTTTTATTTTGATGAAAGAAGAGATTGATGGATAAAGTCTGGTACTTTTATATATGTTTGATCATAACATTACATGTATTTGGTAAAAAGTCTGTCAATAATGCTTTTTCAACCTAAGACACTGTAACAGTTTCCATATACGCCCAAGTAATCAGTATTGAAATTTCATTCTATTTTTTGGAAAATCCATGAAAATATAAAAAAAATTCCATATTTGGGTCTAACTGTATGTATGGAAGCCATTAAATCAATAGAAAAGTCTCCTTTTCAAACTTTTAACTAATTTTTAGAGTCCTATTCTATTCAATTAATTATTTTATTCAAAAAAGGAAAAAAATATAATCTAAAACTTAATCTTGGGTATGATGATCTTATAAGTGATAAAGAACACAAACGTGTTAATGTTAATTCATTGATATATTGTAAAGAATTATTTTTTAATGAATTAATTTAGATGAAATCAAAAGGCCTAATTTTACTCTATACCAGAATACAATATTTATGAAGCAAAACACTCAAAAATGACCAGAGCAAAAGTTAATTTTTAAATCCCCCCCAAAAAGTTTATTAGGAACTTGATTCAAATTTGATAAACTGTAGATAATTGTTATTAGTTGTTAAATTATGCCTTTTGATTAAAAAAAGAAAAACCTTTTTTTCTTTCACATTAACCCTTAACGGTCGGGGGGGGGGGGGGGGCGTTGAACGCCCCCCCATCCGGTTTTTTCTATCTCATTTTCTGTGTGTGAAAGATAAAGAGCCCAAACTGCTTGACTTTTTAAGTATGGGTATGACACATAACTGAGAGTTGGAATTTTTTGAATATCTCCATCCTGGCGGGCACAGGATGCCAGCAAACCTGGCAGGGTCATCCAGGTAAAGAGCAAAAATATTTTTTTGACTAAAACAAAGCATTTTATCATACCAAAATACTAAAAAATCCTCTAGTAGTACATCCTTATATGAAATACAGGTGATCAAGTCACTTTCAGGTTCCAGGTATGATCCTGCAGGTCCTGATCCTCCAGGTCTACAGAAATCTTTAAAAAGCTACTGTGGCCGCAATTTTTGACTTTTTAAATTTAAGCTTTTCTAACATGTCTACATAACGTATTAAAATTTCATGAAGATCCGCCGCCGTTTTCCCGCCGACCGCCAACTGCGGCGGCTGGCAGCTGCCAAGTACAGCTGCGGCAGCTTAAATTTATATTTTGATATTTCTAATGTAAAATTTACATAAAAATAAACATTTTCTGGGAAAAAATTTTTCTTCTAGCTTCAAAAATAAGAAAATTACAGCCGTTTGAAATTTTTAAATAAAAAAAGACCTAAAAACAAAGGTTGTTAAATAAAAGGGTGAAGGAAGCGAAAATTGACTTAGACTTATAAAAGGTCGGAAATTCATTATCAAACAGAGGACTTGCACAAAAAATTTAGCCCTCTAGCTCTAATAGGAACTGAGATAATTAGGGGGGGCGTTGAATGCCCCCCCCCTAACCGATTAAGGTGCGGCAAGGGGCCCGACTGTAAAGGGTTAATGTTGACTCCAAGATGAAGTAATTCTTTTACTTCATCAATTCTTCCATTCTTGGCTGCTTCTAACAAATCTAAAAAAATAACATTTTTAAATATATATATTTCATAATGATAGATAGATAGGAAGGCATCCAAGTGAGTGGATAAACGAGTGATTATCCGTAGGCAGTCCCAAAATTATAGATATAGATAATTATAAATATAGATGGATAGATAGATAAATGCTTGGTTTATGCTATATACATAATCTTCTTAATTATTAATTTTTTTATTTTTTTTTTTTATAATAGGAAATACTTACCATTTTCCATTTTTGCCTGATCAAGGTTTGAAACTGAAATGTAATTCAGAATATTACTAACTTAATGATTTTTATTTAGATAATATAATTCTGTTTTTAACTCAATTTCAACAATATTAAATTGCTTTCTAAAAGTTATCAAATTTAGATGTAATACAAATAACTTATCTAATTTACTCACTTATAAAATTACGAAACCTAATTTCATTTAAAGTTCTAATTTGCTTTAAAAAACAATAATCAATTACAACAATTAAGAATTTTTTCCTAGAAACATATAAGGGAAAGAAGAAAGAAATGTTGATAATATAATATGTAACAAGGACAACATATTCCCCACTAACTAATCTGATTCATTTATTGGCTTTGCTTACAAAATATTATTTAAAACTCACCTATAACAATCATGGTGGAAATAGCTTCAAAATTCAAAATTGGCAATTCTGCTCCACACAGGATGAGTAGACCAAAAGCAGGGAAGGTTGCCGTTACAGTTGAAACTAAATCAGATAATCCAAGTTGCAGCTAAGCAACAATAAAATATCATATAAACCATTAATAATTTTTGTATAAGCAAAATATATGTAGTTTATTAATTAATTTTGATCAGAAAAGAAAATAGCAGTAATTTGGCACATTTTCAGAGATAAATCTATAATGTCCATAAAATAATCAAAGGATATTTACCCCTAGACTCATGTTTTCATACTATATTTGTGAAATTTTTATTTAGATTTCAAAAATTATTTTGATTTTAAAAATATTGATTATTTCAATGTTTATTCTATTTACAGTTAAAATACTTTTACCTGAGAGTTCTGATCCACTTCCTGATTGTTGTTTGTACTAAAGGAGTCCACATGTTTATCCCCATCTGGATTTCCTAAAAAATATTATAAATGCATTTTTGGTAAACTTGCCTTAACCCATTAGTGATGAACCGGGTATTAAAACCTGGTTCCGAAAAATGGAAAAAAAAAGGTTTCCAGTCTTCAAATTTTATCATCCTTTTGTGAGCCTCCCCTATACTCTGTTCTTTATCTATTATCCCTGGAGAGAAGTCTCAGATATGGATCTATGATATGGATAATATGGATCAACCGCAAAAAAAAAAAGTTCTTTAGAAAAACGTTAATAACTTTTTTTGTTTTTATAGTTAAGTTGCTGATTTTTTTTGTGAAATCTAATGTTTATTGACAAGTACATCTATTTGTGAATTCGTTTTATTTAAATTATTATTTTTTATATGATTTTTTTATCATTTTTTTTATGCCCTATTAGGACCCGGTTCAGCATGGCCATAAATACCCGACAGTTTTAAAACCTGGCTCGGTTTTGGTTTTATTACCCGGTTTTAAGTCTCAGATATGGATCTATGATATGGATAATATGGATCAACCGCAAAAAAAAAGGTGCTTTAGAAAAATGTTAATAACTTTTTTGTTTTTATAGTTAAGTTGCTGATTTTTTTTTGTGAAGTCTAATGTGTATTGACAAGTACATCTATTTGTGAATTCGTTTTATTTAAATTATTATTTTTTATATGATTTTTTTATCATTTTTCTTATGCCCTATTAGGACCTGGTTCAGCATGGCCATAAATACCCGACAGTTTGGAATTCCAGTTTGACCATTATAAAGCTTCCCTGAAATTTTCAGCTCGATCGGCCCATAAAAGTTGCGCTCGGCACTAATAGGATAAACAATAGTAGGATATGAGTTGAAATTTCATTAATTTTTCTTTCAATCTACTTGGCTGTTTTTATTCCTTAATTACCAGTGACTTTGCTACTAGTCTCAAGGGGCGAGACCTAAAGAGAGTAATGGGAAGTACAACCTTACTACCCCTCTTTATTTATGCAAAATTTTACAATCACAGAAACTGTAAATTTGTATTTAATACCTATATTTGCAACAAATTTTATTATGCAGAAAATGTTAAATTTTAACAATTAAAAACCTCCCCACTTTTTTTTGGTGTAAAATTGTTTTTGGTGGTTTAACCTTTTTTTATTTGGGGCTTTGCCCCAAGGTGTGATGGGTGTTTTCCTATAGATCTTTTTTTTAGGGGAGGGGTATTTTTTGCTTTTAGGTAGTGTTGGGGGTCTCAAGAAATTAACTTAAAACCACCACAGGACTAGTAGGTATATTCTATGAAGAGGGGAGCCCATTTAGTTTACCTGTTACTTATCTTAAGGTTCAGACGAACAGACATCATTCTATTATGTATTATAGAAGAAGATGTGCTTCACTATTTATAAATTTTTCACCCTTACAAATAAATATTTTATTAAAAATATTTTACCTATGACAATGTTAGCACTAACATTTAGGCAGAGTAAAATCCACAGAAAAAGTCCCATTTTCTTTAACATAAATTAAAGATAATTTTTTTTACAGGCTCAATGAATGTTTTTACTGGAAAGTGAATTATAGACTGACTTTGATTTCAAATTCTTAAATTTAATCTAAATTTAGTACACATGTGTCTAAAATATGTTTTCTAAGAATTAGGATTTCAGGATTGGCTACAAATAATAATTCATAACTAAAAAGGGGGCTTCTGTATTTTAGTTTTATATTTAGAATAAATACATTCTTTAAACAAAATAGAAAGAACAAGAAACTTTTATCTGTGAATATTTATTCTTTTTAAAATGTTAAATATGTTAACCCTTACAGATCGGGCCCCAATTCCTCTATCTCAGCTCCTGTTACAGATAGAGACATAAATTTTTCTGGTGGTTCATTTTTAGAGAAAACTACTTTTCATCTCTTGCTGACGTATAACTACTAAACTTATAAAGTCATGAAGTCACAGCTCTCTATCTTACCTACAAAAAAATTAGGAATGACAAAACTAGAGGCCCCACCCAATATGTAAGGGTTAAAACAGAATTTAGATGTTATTTTTTTTACATTTTAAGCAAAAAAGGTTAGAGAATATTTTTAAAAAAAGCTATTCTATAATTAGGGTTTATTCACCCTTTCATAACTGATACCTAAAATTTATATAATAGGCATGTTAGAATTGTCCTCCCAAATTCAAACTTACCACTGCAAACTGAAAAAAAATCTAAAAACACATGATCATTTTCTTTGCAGTCATTCAATCCTTTGCTTTATCAAGTTTTTCATTTTTCTTTTTTTAGGGGGTTGAGGGGGGAAGTTGCACCACTTGGTGCTTGCAAGGATAGTGCTTAGCATAAATTTGATTGATATTGTCTCCTCATGTGAACATGTGATAACAAACGTAAACTTGATTTTCTTTAGTCTGGCCTTATTTTCAAAACATCAGGGAGGGAATTGATATTGGACTAGAAATTGTATTGGTACCCAAATTTCTATAAATAGAAGTTAGGCATAAAAACTTGACTTATTAAGTTGAGTGTCCAAACGTTTCAATCACTAATTGTAATCTAAAAAAGGATTAATTTTGTGTATCATCATTGGGTATCTTCATCAATTTATTATCCATTGCATTATCCATTGGAATCTCATGTTAGAAGAATAAAGTTTAAATCATCAATAAGTTTTATTTTGGAATACAAAGAAATAATCTTTTTGAAATTAGTTTCAATTTAACAATTAATGTGCATTTGTACATATATTGTATACTTTTATTGAATTATTGGATTTATACATTAATTTATCAGCCAATGTCTGGCCTCTTTAAATCTCTGGGAAAAAAAACAATGAATGAGATAGATAAAGTGTGTTTGTGTGTGAGAGAGAGAGAGAGAGAGAGAGAGAAAAGTAAAGGAAAAAGAGAGTATTGCAGATGGAAAAAGAGAGTAAGGCAAGCACAAAGACATTAAAAAGACAGGTGCAACTAATTACAGTGCACAGTTAGGACTTCCAGACAATGGTTGTGATTTTATCTAAGAGGATATTACCTAATTTTGATATCTGTGATAAAACAAATTACTATTATTGAAACTTTTGCATAGCAAAGACATTTACAAAGCAAAAGTAAAATAGAGTTAGAAAAAGATACAGAGGGGGGTAGATGGAATAAAGAGAGCAAAAGTAAGATAGAATGAGAGGGAGAGATAGAGACAGACAGATAGAGAAAGAGTAAGATAAAGAGAGAAAGATAAACGACCAAGCTAATATTGCTTGATTCACTTCTACAAGAGACAAAATGAATTGAAAATGATTGCTAAAATCGAAATATATCTTCATGTCTTAGAATAGTGTATTTTTTTTAAAATAGGTTGAAAAACATACCAACTTTAAAAGATATAGAGAGAAAGATAGATAGATAGAGAAAGAGAGATAGGAAAGATGTAGATAGATAGAGAGAAAGAGAAAACGAAAAGAGAGAGGAGGAGAGACAGGAGTTACTGAGTGTAATTTTGTTTATAGAGCAAAAATGCCATGTAAAGAAATAAATAACCAATTTTGATGACAATATAACCCATTCTGTGGATTACAATTAGTGGTTGAAACAGTTGGACTCTCAACTTTATGAATCAAACTAATAGTCCTTAAAGTTCTTGGGCCAACAAATAAGAAAAAATTACTATAAAAGTTTGGGGACTAGTGTAATAAACAGCCCAATGTCCCCTCCCTCCATGACAAACATTGAAACTGGCTTTGTGATACAACTAGATGATGTAAAAGGATCTAAAGGGATAAGACAATGGCCGTTAAATTGATGTACATCCCCAATAATGATTGACAAAATAACCCATTCTTTGGATTACAATAAGTGGTTGAAACATTTGGACACTCAACTTTATTAACCAACCAAAAAGTCCCCAAAGATCTTGAGCCAACAAATAAGAAATCTTTTTTTCAAAACTTTGGGGACTATTGTAATAAACAGCCAAATATTATTTGAGTCCCCAAAGTTCTTAAGCTAGCAAATAAGAAATCTTTACTTCAAAACTTTGGGGATTTTGTAATAAACAGCTCAATGTCCCCTCCCTCCCTGTAAAATATAGGAACTGGCTTGGTGATACAATCTAATGATGTACAGGTATCTAAAGGGATAAGACAATAGCTGTTAAATTGATCAGCATCCTCAATGATGATACACAAAATTACCCCTTCTTCAGATTACAATTAGTGGTTGAAACGTTTTGACACTCAACTTTATGAACCAACCAAAAAGTTCCCAAAGTTATTGGGACAAGAATAAGAAAAAATTACTATAAAAGTTTGGGTATTATTGTAATAAACAGCCCAATGTCCCCTTCCTCCCTGACAAATATAGTTGGGGCGCTGTGTGATACAAAAGGATGATGTAACACATTAATTTGGGAAAATCTATTTATTTATCCGTGGAATAAGTAAGACGAATGGTTAACGAACCCAACATGTAAAATCCTCAGAATGAAAAACTCAATGCATCAATCTTTTACATTTATTCAACGTTTCAAGGGCAAAACTGCCCTCATCATCAGGAACTAAACAAAAAAAATAGCAATTAAAATTTATCAAAATATGCATTTTAAGTCAATTATTACTTAAAGGGCGAATATAGGTTGAATATAATATGGGCTCAAAAAAACCGTGCAATTCCATAGATTATAAGTAACCTTAAGATATTGACATATCCAAATGTATAAGTCTGTTATAGCTTAAAACCTGAACATTCTCAGGATAAATTTATGTAATAAGTGTGGTTCCCTAAGAACTCCAAACACCCTAGCATCACACAAGGCTTCGCTTTAAGGTTGAATTAAAAAGTTTTCGTTAAGTGATAGTCGTAATAAAAGTGGAAACCAGTTATCAATCTATTTTTTTTGTATTGTGGATTGTTTCTTCCTTGACAATATTCCCCAACAAAGTGTAAAGTATATGAATTTTATTTTTAAAAAAAAACCTTTACAGGAGAAATTTTATTTCATGTAAGTATGAAAATTATATGGTAATTGTTATAATTAATTTAAAGAGGACAAAAATAATAGGTGAATAGTGTTTTTTTTCTTATATTTTTTTCTGGAGAAAATCTGGCAATCGGTGCGTTTGTGTGTGTGTGTTGAAAAGTGCGTACTAGGGTAATTATATCATCAAGAATTAATCATTGATCTTTATACAGAAAAAAAACTTTAAAACGTATTATTTACCCTAGTTAATACTCCGGACGCAAATTGACGCAAATTATTTTATGCTTTTTAAAAATTCAATAAAATAGTATATAATATAAAAAAAAATAAACACTTTAATTATCAATTAAGATGCATGCCAATGTAATAATCAATTAAACTTAAGAAAACTAGTCAAAAAAAGTCTTGTAAAGGTGTAAAATAAACGATTTTGTTGACTTTCTCATTTATCATATGTTGAAGTAAAAGCAAAAATTGCAAAATCTACTTAAGGATTTTTTTGATTTTTTAAATTTAACATAGATATTTTAAAAGTATGTAATGGCACCTTTCATATAAGCTCATATCATATTGAAACTATATTCGCCCTTTAATATATGTTTTATAGGCATTTTTATAAATAAAAAAAAGAATTAAAATTCCCTAGGGTTACACATTGATAACAAATAAAGTGAATAAATAGGATATATGTTTATACAAGGTTAATTAAATGCAAAGTAGGGCAGTTTAAATAACAAAATAGAATTAAATTTTAAATAAAATCTTAATTTTTTTTGTCCATGTACATTATTAACAAAACACAAATTGAAACTGGCAAATTTTTGATTGATTTTTGTAAATTTTTTGAAAGTTGGACAGTCAAATTAAACAAGATATTAAATCATTTGCTCTAGAAAAAACTTCAGTATAGGTGCAGCTTTGCAGATCAGTCTTTGAGTAAAAGTTTGACCAAGAAATTTTTTTTTAAAAAAGATGAGCAAATGTAACAAAACAAAACAAAAAAATTTTTATAAATAAATTTTTTAATAGATAATTCTCCCACCCTGCTTTGTTTATTATAATTTATTTGGTTTAACAGATTTTTATAATAATAGTAAAATAATTAACTTAACTCTGCAAAAATACATTTTTAAATGGGGTGGGGGGGGGGGGGGCACTCAATTAAACAGTAAAGGCTTAGTTAATTATGTGGTAGCTATAAATGAACAAATGGATTTATTGGATCTTACAACAGATTTTGATGTTTTGTAGTAAAGTGAACTAAAATAATGATCTCTCCCATCCCCTTCCTTCACCCCTTCCCCTCCCCTATTACTGGTTAAACATAAAATAAATGTTAGGGGATATTGCAAGCTAAATTGATAAAAAAAATTTTCCTGTCAAAATATCCATGTATATTTTACATCCATTTATCTACATTACTGAAACTGGGTGCGGCTTTTATTGAAATCATGACCAAGATTGGATGCATAGATTTATATCTATAATACAAAGTAGCTTGATGTTTGTCTGTCTTTCTGAAGCTTAAGATCTCAGTAACTACTGAACTGATGGAGCTCTACTTTTCAGGGAATATACATACTGGTCCTGTGCTGGTTTTAAGCTATTTTCTTTGGGGTTGGGACACCCCCAACTTCCCCTTAAAAGAAAAAATCCCTCCCAATTTTTTTTGTTATATAGACATGTTCACAAAAAATTCTGTTTATTTTTTTTGAAGTGATCAAAAAAATTAGAGGCTAGGGGCGAAGCTGTTAGTAAAATAGAACATAATACAGAATAATTTGGGGCCCTAAATTATTGCGCAGATCAAAAGTAAAACCTGCTTGGGGCCCTTTATGAGCCAAGTAAAACATTGCATAAGTTGGAATTTTTATCTTTTAAAGCAAGATTTACAGGGGACATGGAATTGTAAAGTTCAAAGAATTTTTCTTCATTTTTATGCTTCATAAGATTTTTATAGGAGTTATAATAGTTATTTCTTGCATTGTATTATAAACAGCTTTCCGCAGATATAAAATGTTCAATTATAAGATTAAAACCAGTTTTATTAGCCCAAAGATGCTGAAGGCACATGCTAAAAAATTGGTTTTTAGACAAACATTTTTTCTGTATGGCTAAAAACCAGTTCTAAACCACTGGATATCAATCGGTTTTGAAGTGATATGGGAAAAACTATTAATTTTCTGTTTGAATAAAAGAACTTTGATAGTTTTATTTTCTTTTTATCAATTTGTTCATCTTATATAAGGACCTTTTAATAATAAACTTTGTCTTTTTAATAAAATTGATGTCGTCATTTTGGAAAATATTTTTCTTGTCATACTAGTTTTTCTTACTTATTGAGCAAAGGTTCTAGTTACATAATCACCAGGGATCTAAAGGGATAAGACAATGGCTGATACACACAATTAACTCTTTTTTAGATTACAATTAGTGGTTGAAAACCAACCATTAAAAATTTGATTAAAGTCCCCAAAGTTGTTAAGCCAACGAATAAGAAATCTTTATTTAAAAACCTTTGGGACTAAATAATGTAATAAACAGGTTAATATCCCCTCCCTCCCTGCATTATCAGTCATTACAGGTTTTAGTAATACATCATCTGTGAACATGAGAAGACTAAATTTTGTATGTTAAAGTTAATTATTTATTAAAAGCAAAGCTTTTCTATAATAAGGTTAAGTATGTACGTTTGTCCATCTGAAATGGTTAGCTCTTTTGGTTAATTTAAACAGGTTAGAATTGTCCTATTGATTTTAGATTACATAAATAAAGTAGAATCGGAACATTTAAATTCTAAAATTACCACTCAAGATGGTACCTGCCTACCAGTCTATCGACGTATTGATCCGAGCATGGTTAAAGTACATTATTGTAAAATTAAAGAAACTGTTGAACAAGCAGAAAATAGGGGATTAATAAACAATGAGTTAGCCGCGCAACTTTTGCCGGACCAACCATCTGAGGCACGCGCGTACGCGATGCCTAAAGCACATAAACCTGTTGCTGATGGAGAAAAACTACCCCCAACACGCCTAGTTATTAGTGGGTGTGCATCCAATACAGAGAATATTTCCCACTTTGTAAATCATTATTCTAAACATATTCCAGAGCAAACTGATTCTTTTCTTCAAGACACACCTGACCTTTTAAGGTTTCTGGAGGAAGCAAATAAAGGCCCAGATATTCCAAGCAATGCAATTTTAGTCTCAATTGATGTAGTAGGACTCTATCCTAACATCCCTCAAGATGAGGGAATAGATGCTTTTAGAGAAGCCATGCATGAACCTAAATATGGCCAATCAAGTATGTGTATAAATTTTATAATAACACTTTTGCAATATGTGTTACAATTTAACAGCTTTATTTTTAATGAAAAATTTTACCTTCAAGAGTGGGGTACCAGTATAGGTACAAAAGTAGCCCCAACTTATGCAAATATTTTTATGAATAAACTAGAAACCGAAATGCTTAAAAAGTTTAAAGGAACGCTTCCGGCCTTTTGGAAACGTTATATTGATGATATTATATGTCTATTTGTTGGAAATGAAAATGATTTGTTAAAATTTTTGACTTTTATTAGTTCTTATCATCCTACTATTAAATTTACATGTGAATATAGATTAAATGATGTTATCGTTAAAACCAAATGGAAAAATGGCAACCTTGATGTTAATAGATTACCAATTGGAAATGTAAGACCTAGGTCAATTGATTTTCTTGATTGTACAATTTGGATTAATGATCTTTGTAAATTTGAATGTGATTTATTTACAAAAGATACAGACAGAATAACTTATTTAATGCCTCAAAGTTGTCACCCCAGTTTTATTTGTCGCAATATACCTTACTCTTTAGCATACAGATTAAAAAGAATTTGTACTTCAAATGAAAATTTTCTGTTAAGATTAAATGAACTCAAAATAAATTTATTAAGCCGTGGATACAATGCCAAAATTATTGTAAATGCCTTTGACAAACTCAAAAATATTCCACGCAGTAAAACTTTAGAAAAAGTAATTCATCCAAAACAAAATAATAGAGTAATGTTTTCTTTAACTTATGACCCAAGAATTATAAATGTAAATGATAGTATAAAAAAACACTATGTTATTGCAAATAAGGATCCCAATTTTAAAATATCTTTTCCGAAAATGCCTATGGTTGGGTACAAAAGAGCACGCAATTTAGGCGATCACTTGATCCGTGCTAAATTGTATCCCATCCATAGGTATGAAATGAGAAATAGAAATGGTTTCTTTAAATGTAGTAAACGAGATATTGGTTGTGATTTGTGTAACCATAGTCAAAACATAACAGAACATGTTGCTAGTCATTCAAAAAAGAAATATCCTATAAAATCTAAAATTAAATGCTCTGATAGTTATATTATTTATTCAATTCAATGTAAAAAATGTGATATGCAATATGTAGGCCAAACTACGACACCTGTGTGTAGACGCTTTAACAGCCACTCATGGGATATCATAAATAAAAAGAATGAGAAACCTGTACCAAAGCATTTTAACAGTAGAAACCACTCTCATTCAGATATGATTTTTACACCTTTTGAAAAATTAAATAAAAAAGATAAAACTTTATTAGATGTTCGTGAAAAATATTGGATTTTGGAAAAAAATACTGTAATCTTTGGATTAAACAGAAATTATTAATTGCCAGTTGCAACCTTAAATTTTTTTCTTGTACCTCCTTTTTTTGTCTTTATTATATATAACATTTTTGTAATAGTTATTTAACCCTTTAAACAGATGATTTTCAACAACCACCCAAATTTTGACCATTTTGACCGCCTGTATTGTTATCAAACTAATTTTCCCCCAAAAAACTCATTCTATTCTTGACAATGCACGAAGATACTGCTAAATTTTATGTGAAAAAATGTATATAAATAACCATGTAAGTTGTTTTATTTTATAGAATTTTTTATTACATATTTTAAATTTACATAGTCCTGTTGTTACTACGCTTTTTGTTGATATAATTGTCCTTGTTTCTTTAAATTTTGACCATTTTGCTAAAATGATTTGTTATGTTATTGTGTATATAACCATTTCTTATACTTTTTTGTGAAAAAAATTTAATATTTTTTTAGACCCTGATGATGTTTATGCCAATAAACGAAAAATTTCGGTGCCTGATGTGTTGATTTTTTGCCTTGTTGGGGAATAGAATAGTTGGTGCGCGTCCTTTTTTATGAATATTTAGACTTTGCATGATGATTCCTACAACAGTTAGGTATGATTTATAAAGCGTAGCAACTCTATAATTGTCAGAATGTCTGTACATCCATTTATAGTATGTTGATTTTTATCTTTTTTGACAAAAAAATGTCTTGTGATGTAATTATCCTATTCTTTTGATATTTGGAATACTGATTCCTAGGACAACAAAATATCAAATCAAATATCAAAATAATCAAGTCCTAAAAATGTAAGTATGTCTTTCACAGTATCCTTTTTTTATTTAAGTAATATTGCAACAAATCATTAAGAGAAAATAGTATGTATCATATTTTAATAAACCTTTCAAAACTTAAATTAGTTTAAAACGGTTTTATGTTAAATTATTAACACCTGTGGGGGGGCTGTAATTTTGTTGGGTCTATATTTGTGGTTCCTTAAACCAGCAGAGCTAATATCTGCTTTATTATGAAGTATCCAAATATGTAGTACTAGCAGCTACACCCCTAGAGGCCTCTAATTCCCCTTGCAATTAAGGGAGAGATAGGGAAAGGTGATTTCAACTTTCAATTTTAGTTTTGAAAAGAAAAAAGTTTCAGCACCCTACTAGGAAGGTAAAACTAGTAAGTCATACAGTGGATCTGCCTAGCAGGACTTTTCCTTTTTTTTATTGGCGATTTTTCTGAAGTGGTTTGTGTTTCCCAGAAAATGAAAAAAAATAAATTGTAAAGTCAAACCATATTGGTTCAGTGGTTAGTGCAACCCTTCAAACAGTCAGAAAGACAGAGATCCTCTTACTTTTGCATAAGGATTATAGATGAGTTTACCTGTGTAACTTCCAGTGTAGCAGAATTTTTAAATTTAAACTTTTTTGTGCCTTTAGAATTCTTTAGAATGTTTTAAAACTTTAGTTTCAGGTATTTTAAAATTTGAGTTATTGATTGTAAATAAGTTCATGAAAAAGAAATTATCATATTGTTAGTCAATGCTCAATTTTTTTCTTTCTTTATAAGGTTTTCCTGTTGGTCCTTGCACATCAAAGTATATCCTGTTCCACAACTTCTCCTACTACTTATGGTATACCAACTCCTGAAGAAACAACAATAAGTGAACTAGAAGCAAGAGCTTTAGAGTTAGGTAATGTTTTTTTTTTTATATTTATTTCAAAAATCAATTTTAGATATCAAATAAAGACTTGCATATGGTCTAAATACAGTAATTGATCTTTTTACCTAAAATTTGGACTTTAATTTTTAGTGTCACATTGGAACCAGAATTTGCAAGATTCCCCATTAAGAATTTTTTTAAAAAAAGTCCACAAAAGAGGACAAACCTTCAGATTGGAACAAAAGGTTATCAGATAACGTTTATTTTACTACACTTAATTCCTATCATTCTTTAACAAATTTTTCATTGTAGGATTAATGTGCTGGGAAATAAGTCTTATAAATGTAATTTTATTCAGGAGAAACCAGTCTTATGAGAGCAGTATGGGAAGGACACACTGCCATAATGATGCTTCTAATGGAAAATGGAGCTGGTGTCAATTTAAAGGATAAATTTTATGGTAAGTTAATATATATATATTTATATTTCAGAATGTCTTTGAAACCAATTGACAATTATATAAAAATCATTATACCAGCTTTGTTAGCTTTGGACTTTATAAATAACTAAAATTAATAATAAATGATAGGCTTAAAGATTTTCATATAGAAGATATGCAGCATGAAAGGACACTCACACATATTAAAGCGTAAAATAGAAAATTTAATGGTTTTGCCAGTATCCTCTAGTGGAGATTTTTCCTATTTGGGGGTGGAGGTACAATAGGGAGGGTCCATTTCCCCTCAGTAAAAATTGGTAAAGTCTTATGTATATTTGTTGAGCTCTGTAAAAGTTTTAAAAATGGTCTGGTTCTTATTGCTGTAGGCGTGCAGACAACTTGCATATTTGTGTTATGGGTGATAAGCAGTTTTTTTTTTGTTTTTTAAGTCGTATAAATGTTATGTATATAAAAATTCATCCATTTTTACTAGAAAATACGATAGCATTATAAACATATTTTAGTTATTAAGACAATATGTCATTAATGTTTAATCAAATATCATAATATTTTCATTTATAAGGTCTATATTTTATCTATAGTAGGTTGATTTTATTGAATTCAGACTAACCCACAAAAAAAATAGCTTTTTGAACTTAGGATTAGCTTGGGGCCAACCAGCTGGTCATACAGACATAAGGTGTTTATCTAAAACAACCCTGCAATTAATGTATTTTTACTATGTCAACAAAAGTATGAAGTTATAAAAATGTTAATAAGTTAATTTTAATATGTTTTTGTAGTAACTTTAGGCCAAAAAAGCCTAAAACCTAAAAAATTGGAGGGGGGTAAGTTGTGAAGGTTATAATTTTGTTTTTAACACTTTTGAATTTTTGAAATATACAAATCAAGTCTAAAATCAAAGTACCAAAACCCCAAAATATTTCATAATCAAGAATTTGATGTGTACTTAAAGTAAGCAATATGTAAAAATTAGCATATTATTAGTCTTTTTTTTGTTCATTTTTTGTATAGATCACTTCAAATACACAAAAGAACCTACAATAAATCAGATTTTTTGTTGGACTACAATGCCCACTCTCATAATAAATGGAGTAAGTCTTTGTGATCTATTCTTGACCAACTGCTTAAAGTTAACCTATCCATATTTTTCTTGTGGATTAGCCCTATATTCAATAAAATCATCCTGTTGTGTATTGAGGAGGGTCCATATTGAAATTGAAATTCCATAAAATAAAAACTCTTAACCATATCACTTAAGTAGTTTTTGTGATATACAATATACTTGGTAGTAAAAAGGCGTTCATGAGATCTTAGCACACTTTAGTATACAGTATGATAAGGATTATGTCTATCTAGTAAATTATGTGAAATTAAAACAATATCGGTTCAGTGGTTTATGCGATCATGCATTATTCTTTTTTATCTTCCCTTCTTATTTTCCTTTATGAAATACATATCTTTTAAACAACAAAAATCAAATCAAATAACCATATTATAACATACAGCCTCACCCCCAATTTTAAAAGGGTAAGCCATAAAGCCCCTCCCCCCCCCCCTAATAGATGTAATATTTATAATATAATATTTATATCCCCCCCCCCTCCTTTCCTTCATTTCAGTCAAAAGATAAAAACAAAGTTGACTAGATCCATAAGAAGCAGAGTACAAAAATCGTTGATTAAAATACATACAAGAAAATTTAAAAGAATATTTGTGTATTGTAGATTAAGTTATTTAATCTAGAGACATATTCAGATAAAGGAATGTTTATGCATCAATTAGTCGTGCTTTTGTTCATGTAATAGCACTATAATTAGATGAAATTTACTGTCTGTGATCTACAGAAGGGGCAATTTTGTGTATCACTGTTGGGGATGTACATCAATTTATCGGCAATTGTCTTATCTCTTTAGATCCCTGTTTTTTCTTACTTTTAATGTTGATTGCAAGATTGTTGATCTTTAACTTTTAGACAAACGTAACCTAGTTATGGAGGGTCTGTTTAACCTATTAACATAACCATAAATCGGTCACTTCTTGGTAAAATCCGAAAATAGAAATAATGCAAATGTGTACAAATTTTTTTGCAAATTTATGATCAATTTTCGTTTTTTTTTTTAAATGCAACATATAATAATAGCTATTAAAACAATTTTAAAGCATAACTTTTATTTTATTAGGACAACAATTAAAAATATTTTTACTATATGCAATATTTTAAATTGGGAGGGTGGAGAAATGCTCTCCCAAAATAGTTAAACACCTTCCATGAAGCTAAAAAAAGCCTAATTGCAAAGGAAAACCAAACAGATGTCATTTTTTTTTTTATAAAAAAAAAATTGGGGCATTTGTATAAACACCTATAGATTGTCCAGAATTCTCTAGTAAATAGGGAAAGGAAAAAGAGATGTGGTAAAACAAGTTTGAAGAATTCAGAAAATAGTTATAAACTCCAACTTCTTCCACCCCATAAATCATTGTCAAAATCAGTGATCTTAGGGGATAAGGAAGGGGAGGGGAGATCCTAAGGGGCAAGGTGTTTATCTAAAACAACCCTGCAATTAATGTATCTTTACTATGTCAACAAAAGTATGAAGTTATAAAAATGTTAATAAGTTAATTTTAATATGTTTTTGTAGTAACTTTAGGCCAAAAAAGCCTAAAACCTAAAAAATTGGAGGGGGGTAAGTTGTGAAGGTTATAATTTTGTTTTTAACACTTTTGAATTTTTGAAATATACAAATCAAGTCTAAAATCAAAGTACCCAAACCCCAAAATATTTCAACCACTACTTGTAATCTATAGAATTTTGTGCATCACCATTGGGGATAGGACATTAGATAGTAAAAATAAAATTGTCAATAAATCTTTCTTTTTTACAAAGTGCATTGCTCTTCATGCATCTCGAAACACTACCAATATCTAAAAAGTAACTCTTTTAATTTAAAGTTACCAAAAATATTATATTGTAGGATTGTATATACAATACATTATACATACATATATTATTTTAGATTACTCTTTTTTTATTAGCAAAAACATGTTTATTGTTGCTGCGCTACTTACTGCATTATAATCTAAACATTTTAGGGATCTATGTACATCCCAAATGATGATACACAAAATTAGGACTTATGTAAATTAAAAATAGTGGTTTAAACGTTTGAACACTTTATGGGGTTAATGTCTATCCATATAACTTTTAATTCTTTATTAAAACATGGGGCTGATAACTATATATTGAATGATGATAGTTAGTTGCACAATATTTCAATTTTTACTTTTATATGTATAAATCTAATGTATTTTGTTTAGGAAATACCAGTCATATACTTGCAGCATTTCAAGGCCACACTGTTATAGTGAAGATTCTGATAGAAAATAGAGCTGATGTCAATTTACAGGATAATAATGGTTAGTTCAATAATTTACTGTAGTTGTAATTAATGGATTAGGGTCAACACCCCTCCTCCTATTTTCTAAGCAACTATTATAGCTAAGAGCTAAAACATGTACATGTCCCCTGTTTGATATTTTGCTTTCTTTGCCCTTTTTTTTAACAACTATTGGTTTTAGGCAAGGAAAAGTGAATGTGATTCTGACAAACAATTCTAAGTGACAATTTCCCCACAACCCCTTCCCATTTTTCTCCCCTTTTTACCCACTCACCTTCAGTTAGAAAATTTTTTTTTACAGCAACTCAAGTAGAAGCCTCTGGGTTTTAGGTCCTTTTTAACTTTGAAAAATTTAAATGGCTGTATTTTTATCTTTGAAGCTAAAAGAACCATGTTTTTTAGAAAATTTTTATTTCTAAGTAAATTTTATATTAGAATTAGAAAAAAATTATTGGTAGCAACAGTCCTACTTGGCAGGTCCAGATGCAGCATTTGGTGGTCAGCAGGGAAATTTGAAATGTTATGTGAACTAAAGCTAAAGTTTAAAATTTAATGTCCTTAAGTCAAAAACATAGAGGATTAGAACCTGCAGGATTGTACCTGGAACCTGAAATCCTATATTTCATAATGTTTTATGATTTCTTTTATCTTCAAAAACAAATGAGCTACAGCTTGGATTGTGATCCAAATTTTTTACAATTACCCTCCAACCCTGAATATATCTGTTTACAATTTTTCTTTTCTGTCCAAACTATTTTTGGTTAAATATTTAGTTGTGAATCTAAAATATGTATTATATAAATTAATGTGTCCAGGTTTAACAGCACTTGACTGGGCAATTCTTGAAGGAAATACTGAAACTGCAGAAATACTAAGAGAAAATGGTAAGTTTACATAAAGTCCCATTCTTGTATAAGCCTTAGCAGTTGGGGACAATATTTTTCTCTTCAGATTTTCTGATTTTATCTTTATACACTGGACACTAAATGAGTTCTCAATGGTTTGTGGATGAAGGGAGGGTTGACCACCTTAAAGTTGAGCTAGAGGGCTGAATATGTATGGGCTGTTCCCTGTTTTATAGTTCTGACTTGCTTCCTTACTCATTTAATTTAGCAACCCTTATCAGTAGGTCAATTCCCTGTTTTATAGTTCTGACTTGCTTTTTACTTATTTTATTTAGCAACTCTTATCAGTAGGTCCTTTTTGTTTATTGACATTGATAAATGAAATTCATAAATAATTGTGTGACACTTTGGTAACTTTAATTGGTACCAATGACCACTGACAGAAATAGTAATTTAAATTAAATATGTAATAAATATTTCAGGAGCTAAGAGAGGAAGAGATATTGAGTAAATGAACAACAATAGAATAGGAAAACCATGTCATAAATTTAACATATGCAATTATACAAGAAAATTAAACCTAAAAGGTGGAATATTTGCTTTAAATCATTTAAGCTAAAAATTCCATACTATGTTTAAGGAAAAATTAATGTACCAAATCCCCACATACTTTTTTTATTCATTTTCTGTTGCAGAATATTTAAATCTATGAATAAGATCCTTCACAGCACATATTTTTTTATCAACTACATATATTACTATTTACTCTATTTTTATCCAATTGGACACATTCTCCCCTAATGTAATAATAATACATCCACGGATATAAAATGTATAATTTCAAGATAAAAACCAGTTTTTTTTTTGCCCTGAGATGTTAGCCATGGGAAAACAAAATTGGTTTTAATCTTATAATTATACATTTATTTATTTGTAGAAAACTGCTATACATAATTTTTCTGTATGGCTAAGTACCGGTTCTATTCCACCAGATATTAATCAGTTTCAAGTGATACAGGAAAAAAACACTATTAAACACCAGAATGGATCAAATAGGGATCAAACTAAACCACAATCAGAGAAAAGATTTGAATATTGGTTATCATTATATGAGAAAAAATGAATTAAATCTACAAGGAGTTATCAAATAAACAATCTTGTAAAATATACATGATCAATTTTTGCCAGTACAAGTTTTATTTTGCAAAGGAATTTTTCATTGTGTTCTCAAATTATTTCAAATTAAGAGAAATCACACATCAATGTAATATTAAAATATCTCAAAAGACACAGTTTCAATATTCTTAATCTATTGAAGATAAAAATCTAGTTTACTGACTAATTGGTCTCTTATGTCTTGTTAAATATCTCAATTACATTAAGGGACTTAGTGTCTATTATACATGGTATTTGGAGCAAATTGGAGTGAATACAAAACAGCAAAAACATAACAGTGAATGTTACAAAACAGCGAATGTTACAAAACAGCAAAATTACAAAACAGCAAATGTAACAAAACAGCAAATGTAACAAAACAGTGACTGTTACAAAAATGTAACTATGTAGGAATTTTTTCAATTTATTATTCAAACAAAGAGAAAACAAATTATACATTAAATCAATGAACAATTTATGTATCCAGAAATAAAAAAAAACAAATGAATTTTAAACAGTGTCAGGGTTTCCAAATAGGAACTCTTTCATGTTTGCTCTGTTATAGCTCTTGAGGGACAAATTCAACATATCCAGCCTCTGTCCTCCTGTCCTTCCTGAATGAGTTAGGATTGGTGGCCCTAAGCGAGCCAGTTCATCCTCATTCATAATCCCACGGAGTAGATAGAGTAGTTCATTATTCTTTATATATAAAATTATAAAAATTGTTACATTCGCTGTTTTGTAATTTTGCCTTTTTGTTACATTTACTGTTTTGTAATTTTGCCTTTTTGTAACAATCGCTGTTTTGTAATTTTGCTGTTTTGTAATATTCAAATTGGCATGAATTTTGACTAAGTAATAAGAAATTGATATTAAAGATGTAATTTGGTCCAATTTTCTAAAATAAAAATACAAAAAAATCTAGAAATTTGGGTATTAAAATTTTAAGTATCAGGATCTAAACATAAGATATTTAAAAACCAAAATGAAATACTTTGAATTAAATCAATAATATTTGTACTTTCAAGATTCTGTTGAATATATATTCTGTATCATATAAGAGGTTAACTCACAAACAAAACATGAATTTTGCATATTACAAATTGTTTCGTGCATGTCAATGTAAAACTAAAGCTTAGAATAAATTTAAATTTAAAGCATTTTTTCAAATATTTTGGAAGATTTTTTGTACATAGTAATATATTCAACAGTATCATGTTGTGTTTTACTATATTTCATATATTATTATATATACTCATGCTGATTTAAAAAAAAAATATTGCAAATAAAATTAAAACCAGCCCAACATCTTCAGTTTTAAGATTGCAGTTTCTATCAAAATCTCTTTTACATAAATGCATTTTTCTTCTTATAAATTTGTAAAAAGTGATTTTTTGATTCAAGTTTAATCTAAAGCAATATTTCAAACAATTATAGATTTGGATACTCTAAACTTTTTGAATATTAACATTTGTTATAATGGATTAATTGACCTTGATATATAACCAATAAAATTATTAGCATTTAATGTTTTAATTTTATGATTTTAATTATATTTTAATTTAATTTACTTTGTAAAGACTCTTTATTTTGTTTACTAGTTACTTATTTATTATTCTGTTTTTTTTAAATTCAACAACATGAAATAGTTAATATATTAATCACATTGTATCTGAGTAAAATTAACAATAAAATAAAATCATTAAACCTCTAAAACTTATATAATAGATTTAAGTCATATCCATTAATTTATTACACTAGTACCCAAAGACACCATAGTATAGTTTTCTTATTCATTAGCTTTACAACCTTGGTGACTTTTTATTGGTTGGATCATATAGTGTCAAAATGTTTCAACCACTAAATATAATCTACATAATGGGTAATTTGTGTATCCTTTGGAACTTTCAATTTTGGCTCTATTGGCGTTTTTGTTGTAATTTGGTAAGATGGGCTGACAGACAGACAGTAATATGAAAGGATAAATAGATGAACAGACAAATAGACAGACGGACACAGTTACAAACAGAGTTATGGAGAGACATATGGACAGGTATACAGACAGTCATGTAGACAGATAAACAGATGAATAAGCAGACAGACAGACAGATGGTGAACAAAAAGACAACAGACATATGGACAGACAGACAAAAAGACAGACAGACAGTCATGTGGATGGATAAACAGACGTACAGAGTTACATAGTTATGGTATGACAGAAGGACAGACAGTCATGTGGACAGCCTGACAGTAAGACAGACAAACAGAGTTATGGGCAGACAGACAGACAGACGGACAGAGAGACAGTTCTACAGACAGACAGACAGTCATGTGGATTGATAAACAGAATAAATATCAGACAGAGAGATTAAAAAAAAAAAAAAAATTATTTACTTATTTCAGTATGTCTACAAAGGGGGGGAGGGGCGGGGATATTGTGTGTATCATCATTGGCGGGATATACATGAATTTATTGGCCTTTGCCTTATCCCTTTAGTTCCCTGATAAATGATACATTTTCACCCTAAAATTTTATAAAAATAATAGTTAAATAGATAGATTTAAAATTAGGGATTATAGTTCAAATAAAAATAAAACTTGCTTTTCAATGGCCGATGTTCAATGTCGGACATACAGCATGAATTATAGAGACGCTCCACTACTAAAACTAATATCTAGAAACATCTTATTGTGAACTGCACTAAATCCAAATGTTTTAATTAACAAACTTTTGTCAAAATATTATGATTTTTTTAGATAGATACAAACAAGCTCGGTTAAATGTATTTTATATTAACAAAACATATTATAATCACTAAACTTTTAGAAAATTTTAAGATTAATACTAGAAAATGATTCAAACCAACCCTGCCCCCCCCCCCCCCAACCATTAAAGGGTTAAAATATATTGAGTAGGGCGACATTTATGATTTATACAATTTGGGAATAAGGATAAGGATGACAACATCCATAAAAAGCATTGCTCAATAACAGATTTAAAGAAAACATTAACACATGGGGCACCTTAAACATTTTGAAAAATCTTGTCCCCCATAAATCAAAGACATTTATACTTTATGTACCAATGTTAATAAAGGGCATATAGGGGGGGGGGGGAGTTACTTGATTATGGGCTTTCTTATCCCCATCCTTTCCTCCATTTCCTTAATTATATCCCCCATATCTTTTCCCACATATAAAAAAATCATTTTCATTAAAAGCATTGGCATTAATATAATTTATCAGAAAGGAAATAGTTTAAGATTCAATTGGCATCTTGCACAAAGCAAAGAATTTGTAATGACATTGAAAATCAATCCATCTCCAACCATAACTTTCATGAGCCTAAAAATTATCATGCAAGAAGTTTCATTTTTCTAAACTATAAAAATGTTTTTTAATTTAGCTGATAATTTATGATTTTCTATTATAATATATATATATATAGTATTGGTTAGGGCGGGTCAATTTAGGATATTTTTATCTGAGACCTAAGCAAGAACTTGCACTTGATTTATACAAGCATAATGATTTAAAATTTATCTCAAGTCTAAAAACCATTGGCTTTTAGTGCACCCTGAACAATTACTGGTGGTGATTAATAAACTCCCTTTTCAACAGACAAAGGTCCATAAGAGTTAAAGATATTACCAACAAACAATCTTCTGTAGGTCCATTTGGTTCATTTGTATGCCAATCAGTAAAAGTTACTATAATAAATTAGTTATTTATAAAATTCTGTATTATAAATCTAGATTTTTAAAATTTACCTTGGGTACCATCAGTCCATTCCCAAGTACCCTCTCTTGTGATATCATTTCCCCCAATCCACAGACATCTTTCATGTTTTTTTACGTTTAAATTAACTAAAAAGCCTAAATTAGAATTAACATTTTATAGCCAGAAAACAGAATAACCTGAAAAAAACTATATTTCAGAAAAAACAAGATTTCTACAAACTTTGTCAATATTTGTCAATGTCTATTGTAGGACCTCAACAATGCATTGAAAGTTTATACTGAAATATCCCATAATAAATCAATCTGAAGAAAAATGTTAGGTATTATCCTCTTAGTATTATTTTTATCAATTTTGAAAATTTGAGTAAACCCCCCCCCCCCCCTAACAAAACTATTTCTCTGGCTGCATTGCTTGGCCCCCTGGCCTACCTAGCTGCAGCACTTTCCTCCCTAGCCTGCCTAGCCACAGTGCTCGTCCTCCTTGCCTGCCTAGCTACAGGCACTCTATCCCCTAGCTTATAACCTAACCTAACCTAACTAAAATATTGTTCTCTGTCAGAGTCATAGTTTTGTTGGTGGGTTGGGAAAACTTTTAAAAATTGAACAGATAAAATTTTAAAAGGATAATGCCAAATGTTGTAAATTCTAGGTAAAATCTTTCAGGTGTTGACCTTTCTGGTCTTCAGGAATATTGAACATCTTCTTTGACTGCAATTTATGGCAATTACTATTAAGGACAAAATAATAAGTATTTTATTTTGTCAACTCACATTTTAGAAATTCATTTTCTTGGCTGCTAAGAACAGATGCCAATTGTGATCCTTTGGCTAGTGAGGCACACTTTGTTTTAGCACTTTGCCAGTCTAGTCTTTCTTCCAATATTTTGTAGCATGATTCTGGAAATAATTTTAAACTTATTGTTAAAATAAATTTAGAATTTATTGTTGCTTTACCTGATTCTAGATTTTCAGTCCAACCTTCTTTACATTCATATGCTAAAAAACATAACTAATAAATTTAGTTCAAGTGGGAAAAAAAACAATTCTTTTTTCTTGTAATCATTATCTGATAAATATCCTGTGGATGAGAACCGATTCTCATTCATAAGAAAAAACTATGTCTAGCATCGCTTAATATCCAATTTTCAAATAATAAGTGTACAATTATATCTGCAGAAAGCTGTTTATAATACAATGCAAGAAATAGCTATTAATATGTTCCAGAACACAAAGTGTTTGTTAAACAATTAACAAATAAATTAAGAAATATTAATGCATTATTAGTCATACCATGGTTTACCTAATAATCTAACCTGGACTAAAATAAAGCCGGCAATACATGTTCATTTATATACTAATAGCACAATAGCGGATTTTACTTTGATTGATATAACAGCGCACAACATGGGCAATGTCTGCACTATTTTTATCATTATGTCCAAATTATTTTTTTGTTATATTAAAATCTCAATTAATTTGTCTAATGATTAGATGGGAAATAAATAAAAACCATCATGTAACTTGTGATATTGTAACAATATAACAAAATTATTTAATAATTATCTAATATATCATACTGCTATTATAATAATATATATATTTTATTTATGTCCCATTGTAGGAAAATTATCCAAGATCGAGGGTTTGTTGGATCTATGGTTAAGAAAATGATTTTGATTTTTTGATTTATATTTGCTTGGACATATTTACCTTCTTTTTTTTTATTTAACATCATGTGGTTCTGCCACCAATACCACTGTGCCAGTTGCTGATTAGTCCACTGGCTGCCTTGCCCTGACATGCCTTATATATATTGCACTAGTGAATCGGTGGTGCAGGCAAAATTATATTCTACGTTATCTCACTTCTGAATATTAACCCTATTCTTCCATTGACCTATTAACCTTTTTTCTTCCAATGACCTATCCCCGACTATTAACCTTTTTTTCTTCCATTGACCTATCCCCGACTATTAACCTTTTTTCTTCCATTGACCTATCCCCGACTATTAACTTTTTTTCTTCCATTGACCTATCCCTGACTATTAACTTTTTTTATTCCATTGACCTATCCCTGACTATTAACCTTCTTTCTTCCATTGACCTATCCCCGACTATTAACTTTTTTTCTTCCATTGACCTATCCCTGACTATTAACTTTTTTTCTTCCATTGACCTATCCCCGACTATTAAACTTTTTTCTTCCATTGACCTATCCCTGACTATTAACTTTTTTTCTTCCATTGAGCTATCCCTGAATATTAACCTTTTTTTCTTCCATTGACCTATCCCCGACTATTAACCTTTTTTTCTTCCATTGACCTATCCCCGACTATTAACTTTTTTTCTTCCATTGACCTATCCCCGACTATTAACCTTTTTTTCTCCCATTGACCTATCCCCGACTATTAACTTTTTTTCTTCCATTGACCTATCCCCGACTATTAACTTTTTTTCTTCCATTGACCTATCCCCGACTATTAACTTTTTTTCTTCCATTGACCTATCCCCGACTATTAATCTTATTTCTTCCATAGACCTATCCCTTAATCTCACTCTCTCCAAACCGTACTACAAATCAAGTTACTCATAAAGATTACTACGACTTTTATAGTTTCGTTTATTCATCATTTTTTAAAGATTTAATGTCCCTCTCTCTCACTTTCCTTTTCTTCCGTCTTTATTTTAATTTCATTATTTTTATTTAAAAGCGTATTTATAATTTTGTCTTTCTTTCTTTTAATATTTTAGGATCCTAATGTTTTTCGTTTAGAATTATCGTCCTTACAGGGTTAAACTTTTTAGCTAAATGTTAAATTTTAGTTTAATATCTGAACACATTCGGGCGCGTCACTAGTATCATATTACATTAACACTTAGTTTTCCTCGATTTACTATACTTCAATATAATTTGAATAGCAACATGAAATAAAAAATTTAATTTATTCTTCATAGAGTAAAATAATGGGTCTTATCATTCTGGTCATTGAGAGTTTATTATTGATTATTGAACCAGTATGAGTTTTTTACTTCAGACCTTTGGAAAACTTGAGCTCATTTATAGACATTTATTTCCTATATAGATCTGTCATGGATCTTGATGCAATACAGCAGGCCGTTTTGTAAATGTTAAAAATTGGAAGATTTCATTAAATAAAAGTAATCACAAATATAAGTATTAAATAATTACAAACTCGATATTGAATATCTAAAATAAATTTTCATCTATAATACAAAGTAGAATGCTGTCTGTTCATCTGTCCATCCATCTGTCTGTCTGTTCCTTAAGATCTTGTGACCACTGAACCAATTGGATTCTACTCTTCAGGAAATATACCTACTGATCCAGTAGTGGTTTTAAGCTATTTTCTTGGGGAGTGGAACACCCCCGACCCAACCAAAGATAAAATTTTTATTTTTTTAAATTTTTTATGTTTTTTTTCTATTTTTACAATTTTTATATTTCTTATATTTGTTTATATTTTTCAATTATTTTCTTTTTAAAATTCTTTTCTTCTTTTAAACTGTTATTCAATATGATTGTGATACCCTCCTTCTCCAAAAAGGCTAATGGCAAAGAAATATTTAAAAACATAAAGAAAGAGATAAAAATTAAGGTTTTAAAAAAAATAAATCATTATGAAAAAATATAAAAAGTTATAAAGATTTGATTTATAAAAAGTTATAAAGAGTTGTATAAAATTATAAAATATGGAATATATACTAAAAATGTAAACAAAAAATTTATGAAATTTTCTCCTGAACCTTTTTACACAATATTGCACAAGCTTCTTTCCCTTTAACAAAAGAGAAAACAATTATTATATAAACCTGCATTTTGTATATTTCCAGGTTGATGAAACTGACTTTGCATAACTCCTCTTTGTGCATTTATCAGCTGAGGATAGCTCCCTGGAATGTTTATTCCTCCATAAACTAGCCATAACAATATCAACTAAATTTATTTACATAATTATCATACATTCATATTTAAAATAATGTTTCCATTACAAAATTTAAGGTAATTGAACATAAACAATAGAAAAAAAAGAATTATTTCAATAATATAATATTTTTTTGTCAAATATGTGAAAAATTATATCTCTTACCCTTTGCATATCTATATACAACTAATTAAAAATAGTAAGATTTGCATTTATTCTTTTATTAACTAAGCAATAAGTGTACAATTTCACTTTGAATTTATAATTTTATTACCATTATCAATAGGTGCACAATTTCACTTCAATCAACTTAATTCAATAAAAATGGATTTTTTTTCACAGTTGCCCAGCTTTCTTTTTTTTTGCATTAATTCTAATAAATACACGTAAAGAAAAGTTTCACCCCCTTAGACTCTTTTAACTTTATTCAATAAAAAAAATTAGTTGTATTTTCAGGGAAAAGATGTTTTACTTTTTTCAACCGTTTTACTATTAGAATATTAAATCTTAAATAGATGATGGATTTCCCATTAATATTGATCATGTTTTGCTTGGTTTGATTGTTAAGGGTTAAGTTATTCTGATAGCAAGGGGAGAGGGGGGGGGGGTGTGATTATGTTTTTATACCTTTATAAAAAAAAAATCTTCTCTGTATATTGTACCTCTAAGAGCAGATGTTCAGTTCTTACAACAATAAAAAAAAACTCAAAGAATATCACAAAACCTTTAAAGTCAAGGTTTATGTCTGTTGAAGCATGGAAAAAACATTGTATAAATAAGATGCAATAGGAAAGGAATCCTCACTAAATCTTCAATAGCAGCCAAGAAAATCACATCAAAATTGTAATAATATCTAGAAACATCTTACCGTTAACTGCACTAGATTTAAATGTTTTCATCACCAAACCTTTGTCAAATTTTTTATAGATAGATAGATCAATATATGTAGATAGAAATATAGATAGATAGATAGAGAGATGGATAGATAGATAGATAGATAGATAGATAGATAGATAGATAGATAGATAGATAGATAGATAGATAGATAGATAGATAGATAGATAGATAGATAGATAGATAGATAGATAGATAGATAGATAGATAGATAGATAGATAGATAGATAGATAGATAGATAGATAGATAGATAGATAGATAGATAGATAGATAGATAGATAGATAGATAGATAGATAGATAGATAGATAGATAGATAGATAGATAGATAGATAGATAGATAGATAGATAGATAGATAGATAGATAGATAGATAGATATATAGATAGATAGATAGATTGATAGATAGATAGATAAATAGATAGATAGATAGATAGATAGATAGATAGATAGATAGATTGAAAGATAGATGTATATAAATCTAAATAAATAGATGGATAGAAAGATAGCTAGATCAAAATGAGATAGAAAAAATCTGACCCCCCCACTACAAATGAGCTCTTAAGCTTCAGCTAGATAGATATATTATAGTTTTATGATTTAATATAAAATGAATAACAAATGTTCTAATATACACTGTATTTTGTAATGATACTCTTCAATTTAAAAAGCAATTACTTTTTAGAAACTTTTTTGAATATTGTTCCATTTTCTTCCAGGTAAATGATCAACAGGAGCTTTTACCTGTGTCTACATTTACAGTTAATCTCAGATATCTTATTTAGGAGATTGTTATTCTTGCTATGAACAATGTTCACTTTCTCAAGATTACACAGGTTATAGAAACTAGAGATTTGTTTTTAGGATAGAGCTTGACTGATAATTGACCATTTCAGATTAAAGTCAATGTCATCAATTTTAGGGGTCACCCTTATTGATTAGGCATAGCACATAGAAAAAAAGTAGGATCTACTGCAGTTCACGGTAAAATATTGCTGGTAAGCAATTTTTCCAAAAATCTATTTGTTTTAAAGGCTGCTAGCTGCCAAACAGCTGAATGTACAGATCATACCCGCACACTCTTTTATGCGGCATAAGTAGACCTATAAATAATCTGTAATAGCCAAGATCCAATTATGCACAGGTAAAGCTTCACTGAAGAAAAAACGTGTAAAATAGGTCTTTTTCGGCGCATTTCTCTGCACTAGGAGATAATTATGTATTATTGATTTATACTTATTCCAGATTATTTGTAGGACTTCTTATGATGCTTAAAATAGTGTGCGGGCATGATCTGTATGTTCAGCCATTTGGCAGCTAGCAGCCTTTAAAATCAATAGATTTTTGAAAATATTGCTTACCAGTAATATTTTACTGTGAACTGCAGTAGATCCAAAAAGTAACCTCTTTTATTTCCATTTTTTCAATTTATTTTTAAAAAAGCGGGAGAAAGTGTTTTGGTGCTTGATATGCATCCATTTTTAACTCATTTATACATACACATAGTATGTATATCTATAATACAAAGTATAATATATATCTGTAATAAAAAAAAAGTTGCAGTTTTCCTTGAAAGACAATCCAAGCACGGAAATCATTCCTGTGTTATGTATATTATTGGAGCTACATGGTAAAATGTTCCAAGTTACATAAAACTTTTCAACCTTTTTCTCATATTTTTCAACATAGCTCCTAAAAAACTAATAACACAAAAATAGTTAGTTAATAATTCCAAAAAATAGAGTTTATGACAATTCCTAGAGTATGCATAACATTGTTCTACTATTAGCACAAGCCGTGCGATTTGAATTTTAGATATGTGCATATAATTAATGCATAATTAAATTTAAAAAAAAACGTTTCTCTTGAAACACCCTGTATATTTGTATTGTATCTCTAATAACAACAACAATGTTCAAAAATCTTAAATGCATAGTTATAACAGTTGGGGAGTTGAATCCATTTTTATAGAAGCAGAAATATAATCTATGATTACAGTTTTGACTCTCTAAGAAACTTAATCTACTATTCCACTTTTCCCTCTCTTGATGATGATATCATATACTAATTTTAAATAATTGTAGGAATGTATAAAATACTATTTAAAATTAAAATTTGTTTTATGTAAAATAAAAATAAAAACTAAAATATACCATATAAAATATACTATTATGTCAATTTGAATAAGGAAATCAATTTTTATGAAAACGCTGATGTGTAAACATAAATGTACCATTCTATTTTCGCCTCTATTGAAAGTGGAATGGTACATTTCAAAAATCATATTGCCTTTGATAATATCATCAATAAGACAGGGGGAAGTGGAATGTTAGATTATGTTTTTTAGAGGGTCAAAGCTGTAATCATTGATTATACTTCTGCTTCTATAAAAATGGATTCAACTCCCAAACTGTATAAGTAAATTAGTATTTGTATATTTCTAATTTAACCCTTAATGGTCAGGGAGGGGGCCTTGAACGTCCCCCCTCCTCCGCTTTTTTTCTATCTCATTTTCTGTGTGTGAAAGATAAAGAGCCCAAACTGCGTGACTTTTGAAGTTTGAGTATGACATATAACTGAGAGTTGGAATTTTTTGAATATCTCCATCCTAGCGGGCACAGGATATCAGCAAACCTGGCAGAGTCATCCAGGTAAAGAGCAAAAATATTTTTTTGACCTAATCAAAGCATTTTATCTTACCAAAATACTAAAATATCCTCTAGTAGTACACACTCATATGAAATATATGTGTTTATGTCAATTTCAGGTTCCAGGTATGATCCTGCAGGTCCTGATCCTCCAGTTCTCTAGAAATCTTTAAAAGGCTCCTGTGGCTGCAATTTTTGACTTGGAGACTTCAAATTTTAAACTTAAGCTTTTCTTACATGTCTACATGACGTATTAAAATCTCATAAAGATCCGCCGCTGTTTTCCTGCCGATCGATGACTGCGGCGGCTGGCAGCTGCCAAGTACAGCTGATGTTGCTGAAGTTATTACTTTGATATTCTTAATATAAAATTTACTTAAAGATAAACATTTTCTGCAAAAAAGAATTGTTTTTCTAGCTTCAAGAATAAGAAAATAACAGCCGTTTGAAATTTTTAAGTAAAAAAGGACCTAAAAACAAAGGTTGTTAAGTAAAAAGGTGAAGGAAGTTAAAGGTGACTTTTACTTACAAAAGGTCGGAAATTCGTTATCAAAAACAGGGAACTTGCATAAAAAAAATTAGCCCTTTAGCTCTATTAAGAACTGAGATAATAGGGGCGGCGTTGAACGCCCCCCCCCCCCTCCCAACAGATTAAGGTGAGGCAAGGGTCCTGACTGTTAAGGGTTAATGTAAGTTTTGGGACATTAAGAATTATATTCACAAAAAAGGAGATTGCATAAAAAAAATAAAACATTTATAGAATAATGTATACAAATATCTTTTTTAATGTATCTCTAATAAACTTGTTTACTACATACTATGTGATTTGTCTGAATAAAGATACACATATGTTTTCAAGCTAGATTTGTACTCTTACAAACAGTGGCAACATATATGATAGTGGGAATAATAATACCAGCATCTTATTCATATCTTTTAAATTAACCTTTGTGTGATGCTTAAGTTAAGTAAATTTTACAAGAACCCCACAAGGCAAGTTACTATAATCACCTAACAAAAGTAAGAAAATTTTTCTTTAATTTTGTGGGGAGCTAATTTATGTGGTCAATTGAACATTAACCCCTTACAGTCAGGCCCCTTGCCGCACATTAATCATTTGGGGGGGGGGGGGGGGGGGAGGGCGTCCTCCCCCCCTATTATTTCAGTTCCTATTAGAGCTAGAAGGCTAAAAATTTTTGTCCCCTATTTGATAATGAATTTCTGACTTTAAGTAAAACGAAGTCAATTTTCGCTTCCTTCACCCTTTTATTTAACAACCTTTGTTTTTAGGTCCTTTTTCACTTAAAAATTTTAAATGGCTGTAATTTTCTTATTTTTGAAGCTAGAAGAACAATTGTTTTACAGAAAATGTTTATCTTTATGTAAATTTTATATTAAAAATATCAAAACATAAATTTCAGCAGCCGCAGCTGTACTTGGCAGCTGCCAGCCGCCACAGTCGGCGGTCGGCGGGAAAACAGCGGCGGATCTTTTTGAAATTTTTATACATTATGTAGACATTTAAGAAAAGCTTAAGTTTAAAATTTGATGTCTCATTTCTGGAGGATCAGGACCTGCAGGATCATACCTGGAACCTGAAATCGACTTGAACACCTGTATTTCATATAAGGATTTACTACTAGAGGATAATCTAGTATTTTAGTAAGATAAAAAATATTTTTGCTCTTTACCTGGATGACCCTGCCAGGTTTGCTGGCATTCTATGCCCATCAGGATTAAGATATTTAAAAAATTCCAACTCTCAGTTATGTGTTATACCCATACTTAAAAAGTCACGCAGTTTGGGCTCTTTATCTTTCACAAACAGAAAATGAGATAGAAAAAACCGGATGGGGGGGGGGGCGTTCAATGCCCCCCCCCCTCGACCGTTAATGGTTAAGAAAGGTTGTATTTTAAATTTCCTTTCAATATGTAATTTACTTTGACAGTCTGCCTATCAATCATCATTTAAAATGTAAATGTTAAAAACTATAAAAGTAAGTTTCATGATTTTTTGTTTCTTTTCATATTATTTTCTGTTTTCAAATATTTTAAGAGTGCATTTGTGTGTGTTTATTAATCTTTGAGCTAGTTTTTTTCAAACATATGTTTTATTTAAAAGAGATTTGTTGGAGTAATCTATCTTATAAACTTTTATCTTAATAAAACTAACTTTAGGACAAAACATCTTTTAGATTAAACATGGAGTTCTTTATTCAATCATATTTATTAGATCCAGTTCTCAGTCAGTAAAAAAAAGCCTATATTGTATCATATTACAATATTACAAATCTAGTTTCAATATAAGAATTTCTCATTTTCATATCCATGGAAAGCTGTCTATAATACAATGCAATAAGCTATTTCTACATTACTTTATATGTTGATAGAAAAATATTTTAGTAAAGTTCCCCAATTAATGTCTCTAAAGTAATATGTCTATAACAAGATTCTATGCTCATATGTGTTTATGTCTCAGTTATTGAGAACTAGCTTTTTTAGTATGTGTGAAATAGGATATTGTTAACATTATTGTTTAACCCTATTTAAGATAGGGGGGATGTTGTATGACCCACCCCCAACCCCTTAACAATTTTGCCTCTGAATTTTATTTTATAAAAGATAGTTTTCTGACTTTAAATGTGAAAATATGCAACTTTTCTTTTAAAAACTTGTTTAAAGCTTGTTAATTTAGAAAATTAAATTAAGCATTATCAAAGTGTAATTTTATACTTTTTTTGTATCAATAATTTTATAAATGTAGATGCTTTGTTGAGTTTCTTGATAACTTTGTTTGAATGTAGGAGGCTGGTTAAGCTATTGTGCGGGGGAGGGGGGGGAGAGGCATGAGTGTTGAGTCTTTTTTTTTGGAGAGGGGGGGGGGTTGCATTACTATCTAGGGTCTATTGTTCTTGTAAGGATGGGGGAACCCTCCCCTAGAATAGTTATAAACCTTTCACGGACCTACACGAAGCTGCATTGTAAAGGAAAACCATGTTTGTTTAATGGTTTGGTGCAAATAGACAAACAGACAACATGTTACTTTTATATAAATTTATGTTATATGTATGAAGTTTTATGTTAGAATTGATTATTTGCATTTAACCCTTAACAGTTGGGGGAGGGGGGGGGGGCGTTGAACGCCCCCTAATCCGTTTTTTTCTATCTTATTTTCTGTGTGTGAAAGATAAAGAGCCCAAACTGCTTGACTTTTTAAGTGTGGGTATGAGACATAACTGAGAGTTGAAATTTTTTGAATATCTCCATCCTGGCGGGCACAGGATGCCAGCAAACCTGGCAGGGTCATCCAGGTAAAGAGCAAAAATATTTTTTTGACTTAAACAAAGCATTTTATCTTACCAAAATACTAAAATATCCTCTAGTAGTACATCCTCATATTAAATACATGTGTTCAAGTCAATTTTAAGTTCCAGGTATGATCCTGCAGGTACTGATCCTCCAGGTCTCCAGAAATCTTTAAAAGGCTCCTGTGGCCGCAATTTTTGACTTAGAGACTTCAAATTTCGAACTTTAGATTATCTTACATGTCTACATAATGTATTAAAATTTCATAAAGATCCGCCGCCATTTTCCCGCCGACTACAGCGGCTGGTAGTTGCCAAATACAGCTGCGGCCGCTGAAATTATATTTTGATATTTCAAATATAAAATTTACATAAAGATAAACATTTTCTGCAAAAAAAATTTTATTCTAGCTTCAAAAATAAAAAAATACAGCCATTTGAAATTTATAAGTAAAAAAGGACCTAAAAACAAAGGTTGTTACATAAAAGGGTGAAGGAAGCGAAAATTGACCTAGTTTTACTTAAGGTCGGAAATTCATCATAACACAGGGGACTTGCACAAAAAATAGGAACTGAGATAATAAGGGGGGGGCGTTGAACGCCCCCCCCCCCCAACTGATTAAGGTGCGGCAAGGGGCCCGACTGTAAGGGGTTAAGAAGGTATCATGGTATTATTATGTTATAAAGATAGCTTGCTGTTTAACATTATGCTCTAACATACATTAATATTAAAATTTTAAGATTTTTTTATACAAAATAGAAGAGTAATCTTAATTTTTCTTGAACAACATTTTTCACATAAAGCATTTTTTCAAACTATGTATCTCTCATAGAGGCCACTTTTTTAGAGATAATGAAAAACACGTTTTACAAATTTAATGTATCTCTTTTCTGTATTCTTTCAGAAAATTGGAAAACTCAGTTTATTTTGAATCACTCTGTATGTTCAAACAATTTTAAGTAAAAAAATGACCTAAAATCAAGGTTTGTAATATAAAATGGGTAAGAAAGCAAAATATGACTTTGAATGAATTATAGTTGAAATATCTTTGTCCCTTTACTTTTTAGCCTTATAGCTCTTATAGTAGCTAGGTGCAGAATGGGGTCAGACTTTAAAAAGTTGAAATTATATTGGGTATAGTGGTTAGCAGTGGTAAGGAAAAGGTAAAGGAAAATTATTTTAATTATGAAAGGGGGGATGGGTCGGATACACTTTGACAGTGACAGCTGAGAAAAATCATAATTTTATATATTTATCATTTATTTAATTATTAAAAAGAATTCTTAAACAAAGGTTGCATTTAGATGTAGAAAAATCTTGGTAGGCCTGTCATATTATTTTCCTTAAAAATCTATAATAAATTTATTTTACAGAAATTAATTGATAATGAGGAGGAGAGGCACTGTGGTAGGAGATCCAAAGATCCAGGTATTTCATTATTTATTAGTATTGATGGTTTTACAAATTTTGTGGTGCGAGAGAAAGAAGATTTCAAATGGGGTTGAAATTTTACATTCAGTTTAAGTTTCTTAAAAAAAATCAATTCCTAGTCACACTGTGGAAATAATATTGATAATGATATCAAGGTATTCTGAGAATTATTTACAAAACGGGGAAGGGGGTGGGGGTTGTTGACAGCTCCTAGGTACAGCTACTGCTGTAAAAATTTATGTTTTGAAATTTGAAATATAAAGAATATATAAAGTAAAATATTTTCTGAAAAAATGGTTCTTCTAACTTAAAAATTAAGGAAATTACAGCTTTTTGAATTTAAAAAAAGCACCTCAAAACAAAAGTTGTTAAATAAAAGAGTGTAACAAACAAAATTTGACTGTGACTCACAGAAATTTTTCATCAATCAGAGGACATGCACAAAAAATTTGATCTTTTAACTTTAAAAGGTGATAGTGAGGGCGGGGTGTTATACATTAAGGTGTAGAAAGGGGCCCAACTTTTATGGTTTAAATATCTGATATTGTTTACAGATTTTCCAATGTTTTAGGAGTGCTACATAGATATGTTCTGTGTAAGACCAAGACAAACTGTGAAACTTCTTTTGGTTGTCATTTCAATGACAAATATTCAGGTATGTTCATTGTTTCTATTTCCTTAAATAAATAACAAGAAGATGACATAATTATTGAATTTTAAAAGGTAAAAACCAGTTTTATTATATGAATGTATTTTATAATATTTGCTTATTTTCTTGAGTTTATAAATCAACTAAGGTTCTTTTTTCCTTCTAAAGAGATTTGTACATTTTTTTAGCCCTGCAATGTTTTTATTCTAAATTTAAAACAATTATTTTATTTTAGGGAATATTTGGAGTAACTGTGGGCAATGGAAATGTATTTACTGGAGATGTAAGAGGTAACCTACCCCAGGGAAATGGGACACTTACTACAAAAGCCAATGGATTTAAATATACTGGTTATTTTAAAGATGGGATGATGAAAGGACAATTTTTGGTAGAACATGTCAATGGGGATATTTACAGAGGATATGTTGATGAAGATGGATTTAGAGAAGGGAAAGGAGTTTATAACTGGCCTAGTGGTAGTAGATATGAGGGGGAGTGGAGAAAGGGGTATCATCATGGCCAGGGTGTGAAAACCTGGGGTCCTGAATCTAAGTGGGCTGGAGATAAATATGAGGGGGAGTGGAGAGAGGATGACAAACATGGCCAGGGTGTGTATACCTGGTCTGATGGAGCCAAATATGTGGGGGAGTTTAATCAAAGCAAGAAAAATGGCTGGGGAAGATACACATACAAGGACTATAAAAACTTTGTAGAATATGATGGAGAATGGATTGATGATGATAGAACTGGTTATGGAAAGATGGTTTATAAAGATAAGAGTATCTATAATGGTCAATGGAGGAGTGACAAAAGAGTAGGACATGGATTATTGTTATGGCCTAATCAAACCTGTTTCTATGGACAAATGGAGAATGATGAAATTTATCATGGCATGACAATGACTTCAGACTTGGTCTTTACATATCCCCCATACAAAAATAAAACCTACAATGGAAATGGTTTTAAAGTTGTTAACTTTACTGGTGGTGAAATTGAATGTTTTAATGAGAAAGGTTTTATATCTTGTTACAACAAACCTAACGCAGTAGAAACAATTTATTTGGGCGGCTTTGAACACTATTACACTGGAGATACAATTAATATCAGGAAAAGAAAGATTAGGAATGGGTTTGGTGAATATGGGATTGATGGAGGCTACTACATTGGTGAGTGGAAGCAAGGAAAACAAACAGGTTTTGGCCTGAAGACTGAACCTTTCTTACCTACTATCATAGGAACATTTGAGAATGGTATCCTAGAAGGTTTGGGAGCTTCTATCTCCTTCTCATCCAAACATAGAACTGTTTATCTCGGAGGTTACAAGAAAGGTCAGCCAGATGGTCCAGGTATTTTCATCTATCCTGATGGTGAGAAAGTTCTTGGATACTTCATTGAGGGAAAGCTGGATCATAGCAAGAATCCTATCTATCTTCATCCTGATGGGACTAGAGATAGCTTGGTTCCAACAAGTGGCTAAGATGAAAGATTCTAAGAACAACTGCAGTGAAAAAGTATGAAGATGAAATATTATTATTTGTATTACTTCAACTAAATAAGAAGAATGATTTCTAACTTATTTTTCTGCATAATATCTTACTGTTGTATCATACACATATCAATCTTAAACTTTGTACAATTCATTTTAATTGTTTGATTCTAAAATGTGGATTCCATAATTATTCCCTCTTTGATTTGAAAATTGATTTTCTTGGATTGTTTATTATTCTCATATAATCAAAGTTAATTTTACTAATTTTATCTAACACAAAATTGCACTAATTCTATATATTTCAGAAAATTTAAAATGACTGTATAGCTATAATAAAGTGATAATGCTGTTGAGAGTTACATGGAATGGAGACAGTTGAATTAAAGAGTAAATAAAAGGTAGGTCTAATTTATTAAAACATTTTTAGATAAGATTTCAGAAAAGCTTAATAGGGTAAAATATAAATGTAAGCAGCCAATAAAGGTTTCTTAGCATCAAAAATTCCTTCCAAACACCTTTAATATCATATCAAATCTGAATAAAACTTCTATCTTTTTTATATCCAATCAAAATTATCATTCTATCAATGTATCTATTTGTCTAATATCAAATCTAATTAAAAAACTCTATTTCTAGGTTTTGATTTCCCAGGCTAAACTGCACAATTTTGTCTGGTGAAATATTTTGGATGATTGTCAATCAAGATTAGGGGAACAAAGAATAAGAAGGTAAAATAACAACAACTATCTATTTAACTATCCATCTATCTTTTTATCTATCTATCCATCTATCTCTCTATCCATCTATCTATTTATCTATCTATTTATCTATCTATCTATCTATCTATCTTTATATCTATCTATCTATCTATCTATCTATATCTATATCTATATAATAACTATAGATCCTAAAGTAACTGTATGTCTGTCTTTCTGTCTGTGTACATCACTCTAACAGTTATGTTCTACATGAACAAGTGAGTGGTGTAAATGTGATTGCAAATTGATATTACCAACCTCAGTGAGTAGGTATTTCTTATTGCACAGTAACAGGATGATGATTACATGGAAAATTAGCCATTTTTTTTATTAATGCACCTTAAATTATTGAGAAAAAAATATTATATAAATCTAAATTGCATATTTTTTTCATGTTTAGGATAAGGTTTTTTTTATATATCCTATTATATAAAGAAGTAAGCGTTTTTTTTGTCTGTCCCGAAGGATCTCGCTAACCACTGAACCGATATTGTTCCACTTTACAATGAAGCTTCTTATAGGTCCTGAGAAGGTTTTAAACTATTTTTGGGGAGTGTGTCTTCACCCCCTTAGGCCTACACCCCCCCCCCAAAAAAAAATTATTTTTTTTACGCTTTTAAAACCCAAATTTGAAATGAGATGAGGTCGAGCGTTGAGTGCCCCTAGAGGCTTCTAGGGGCGTAGCCGCTAGTATATAATAAACCAAAAAATCCCGAACACTTCAATCCTTAAGTCTTTAATTTAACAGTTTTTCTTCTCTCAAGAATTAATTCAAAGCTTATCTATTAAATCAAATTCTTTACTAAGTGTTTTGTTGAAGTAGAAATATAAATCTGCAAAGTTTTAAAAGAGAATAACAATAGTAAGAATGTCGTCTTTGTAAAAATCATTTTGAAAAATCAAATTAGTTTTATACAACTGGATGTCCTAATATAATCAACACCTTTTTAAAATCAAATTTTTATATAATTTTCGTTTATTCAGGCATGTTAGAATTGTCCAATCGATTTCAAACTTTGCATTATGATTCCTATAGTAATTAGGTAAGATTTAGAAAGCGTAGCAACTCTATTATCGTACCAGAATGTTCATAAGTCCATTTTAAACATGCTAATTTTTAACTTTTTGAATAACAAATTTTTATGTAATAAAATAATCTGTTTGATCTGATTTTTGGAATACTGATGCAAAGTGCAATGCTATAAGTGGAGTATCTCTATAATTAAGTACTAAACATGTAAGTATGTGTAATGTTAAATACATTATTCTGTATTTAAGCAGTTTTTCAACAAATTTACTTACAATTTTGTTTCGACATTTATACATTTATATTCTATTTTTTCAGTTCTGACAATCTACAAGTGTCAATGTTGGTCTGTCCTACCGTTTCAGAGCTTCGCTTTTATGGATGTTGTCATCTTATTACCAAACTGGGAATTTTTTATCTAGAAAATATAAAAATGAAAAAAAATCTCCCACCCGACCCCCCTTTGATTAATTAGGGTTAGGTACTATGTATTGGAAAGGCAAGGAAAAGGGCTTAAAATATTAGCCTAAAACCATCCCGAAACTTTCACCTACCTAAAATTCCAGAGAGAGAGGGGACAATGTTTATTATACTAGTCCCAAAAGTTTTATAATATTCCTAACTGCTACAGGAATCACTATGCAAAGTTCGAAATCGATAGGAAAATTCTAACATGCTTTAATTAACGAAAAAAGCTATCCGTTCCAGACGGACGGTCGTAAGGATCGACCCTAACTATAGACAAGCTTCGCTTTTAAAAAGCTCTATTGTACATGTAGGATAAACATTGTAATTTGAGAGGAAGTTATGTTTAACTAGTTGCTACGCCCCTATAGGCCTCTAGGGGCCCCGCATGGGGAAGGGGGTTGACTAAGACAACCCAATTTTTTAATTTTAGATTTAACAAAAAAATTGAAGAAAAAAAAGAAAAGGGTTTTTTTTTTACGGGCGGGAGGGTGACGGTACCTTCCCCGGAATAATTATAAACCTTTTACAGGACCTATGAGAAGCTACCCTGTAAAGGAGAACCATATCTGTTTAGCGGTTAGCAAGATCCTTCAGTACAAAAAGACACATACACACACATACACAAACATTCTTTTACTTTATAATAAAGTTTCTCAAACTGGCCAGTAGTTAGTCAGCTCCAATGGCGGAAAACCTGATGGCAAATACAGGGACATCCAAAGTGGGGGAGGGAGATAAAGGGGTGATTTCACCCCCCCCCCCACAACCCCAAATAAAAAAAATATTAGACGTCATTGCCTATAGGATATGAAAATTAGCCCCCCAATACTCATTTTTTACCCCCCCCCCCCCACCAAAAAAATGCTTGGATGTCCTTGAGCAAATAATCGTAATGATTTGTGTTTTTGTTCATCAACTGAAAAATAACTTTTTATACAATAATATATTTTTACTTTAAATTTACTTCATGTTTTTTTAATAATATTTTATATACACAATTTATATTTAAATAATTCATTATCAACTAAAGAAAAAAATACAATATAAAAAAAGATCTTTTAAAACATTTCCAGTATTTGAAACTTTGAAACCGATTAATATCCGGTGGATTAGAACCGGTTCTTAGTCATACCGAAAAATGATGTAAAACATCGTGTTACAGACAATTTTCCACGAATATTTAAATCAAAACATTACAACCTTTGTTAGCCCGGGCCTTTAGCTCATCGTGCTAACAAAACTATTTTTAATCTTACAATTTTTCATTTTAATATTCGCGGAAAGCTGTCTATAATACGATGCAATAAATAACGTTGATTTTTGCTCTTTTAAAAATCATCAAAATTATTACATCAAATAAAATGTTTAATCATTTAATTAAATAAAAAAATTATTGGATGAATATTTGTAAAAAAATGAAACTTTTTTATTAGATTAACAACTAGCGGCTTCGCCCCTAGAGGCCTCTAGGTGCATTTGAGGAGGGGGGAGTTAAATCCCAAAACCATTGTTTAACTTAATTTGAAGAAAAAAGTAATTTTTTTAGGGGGGTATTTTTTTCCAGGGGTGATTTCTCTTAATTGTAATAAACCTTCCCGGGACATATAAGAAGCTACCCTGTTAGGGAGAACCCGATCGGTTCAGCGGTTAGCGAGATCCTTCGGTACAGACAAAAAAAGCTTACTACTTTATATAATAGGATTATGTATTATAAATAAGTTATACTCAGTTCAATATTCGTTGTTATGTCAAGAATGTAATTTAATTTATCATATCAACATTTCTCGAATTCATTCCAAACCGATCAATATCCGATGGATTAGAGAACCGGTTCTCATCCTCATACGAGGAAAAAAACTATGTCTAGCATCGTATTATATCCAGTTTTCTACGAATATAAAAATGTACAATCATAAGATTAAAACCAGTTTTCTTCAGCCCGTGCCTTCGCCATCTCGGGACTAAAAAAACTTATTTTAATCTTATTATTGTACATTTTATATCCGCGGAAAGCTGATTATAATACGATGCGAGAAATAACTATTAACATATCAACATTTATTTAACAAGGCTCGGCAGCCGCGCGTAAGCCATATCATAACTTTAAAATTCAGCTGGATGTCTAAACCCTTTTCCTAAACAGACAATCCATTTAAATTTTTTTTTGTCACACAAGCAGGTTTAGATTTGATGCCTATGCGCAGCTGAGGCACGGCTGCCGAGCCCTAGATTATTTAATTATCAAATAAACAGTGTGTTCCAATTGAAAAAGGCAGAAAATTGTTTTTTTTTATAAGATCTATAATTATTTTCCCTAATTTTTTTTTCACTTATAAAAAAATATTTTTTTTATCAGCTTATGGAAGAAAAACAATATGTAAATGTTAAGCATATTGGATTTTTGACTGACTTAAACTTGAATGCATAATAGTTTTCCTAAAAAAAACATTAATTTGAACACACTGTAAATATTAATCTAAGAACCAACGAATCTAGTGCAGATCACGGTAAAATTTTCCTTGTAACGATTTTCTCCAAAACAACATAAACTTTAAAGGCTGCTAACGGCCGAACGGTGGAACGGTTAGATTATGCTCGCACAAAACTTAAACCGACAAAAAAATACAAATAATCTGGGATAAACATTAATCAAAAAAGACTTATTTTACATGTTTTTTTTTCTTCTACAGTTAAGATTTCCCTGTGCATCATTGGACCTATTCCAGATTATTTATAGGCCTTCTTATGCCGCTTAATAAGATGTACATGCATGACATGTACGTTTAGCCGTTTGGCAGCTAGCAGCTTTTAAAATTTATAGATAGTTTTGGAGATAATCGTTACCAGGAATATTTTAACCATAAAGTGCACTAAATCCGTATCATCTTAGAAAAGAATAGCAACGTCTTATTGGGTCAGTTGAATTTTAATTGCCTAATGTGTTCACAGTTTCCTCGGCGTTTCCTCATCTCAAAATTTACTACTAGCTAAAAAAAACTCAAACTTATTAATTACAATTTTGATTGTATAATGTACAAATCGTTTATACATTTAAATTTTGATTTTTTTGAAGTTTGAATTTTTTAGCTATTAGTAAATATTGAGATAGGATAAGGGTGCTATGTACACAATCGGAATCTCAAATTCAGTTGACCTCTTAACTACCTAGACATCACAGTTGACATGTTTTCTTTCAGAAAATTACATTGGCTTCGAAACCGATGGATTAGAACCGGTTCTAGGCCATACTGAAAAATCATGTAGCGTATCGTATTATATCCAGTTTTCTACGAATATAAAAATGTACAATCTAAATAATAAAACCCTGAGATGCCGAAGGCACGGGCCAACAAAAGTGGTTTCGATCTTATAAGTGTACATTTTTATATCCGCGGAAAGCTGTTTATAATACGACGCGACAAATAACTATTATACTTTTACATTTACTAACAAATAATTCTCATTATTATAATGAGTTTCTACATTATTATTGCTATTATGAATTTCATAATTTTATTTGAAAAAAAACCGTTGATGGCAAATTTGAAGAAAAACATTTTTATAGCATGTTGTAAGTGTTTTCAATACAGTAATTGTTTTTTCTTCAAATGCCTTATATGAGTTGGTTCCTTAAAAAAACAGATGTTAAGCTCAGGAATCTAAAGGGATTAGACAATGACCGATAAATTGATGTACATCAACACAAAATTACCCTTCTGTTCATCAAAATTAGTGGTTGAAACTTTTGAACACTCAACTTAATGAATCAACAAATCAAACTCATTAAAGTCCCAAGATCCAACGAATAAGAAAACGTTACTTAAAACTTTGGGGACTAGTATAATAAACAGCCCATTGTCCCCTCTCTGTCTGGGTTAAGCTACCATTTAATTTTTTAAGAACCAAACTCTGATAAAAAAATATTTAATCACAAAAAATTATAGAATAATGGAAGTTTTTTAACTGACATATTGAAACATATAACTTTTTCTTTATTAAATAACAGCCAAACTTATAATATTGGCTTTAAATATAATATAATAATAGTAATCAGATTTTGATATGAATTGTATAACAATTTTTTTTTTATACTGGTGGTAGGGGAGTTTGTAGATTGAGATTTCGCGGGCTTTTTTTAATCTTGTTGATAAATATTCGCGGGCTTTTTTTTTCATTTCAATTGTTTCCTGCCCTTTTTAATATTCATTTCTCCGTGTTTAATGTTTTTGGTTTTCGCGGGCTTTTTTTGGTAAAGACAGCTGATTTTTACAAGAGTTCAAAGAAGAGAAGATAGGCCTCGTTGGAGATAACATTGGAGCTGGAACTCTTGGATACTCTGAAATTAGATATTTGTTAGACTAGCGGCTTCACCTCTAGGGCCCTTGAGGCTGGGAGGAAGTCGAACCCCAACCACATTCAATTGTAATTTTATAAAGAAAAAGTTTCAGATTTTTTTTTTTTGGGGGGGGAGGGGTTATTTTTTCTAGGGTCAATTTCTCTTGGTAGGGTGATCTCTATCCCAGGACCTGTGAAGCTACCCTTTAGAGGAAATCATATTGGTTCTACTATTAGCAAGATCCTTTATTAGACAGACACACAAATAGACATCATATTACTAAAATATAGCTCCTAGAAGCCTCTAGGGGCACTTATGGTGGGAGGCATCGTACCCCAAAATATCTATAAACCTTCCATGGATATATAACAAGTTTCACTCTAAAGGAGAACCATATCAGTTCAGCAGTTAGGTTGAATTAACATAGGCAAGAGTTTTTACCTGGAATCGTTGAAGTAATGCCACTCACTGGTTCTTGGGTTCTTAGCATAGGCGGTGTAATGACCACTGTATAAGGTGCCTGTAATACATAGATAGATAATTATACTTGAATTCATAGCATAGACTATGTAATACATAGATAGATAATTATTCTAGTATTTGTAGCATAGATTATGTAATACATGGATAGATAATTATACTAGTATTCGTAGCATAGACTATGTAATTGTCTGTCTATTTATATCTTTACTTTTGAACATGTCTGTCTATCTCTCAATCAATTTCTCTATTTGATTATCATTATATGTTTGTTTGTATTTTTACCTATCTTTCTGTCTGTCGATCTGTCTTTCTGTCTATCTATATACCTGTCTGTTTGTCTGTCTATCTTCTGTCTGTATGTTTTTTGTCATCTGTCTGTTTCAGGGATAAGGGATAGGAAACCTGGCCATTAATTAGGTCCCGGCCTAGATTCTAAAGGGATATTGCAACTATTACAAATTCATATCAAACTGGCAGACGCTCCCAAGTAGCTATTGCTCTAAACCAATAAGAATAGGCCTGTTTTTAACAACCAATCACCAATTGGCGGAAATTTTAGAAGCAGACAATTCTAGAAAAAATAATGATTTCGTCTGCTACTAAAAAATAAATATAAATGGTGTTAGATCACATTAGCTTAATTATTAAATCTGCTTAGAGTTAAACATTAAAAAAGGGCCATATAGAAGAAATAAAAATAACGGGATTATTTTTTGGAAAGAAGGTAGCTACGAATTTTCATTTGGTAGTTTATAAATTAGATGTTGTATTTTGAATTTTAAAAATTTAATACGGAATTGATACAACACCTTAACCCTAATATATGTACAATACAACACAGTACAAATCTATCACTACATAATAGTATCCAAAGAACTTGATAGAATGTTACCCAAGTGCATATTAATTTATTTATTTTGAATTTTAATTAGCAATGAAATTTTCAAATAAAATTTTTACTCATTAATAAAAATGCAAATAATACAAACTAAAATCTGTCTGAGGGAAACCCAACGATAGCTTTCTGACAGTTCAAATTACCAAAGTAAAAGATAAAAAAATTTTGGGAGAGAAAAAACTTCATTTTAACAAAAGCCATTAATATATAGGTTTTAAAAAATTTATGTTTTTTACTTTAAACTAGCTACCTGAATTTGATTCTATACTTTATATACACACACACACACAGTTTTTTCATTAGCGTTTTATACGAACCACTGCGCCATCCCAAAACTGGATAATTAGGCTAGAAATAGGCCTAGGCTTGAAATAGGCCTGAAATAATATTTTCCTACGTTTCCCATCCCTTATCCCTAGTTTGTATGTCTTTCTGTCTAACTGTCTATCTGCCTGTCTGTCTGTCCCATTGTATGTCTGTGTATCTGCCCTTATGTCTGTCGTTCTGTATTTTTATTTAATCTACCTATCTATCTGTCTGTCTGTCTGTCTGTCTGTTTGTCTGTCTATCTGGTTTATCTATCTTTCTTTCTGTCAGTCTGCTTGTCATTATATTTGACTATCTATCTATCTATTTATATACCTGAATGATTGGAAACTGCATAACAGGAGTAGGTGGTTCTTCCTTTGGAGTCACTACAAAAAAAATATTTTTTCATGGATCTAAAGGGATAAGACAATTGCCTATAAACTGTTGTACAATCATCTCCAATGATGTTACACAAAATTACCTCTTCTGAAGATTTAAATTAGTAGTCGAAACCTTTGACAACTTAAATAATCAACCAATCAAAATCCCCCAAAGTTGTTAGGTCATCGATTAAAACAACTTTGGGGTCTAGTGTAAAAAAAACAGCCCATTGTCCACTCTCTCTGGTATTTTTTATTATTAAAAATTGTTTTTTGTACATATTTTTTATTCAAATGGATAAAGATACAGATAGTAAGTTGAACAAAAAGCTTAAATAAGCTCTTTCCTGACTTAATACTTTGATTGGTTGTGTGGTATTCGGCAACCGTGAGCCATGTCTATGGCACCCCTGATCTGGGGTTCGGTGGAGGGTCAATGGCCCTCCCCCGAGTCCTGGGGAAGGGGTCTAGTGACCCCCTCCCTACGCTTAGAATTAATGATTGAATCTGTCATGTTTATTATGGTTAACTGTATTCTTAATTCTCCCCCACCCTTTCCAGGGATGGGGGAATCATTATTGCCCAAACTGACCATTGTATATGTATTATTTATGCTTTTATGTTATGATTATTTATTCCTATCCATGTAATTATTGTTTGTTGTATATAACTTCAGTATCTCTTAACCCTTCAATAAAGTGACAACTGAAAATAGATGTTGATCATTATCTAGTGAAAGCTAGAGAAGCGTAGCTTCTCTATAGTAAGGTGTCCACGTCTGTCACGCTGCCGTAATCTAATTGAACTCCGGTGTCTGCCATTTATCCTCGGCGGATACCACAACTTTGGTGACAGCTGTGTGAGATTACGGCGAACCACAAGTGTAGAGCAGACGCGCATCTGAGGCTAAGGTACTCCCAGCAGTGAATCTGGCAAAACTGACGCAAGCAACCTGAATTACCCACCCTGGACAGCAAAGTTTAACTCTGCATCCGGCAGTTGTGGAAGCGAGACAGCGAAATCTGACGAATAACCGCGAGCAGCGCCGATATCTAACGGAGAATTGAGCGCCAAAAGGGCTGAAACAGGCCTGCGGACCGGCTGAAACAAGCCAAATAAGTGTAAACGGCTGAAAATAGGCCAACTTTACTGCAAGGAATAGCAGGATCCGAACCAGTGGCGCTAGCAGGACGGGACATTCCCTGCCGCCATCAGCCGGATTTGGATCAGCGGCGCTAACAGGACGGGACATTCCCTGCCGCCGATAGGCTGAAACATGCCACATAGCTGCAAGCTGCGAGCTAACATACGAGTGTAGTGCACCAGAACAGAGAAAAACTACGTCAACCCCGAGTATCCTGAGAAGCTACAACGCAGCCACCCATCTAGAAAACAGATATTATATCACATTTGCAGGGATTACCACCCTAGTGTGATGGCCAAACAATAGATTTATGAGCAAAGCTTGGCAAACAAATTGTTGTGTTGTGATAAATCTAAGAATAGAACAGGCTTGGATTACTGTGTATTGTGATAACAGCTAAAAATAGAACAGAGTTGGTAAACAAATCTGTTATGCAATTGTGATAAGGACAAAAATAGAAGCTAGATGTAATATAATCAAAACAATCTCAAGCCCACAGCACAACAACAATACACCCCTTATTCCAAGGGAAGGGGAGGGGCCCCTCTCCATTGAAGGCAAATACAATCAGGGTGATATAATAGATAAGCCTAAGATTAAGAAGAAAAGGCTCTATTACACCAGCACACAGTTACCCCCCTCCCTCACAGGGGGAACGGACGGAGTTACCCCCGTCCCCTCACGCGCTTCCCCCTTCCTACCCACACTAGACTAAGTCCGTCTGTAGTGTGGAGCTAGCAATCGGATACACAGAGCGCCATTCACGGGTAGCGCAACAGAGTGCGGAAAATATCATAAATCCAACGGACGAAGCGGATCAATGAGAGAGCGAGTTGAGGGGTGAGAGCGCGTTTTCCCCGTGTGCGCGGATTTGACGGCGCGAACGCGCGTTACAAGGACAGGAGATTCCACGCACACCCACACACACACACACACACACACTCACACCAGAGCGGAGCTACTCCATAGCATTTAACAGGGGTATTTTTAGCAAATAAAGAATTGCAAGTTTCTTTCTTTCTAGCTCTAGTGTGATAAGGGAAAACCCAATCAGTTCCTGACAGCAGTTCAGACCCTCAACATCTATCTACCTCTACCAGCCTACCCTACAACCTCAACACCTAACTAGTGATAAGTACAGCTAAGTTATATCTTTGTAACTAAACGCCCAACCTAGTGATACAAACAGTGTTGGCTGTTAGGCTAGGAAGCCTCAAGTGACAAACCATTCAATTTTAGTACTGTATAACTTTGTGCCCGCCGTTTCACCGTTGACCCAATGGACCAGCATCAAGCCCCAGGAGGTGACCAAGCCCCAGGATGGCTCCAGGATGACCCTCAGCCGGCCCCAGCCGAGTACCGCAAGCTGATGCTGAGCAATCTGCCGGAGTTTAGAGGGCCGCCCAAGCAATCCTGGTCGGCACATATCCGCAGACTTGAGATGTCATGGGCGGCTTACCGCGTACCACCTCATGATTCCCTCAACCGCCGCAACGCCCTACTACTGTCACTGGTAGGGCAAGCGGCGGAAATGGCGTCCCATCTGTTTGGCGAGGCAGGCCAAGCCTTGACCTACGAACAGGTCAAGACCGAGTGTGAGTTGCTATTTCGCCCTGCTTTTGAATCCCAAACGCTTAAACAAGCGTTTAGGGATTACAAGCAACACTCGACAGAACCTATACAAGCGTACATATCAACTAAGTGCGCCTTGTATAGGGACGCCTACAACCATGAGGATCTTGAGTTGTTGGTGGACGAATTAAATCGTGGAATTCGTAACGCCAACGTAAAACGCCTCATGATGAACCATGAAATTACGAGTGTACCTGAGTACACTCGTAAGGCCATGTTCACCGTGACCATGGTTACTAAGCAGCTGAAGGAAGGTGTGTGCTTAGTGGACTCGACCGACGGGCTGACTGGATCTGCCTGCATCCAGTTGCCCCAATATGACGAGTCGGAGCCAATGGAGATTGGCTCCTTGGCTCCGGGTCTCCACCAGATGGGGAAGGTCGCTCCAGACGACAAGGTTCCAGGCCGCTGCTACCGCTGCCAGGGGAGAGGCCACCGAGCTCGAGACTGCCCAACGCCTGTGGAAGTTAGCCTAGAGGAGAGACGCACCCAGCCACGCCGTGACCGTTCTGCCAAGTGTGAGCGCTGCCACTATGACGGTCACACGGCGGCCGATTGTAGAGCCGACTGGGCCCAGGTAGCCAGCCGCAGGCGCACCGCCGACAAGGGTGCCCCTCCAGGGAAGCCCAGCAGAGTGGCCCATATGGAAGGGAGCGCGCCCCCAGCACCACCACAGCAAGCAGCCGCCCCCAGAGCTGCGGACCGAGCCGATGGGATGCCGCAGTTTGGGACTGTCCCAGCTAGGATCAACGTACTGGGCGGCGCGGCTGAACCCAACCGGGTTGGCCTAGGCTTCAGTCTTAACCATCTGGGGCCAGAGCTGATACAGCCCAACAACATAGCCGAGCCAGAGGTGCTGAGGCCCCAGCCTTTTAGCCTCAACCTGATGGAACCTGCCCGACTGAGCCTACCCAGCAAGAGTGGAGGGGCGCTGCCCAGCGTCCCTGAGACGGTGTATGGGGAGGCCCTGGCAGCCGCTGAACGAGAGAGGCAGGAGGTGCTAGCCAGCACCTCTGCATCGATGTATGGGACGCCACCCGGCGTCGCCACCTGGGATGATGGGGGGGTGCTATCCAGCGCCTCCCACCTGGTGCCTGGGGCGACAACCGTCGCCGCCACCGAGATACATGGATCCTGGAACGAGCCAGCCTCCAACCTGATGTCTGGGGCGACAACCGTCGCCGCCACCGAGAGACCTGAGTCCTGGAACGAGCCAGCGGTCCCAGAGGAAGGGGTGACACCCGTCACCCCCAGTCAGCCAGCGCCACCAGCCTGCAGGGAGAGCCCAGCTACATGCCAGCCAGCGCCACCAGCCTGCAGGGAGAGTCCAGCTACGTGCCATCCAGAGCCCCCTGCCAGCCAAGGGAACCCAGCTGCTCAACATCAGGATAAGTTGAATTTGTTAAATGTGTTGTATCCAAAATATTGTAAACACCCAGCCTTACCTGTGCCCCCTGCACCTGAGGCTGGGGAGATTGAAATTTGGGAAAATAAGGACTTGCCTGTGCCACATGCACCTGAGTTCCTAGGGCAGGGGAGGGCAGTGAGTAAGGGCGAGCCTGTGCCACATGCACTTCAGCCCCATGCCACTGGGCATGCCTTGGACAAGGGAAGGGAGCACTTAGGGCTAGGGGAGCCGACACCCAGGCAAGCGCCAGTCGCTTGCCAGTCTGTCATTGGGGAGGGTATCGGGGTGCCTCGGCCGCATACAGATAACGCTCAATGGAAATTTGTATCTAGCCAGGAGCAGCCCAGCCGTGTCCAGCCCCAAGAAGTAGCCGTGACCAGAGCTGAAGATCCCCAGCCGCGTGTACGAGGAAGATGGTTACCTGGAAGCCTCTCCCATTGGTGGATGGTCCTGTGGGGCCTCCTGCTGGCAGCCGTGTGGCCTACAACCAGCTACGTCCTGGTGGGGTGGGACTGTGCCAACCCCACCCATGTCACGTCCTACAATAAAGAAAAGATGTGTGACACGGAGCCCCTACACCAGGAGGTGCCCCTGGGCCATGAAGTACACGTCCTGCAGCAAGTCAAGGTGAGGGAAACCACTGGGTTCAGCTGTCAGCTCACCGTGTCCCAGTGGACATTCAGGTGTGGGGTATGGGGTCACCTCAAGGTGACCTCGGTCCCCACCCTCATGAGGCCAACCAAGATAGACCCAGAAGCGTGCCGAGACCTGGCCAGGAACCGAGTATACACGTTGCCAGGCAAGACCCAGCCACTGACGTTCCAGCTGAACCACCCCCTGTTCTTCACCATCGACATGGTGGGCGCCCTCGTCAACAGCCCCGAGGGGGTGGGTTGCGAGGGGGAGGACGTCCACTTTGAGGGCCAGCTATACCGCAACGAATTAGTGCTCCAGGAGCGGCGGCTGCTGGTCAAGGAGGAGACCTATGTGGTGGAGGATGGACGGGTGGAGTCCCAGTCTGACCACCTGACCCTAGAGTGTCCCCATTCTGAGCTGTCCTGCATCACTGGGGAAGCAACCTACGTGTGGGACCACCTGGGAAGAGATTGCCCCTTGAGGCTGATCCGCAGCCTCCAGCCCAGCCTGGTGATGGATGCCTATCTGGTTGACCATCAGGCCCAGTTTTTCATCAACATGACCAACCCCACCTCGATTGTGAACTGCGACTTCGAGGCCCATGCCACCAACCATCCAGCGTTGTTTGTGGCAGCTGACCCAGCCGCGGCTGCGCTGCCCAGAGTGTCGGCCAGGGATGTTGACGTTCCCCTTCAAGCACAGATCCATGCAGGTTATATTGGGTTTACCCTGGAAACGCGCATGAAAAGCACTGCAGCAGAAGAAGTAGCGGCCAACTGCTGGAAGCTCCAGCAACTAGATCCGGCCCACCCGGTGCGTGTCCAGGGGAGCACGTTCTCGGTACTGAGGGGAGACATCCTGCTGCAGCTGACCTGCCAAAGGCACAAGTATGTTGTCCGCGAACACAAGGAGTGTTGGGACAAAGTGCCAGTAGAGCCCACAGGTTTTGTAGACGCTGTGACACGGGTATACAGTGAGCACGCCACCAAGATTCCCTGCTCCTCCACCTACCCCCTGACTGTGCACGCGGAGGAAGGCTGGATAGAGTTAACCCCTGCTCCCAAGAAGAGGCCACCCCCGCTGGATACGCCTAAGCAGTTGTTGACAGAACCCTTAGATGACTTCAGTTCAGGTGGTTTGTATTCGCAGGCTGAGTTGAACGACTGGCAACAACTGCTGGCGTTCCCAGCATACAAGAGTGCCATGCTGACCGGCCTATCCTATGGCTCCTGCGTTCAGCAAGGCAGCTGTTCGGCCACAGGAGACCATGGGATAGTGTCCTACAACATTGACCGACTGGCGGAGGAAGGAGAGGCAGCCCTGGATGTCTGGGCAGGATTTAGACAAGCCATCCACGAGTGGGGAGATGGCGCAGCCATACTGTGCTTGCTGTTGTTGATCCTCAAACTGCTGGGGGACCTAACCATCATTTCTCTGGCAGCAGCACAGGGAGGAGTCCGGGCAGCCCTGAATGCGATATCACAAGTGTTCCTGTACCATCCGGCTTTATATAGGAAAGCGCTGGCTAGAGCCAGGCTTAACCATGCCAAGTCCCGGGACTTTTCAGTGGACTGGGATGCCATTCCCATCGGCAGGGAAGCAGCCGAGGAAATGGTGTCTATGAAATCAACTGACAGCGGGCATGACCGCCCAGGTAGGCCAGGACCGCCCTCTGGCAGACCCCGCGGCCCCTCAGGAGGACAGGCCGCTGCTCAGACAATCAACCTGGCAGCCAGTGCCCCAGCCGCTGCCAACAACAACCAGCAGGCCCCACTGCTGACCGTTCCAGCAACAACTGTGCCACCAGCAAACCTGATACCTGCCGGCGCTGACCAACGTATCCAACCCAAGTCAGCCTCTGCCTTCTATCCCACATTGGGAGCCCATCAACCCTAAGAAGATACTCACCACTAGGATTCCATTGAATCATTATCGTTTGTATATACTTTAGCCCTAAGGAGCGGGCCGAAGGCCTCAACCACTGTCGGAAGTCTGGTAGGGAAACCACCTCCCAGCCTTCCGAGGGGAGAGTTGTGGTATTCGGCAACCGTGAGCCATGTCTATGGCACCCCTGATCTGGGGTTCGGTGGAGGGTCAATGGCCCTCCCCCGAGTCCTGGGGAAGGGGTCTAGTGACCCCCTCCCTACGCTTAGAATTAATGATTGAATCTGTCATGTTTATTATGGTTAACTGTATTCTTAATTCTCCCCCACCCTTTCCAGGGATGGGGGAATCATTATTGCCCAAACTGACCATTGTATATGTATTATTTATGCTTTTATGTTATGATTATTTATTCCTATCCATGTAATTATTGTTTGTTGTATATAACTTCAGTATTTCTTAACCCTTCAATAAAGTGACAACTGAAAATAGATGTTGATCATTATCTAGTGAAAGCTAGAGAAGCGTAGCTTCTCTATAGTAAGGTGTCCACGTCTGTCACGCTGCCGTAATCTAATTGAACTCCGGTGTCTGCCATTTATCCTCGGCGGATACCACAGTTGGTTCAAACGAACAATGAACAATTTTTTTAAACAATTATTTTATATCTAAAGGAGGGTTAATTTTGTTTAACATTATTGATGTTGGTTATAACTTTATCGTCCAATGACTTTTTTGCCCTATCCCAGGTTCCCGCCAGTTTTACTTTCCTCAAAGATACAACCCAATGAACTAATTACATGTAGATTTAAGTGTAGAATAGTTATTTATCGTACAGTATTATAGACAGCTTTCAACGGATATCAAAATGAGGTTATTTTTTGTTAACTAAGAGGCCCAGGCTAAAAAAAGGTATTACTCTCATGATTTTTATTTTAATTTTCGTGGAAAATACTCTGTAATACAATCCTATGCAATACATGATTTTTTCAGTATGAAAGGGAACCGGTTCCAATCCGGCGGATATTAATCGGTTTGGAAGCCATAAGCTGGAAATATTTACATACCTGAATTTTGCCACGTCGAAGCCAGTGAGCGGGAAGTTGACAGTCGTACTTAACTTGGATCTGAACCTAAAATAGGTTATTTTAAAACTAGCAGCTATGCCCCTAAAAGCCTCTAAAGGTACAGTAGGTGAAAAAGGCTTGAATTCGACCCCCCAACCTAATTTTTATTTAGTTTAAAAAAGAAAAGTTGAAAAAATTAAGGAGGGCGATGATACTTACCCCTTAAATAGCTATAAACCTTCTCAGGATCTATGAGAAGCAGCCCTGCAAAGGAGAACCATATCAGTTCAGTGGTTTGCTAGATCCTTTGCTACAGACAAAAACACCCAACTACTTTATATTATAGGATTGATATTGAACATACGTGGATATATTGATTGGAGATAATATGACGTCAATTTAGGTTGCTAACATGTCCTCATTTATTGGTCAGTTCGTTCATCCAGTAGAAGAGGAAGAAATGGGCTGCGAGTATATATTACAGTACATGAAAATCTGGTGCAACATCCAAGTAATTATTTACCGATTAGTTTAAAGTTTTTATTTAAGAATTATTTCGCAAAAAATCTAAGTTGTAGCTTTACAATGTAGCTTCAATTATTTTAGGGGAGGTACCACCACCCTACTAAGATAAATCGCCCCTAGAAAAGAAATACCAAAAAAAAAATATTTTGAAGTGTATGATTTCTCGGACTTCCAAAAACTTTTCCTTTAAAACTACGATTTAAAGTTAGGTTGGTGGGGGGTCAACCCTCCCCCCCCCCCCCAACCTCAAGGGTCCCTAGAGGCCTCTAAAGGCGTAGCCTCTCGTTCATGTAATATAGGGATAGACTATTTGACATATTATAACTAATGTAATATGCGTTGTAAGGGATCTTAAGGTATAAGCCTATGGCCAATAGATTGATGTACATCCCCGATGATGATACACAAAATTACCCCTTCTGTAGATTAAACGTATTGGTTGAAACGTTTGATAACTCAACCTAATAAACCAACCAATCAAAATTTAGCTAAAAAAGTTGTAAAGCCAACAAAAAAAAACATTATTTATAAAACTTTGAGGACTATTGTAATAAACAGTCCATTGTCTCCTCTCTCTCTGGTCGTTACTCAATATCTTTTAATTCGTTTTAATGTACATAAAAATTGTTGAGCTTCCCCATTTTGGAAGTTGTCATCCTTGTTTATTCAATATTCAAATCATGAAAAGAAATATCTTTGTGAAATCAAGAAAATTTTTGTTACATGAATATTATATTGATTCCTCCATTGGATATATAAAACATGGACCTATAGACAGGGGAAAAATTGTCGTCCATTTATTGGTCAGTTTATTCATCCAGTAGAAAGGGAGCGACTAGGGTAAAGGGGGTAGATGGAGGGTATCTTTATTTCAGCCACCTGTATGTATTACTTTATTACAGTGCATGAAAATCTGGTGCAACCTCCAATTAATTATATATGAATTATACCTTTCTATTTCATGTTTTATAAGAGAATTTTTATACGTTTTATCAGATTTAAAAAAAATTATTTTATCTTAAAAATAATAAGATATGGTGGTGAGTGTTCGAGTTCAAGTCCTAATATCTTGACTCCAATTTTTCAGTCGCTGTACATTCACGCAACTTCCCTCTAGTTGTGCAAGAAAAGGACTAAATGAGTAGTTTTTATACTTCATTTTTTACCTCATTTTTTATTTTAGATTTTTAAATAAGTAAAAAATAATTTTTTTTTATGAGGGGGATAATTTTTTTCTAGGGGCGATTTCTCTTGGGATGGTGATGGATAGTTACAGATACTTTACAGAAAAGTTTTTCATAGGTCCAAGAATGATATATAGCTATTTCAGATGGTTTCGCCACCCTCCAAATAAGGAAATACTAACATACATCATATTACTTTAATTATAATAACTTCGCCCCTAGCCTCTAGGGGCTTTGCACCAAGACGTGATGGGAAGGGAGGTTGGTGGTGTCCTATCCATCCCCCCCTCAAAAATAGCTTAAAACCAATAGCTATACTCTCTGAAGAATAGAGCCCAATCGGTTCATTGGGTACCGAGATCTTCAGACGGACGGACGGACGGACAGACATCATTCTACTTTGTACTATAGAAATATCTTGCAGATAGGTGTCTGTATTTACCTTTCAGTGGGGGAGAATCTTTTCAGATGTATTACAAGTACACGGGGAAGTTTATACAGGGAGTAGAACTTGATACACCTTCGCCGAGTCTTACAGCGGGCACATGTCTAGACAGATAGATAGATAGATAGATAGATAGATAGATAGATAGATAGATAGATAGATATATATAGATAGATAGATAGAATGATAGATAGATAGATAGATAGATAGATAGATAGATAGATAGATAGATAGACAGATACATAGATACATAGATAGATAGATTGTAGGGAGTAGAATTTGATACATCTTCGCCTTGTCTTACAGCCGGCACAAGTCTAGATAGATATATAGATAGAAAGGTAGATAGATAGAAAGATAGTAGGGAGTAGAATTTGATACATCTTCGCCTTGTCTTACAGCGGGCACAAGTCTAGATAGATATATAGATAGATAGGTAGATAGATAGATAGATAGATAGATATGTAGGTAGGTGGATATACAGATAGATAGATAGTGGGGAGTAGAATCTGATACATCTTCGCCGAGTCTTACAGCGGGCACATGTCTGGATAGATAGATAGCCAGACAAATAGATAGATAGATAGTAGGAAGTAGAACTTGATACATCTTCGCCGAGTCTTACAGCGGGCACCAGCCTAGATAGATAGATAATTAGTAGGGAATAGAACTTGATACATCTTCGCCGAGTCGTACAGCGGGCACAAGTCTAGATAGATAGAACGATAGAGAGATAGATATATAGATGGATAGATATACAATTATAAGATTAAATACTATGATTGTACATCATCATATTTGTAGAAAACTGGATATAATACGAAGCTATACATGATTATTTAGTGTAGCTGAAAACCGGTTCTAATCCACCCGATATTAATCGGTTTTGAAACCATACTTAGAAATTAAGGATTACCAAACTATTTAAGAAAACTTAGTGCTATTATATGTATATTTTAAGCAATTAACTATTTTAGTGCTTAAAATTATATGGACATATATCTATTTGTCAATCTGTCTTTATGTTTTATCTATCTGCCTTCTGTATATCTATCTATCTAATGTTAATTATCTATCTATATAACTGTCTTTCTACATATCTGAGTGTCTTCTGTAAATTTTTTTTATGCCTTCTGTCTGTCTGTCGGTCATTATGTCTATCTATCTATATATCTTACCGGCATTTCATCACCATCAAGAACTTCTTCCTTAGTGAAAGCTTCTAGACAATCATTTAAGCTCATCTCACCAGACCTAAGGAAAATTTTAATTAAACTCAACCCTTTTATTGTATGACCCTTTTCTGGAAGTTATTATCAATGAGTTGTGCTTGTTTATTGGCCATGTCATTCCTTCTATTACTTTATTATTGGCATTAACCTGACATAGTAGCAGCAATCTTTACCTGGGAGGAAAAGTTAAGGAAAGATTCCAGAATGATTCAAAAGTTTTATTTTGGCCAAGGCATTCCTTCTCTTACTTTATTATTGTCATTAACCTGACATAGTAGCAGTTATCTTTACCTGGACGGTGTGGGCAAAGAGAGATCCCAGAATGGTTCAAAAGTTTTATTTTGACCAAATCATTCCTTCTATTACTTTGCTTGTGTCATTAACCTGATACAGTAGCAGTCATCTTTACCTGGAGGGTATAGGCAAAGAAAGATCCCAGAATTTCTCAATTGGCATTCTTTCTAGTATTTTATTATTGTCATTAACCTGACATAGTATCAGCAATCTTTACCTGGGAGGAATAGTTAAAGAAAGATTCCAGAATGATTCAAAAGTTTTATTTTGTCCAAGGCATTCCTTCTATTACTTTATTATTGTCATTAACCTGACATAGTAGCAGTAATCTTTACCTGGGAGGGTACAGGCAAATAAAGATCCAAGGCTCAGTAGTTTGTTTCATGAAACATATGTCATAAAAGTACACGTGTCTTAAAAACATTTGTCATAAAGGTACATTTGTCATAAAGGTATGTTTGTCATAAAGGTATGTTTGTCATAAAGGTACATTTGTCATAAAGGAACGTTTGTCATAAAGGTACATTTGTCATAAAGGTACGTTTGTCATAAAGGTACACTTGTCATAAAGGTACGTTTGTCATAAATTACTGGTACCTAAAGTTTAATACTGGTACCCAAAGTTTTATACCTGGACCCAAAGTTTTATACTGGTACCTAAAGTTTTCTACTGGTTCTTTACCTGGAGGGTATAGGCAAAGAAAGGTCCCAGAATGGTTCAAAAGTAACACTCTCATAATCACAGGTACTACAACGCAGGGTTGACTAAAATAATAGATAGATAGATAGTTACATAGATAGATAGATAGATAGATAGATAGATAGATAGATAGATAGATAGATAGATAGATAGATAGATAGATAGATAGATAGATAGATAGACAGACAGACAGACAGACAGACAGATAGATAGATAGATACACAGGTACTACAACGCAGAGTTGACTGAAATAATAATATTATTACAATCAGGGATGTTAAGGGATAAGACAATGGTAAATAAATCAAGTGATGTACATCCCCCCAATGATTAAAAACTAAATTGCCCCTTCTAGTTATTAAATTAATTTATTGATATCGTTGTAGGTTTACTTAAGGTAGATATTCAGATAGACAGTTAGACAGATTGTTAAACACATCATTGGCTTAAAAACTTCGGAGACTTTTTTAAGTTGACCGACAAACATATCAACTATATATCTATCTATCTAACTATCTACCTTAAGTTGACCGACAAAGATATAAACTAGCTTGCTATCTATCCAATTATCTATCTATCTATCTACATTAAGTTGACCAACAAAGATATCAACTAGATTGCTATCTATCTAACTATCTATATTGTAGATATCTACCTTTAAGTTAACCGACAAAGATATCAACTAGCTTGCTATCTATCTCACTATCTATCTTAAGTTGACCAACAAAGGTATCAACTATCTATCTTACTATCTATCTAATTATCTACCTTAAGTTGACCGACAAAGATATCAACTAGCTTGCTATCATCACGTCGGAGATATCGCTTCCACGCCTCCATGGCTTGCTCATGAACACTACAAAACAAAAAAGATTACAATTAATTAAGTCCAATGAATAGAAATAGAAGAATAGAAGCATATTCTGAACCCTTTTTTCGTCAAATCTAAGAAGGAACATTTCTAGCAGACAAAAGTATTGTTTACTTTCGACTCAAGCTGATGTGGATTCTTATGAAATTATAGACTCGCTACTCGATAGTGAGCCAAATTATTTTTGTGAAAAATCATCCAAAAGCACATTAAAAATCTACAAAAATTAAAAGAATCATATGTTAATAACCCTTTTAAGATTTTATTAAATTTTTGTAAATTTTTTTATTCGATTTTGGAGGATTTTTCACAAAAATAATTTTGCCTCACCAGCGAGTGCTCAGCCAAACTTTTTTTAAAGAATCCACCTCGTTACTAAGCTTTCAAATTTAAACGAAATTTTTGGGCAATTAATTCTGATTCCGCAAAGCTTTCTACTAAGAAAATATACTGTTTACAGCTGACTTTTATCTAAGTGTTAAAAAGAAAAAAAACATGCATTCGTAACAAGATGTGTACAAAATTTCAACCAATGAAATTAAATGTATGTACCGATGCGATTCTCCTATTGGCTCAATCAGACATTCCGTCTCTTTCTTAGTACCTTTATTGTCCAATATTACATCCCTTTTTTAATTTCTAATATATTTTAAAATCTAACTTGTCTAGAAGAAAGTAAAAAAATTGGATCAAGTGCAATTTTTGCGCGGTAAAATGTTCCTGATAACAATTATCTACGAAAAATCTATGCAATTTAAAGGTTGCTGTAAAACGGCATAAAAAGGCCTATAAATAATCTGGAATAGCCAGAATTCGACATCCAACTTTCAATTGTAGTTTTAAGAAGAAAATTTCCAGCACCTCCAATAATGGTATAAACCGTCCTGTAACATATGAATAGCTACAAGGTAAAGAAGAACCATTTCGGTTCAATGGTTAGGAAAATTCTTTGGCACAGACTCACATCCTGTTACTTTTATATAGGGATGAAAAAAATGCATTAAATCATTATTTTGAGTAAGATAATTTTTTTCTCAATTTGCGATGAAATTTAATTTTACACAGCTTTAAACCAGGAATTTAAAGGCATAAGCCAATGGCCGTTAAATTGATGTACATCCCCAAAAATGATACACAAAATTATACCTTCTCTAGATTACAATTATTGGTTGAAACGTTTGGACACTCAACTTAGTAAACTTATTAAAAAACAATAAAAGTCCTAAAAGTTGTTAAGGCATCAAGTAAGAAAAAGTTAATATAAAACTTTGGGGACTAGTGTAAAAAACAGCCCAATGTCCCCTCTGTCCCTGGTTTAAAACCCCTAACTACCTAAAAAGAAATGTCTAATCCTACAAAAATCTTGGATAAACCCTCTTAAGCTGGAAATGCTTTCTTAATTCACAATTTTTCGAGGTTAATGCCATGGAGGGAGGGAAGAGATATCAGACTGTTATTTATATTAGTAACCAAAATTTTTTTTTATAAATACTTTGGGTACTTGAAATCTTGAATAATTGGCTCCAACTGGCAAAATGTGTCTAAACTTTGCCAACGACAATCTATTCTACATAAAAAGAGGTCAGTTTGTTTATCATCACTGGAGATGTATATCAACTTATCATCAATTGTCTTATCCCTTAATATCCCTGCTTATTCTACTGACACGACTTTCTAGGTTTAAATTTAAAAAAAACTCATTTCATAAGAATAATTTTATCGCATCGTATTATAAAAAGCTTTCCGCGGAAATTGAAAAAAAAATTATAAATAAAAACCACTCTTTAAATTATAAAATTTATCATCAAAAATGTATAGATTGCATTAAATACATGTCTGTCTGTCTATCTATTCATCTATCTGTCTGTTTATCTATCTATCTATCAAACCTGATACTAGAATCAATTTCTATATGTATGGGCTGGGGTTTCACAGTGACTCTATTCACAGTTCTGTCTGTCCGTTTCTCTGTCTATCTGTCTGTCTGTCTGTCTATATATCTATCTATCTATCTATCTATCTATCTATCTATCTATCTATCTATCTATCTATCTATCTATCTATCTATCTATCTATCTATCTATCTATCTATCTATCTATCTATCTATCTATCTATCTATCTATCTATCTATCTATCTATCTATCTATCTATCTATCTAGTTATCTATCTATCTATCTATATCAAACCTGATATTAGAATCAATTTCAGTATGTATGGGCTGGGGTTTCACAGTAACTCTATTCACGTCCTCATGGAGGCCTTCTAGTAGGTAGCGCAACAACTCCTAAAAATATAAAATTCAATAATTTTGTAATCTTGCTAACCACTGCACCGGACCGATTTGGTTCTCCTTTACAGTGAAACTTCATATAATAGAACTATCAAAGTTAAATGTCAAATATCTAGTGAGTATATCTATCTATCTATAACAGTGAGTATATATATCTATCTATATCAGTGCAGTTGGTATATCTATCTATCTATAACAGTGGGTATATCTATCTATCTATAACAGTGGGTATATCTATCTATCTATAACAGTGGGTATATCTATCTATCTATAACAGTGAGTATATCTATCTATCTATAATAGTGGGTATATCTATCTATCTATAATAGTGGATATCTCTATCTATCTATAATATTGGGTATATCTATCTATCTATAATAGTGCGTATATATATATCTATAATAGTGGGTATATATATATATCTATAATAGTGAGTATATCTATCTATCTATAATAGTGGGTATATCAATCTATCTATAATAGTGGGTATATCTATCTATCTATAATATTGGGTATATCTATCTATCTGTTATATTGGGTATATCTATCTATTTATAACATTAGGTATATCTATCTATTTATAACATTGGGTATATCTATCTATCTATAACAGTGAATATATCTATCTATACACTGGATATATCTATCTATCTATTAAAGTAGGCCTGTATATCCATTTATAAAAGTAGGTCGACTTTTTGAGTTGATATTGAATTTATGCTATCAAAAAGAATATCATAGACAAAAGAAATTGAAGTGTCCATATAAAACAACATAGCAGTTGAAAAAGGAAAAAAAAACTAGTGATCTAAAGAGATAATACAATAAACGATAAATTGATGTACATCCCTAATGATAATACACAAAATTACCCCTTCTGTTGATTACAATTAGCGGTTGAAGTTTGTACTACACTCAACTTAATTAACCAACCAATTAAAATTCTATACAAGTTCCCAAATTTGTGAAGCCAACGAATAATAAGAACTTTGGGGACTATTATTATAAACAGACAAATGCTTCCCATCTCTGGAAACAAGTTTTTTTTAATGGCTATTAGCTTTGTGCTGTGACATGACTTATGTTCGTGGAATACCAAAGATGTTGAAATTGTAACCAAATACCTAAAATCTATCCTTAATAGAAATAAAAAAAGGAAAAAATCCAACCTTTTGTTTTGTTTAATGTTTGGTCTGAAGCATACTAAAGACGTTAAAAGTGTAATCCAAAACTTAAATTCTATCTTAAAATCTTAAAAACAACTGTTTTTTATTTTGTTTATAGCTAATGACTGTGGTATAACAAAGATGTTGATATTGTTTTCCAATTCCTAAAATCTATCCCCTAAGAACTCTGAAAAAAGCTAATATAACTAGTTTAAATCAAAATATATGTTCTTATTTTATCAGAGTCAGACTTAGATAAGACTTACTTTAAAGAAAGAACACCTAGAATAGAATGTAAAACTAACAAGGATGACAACATCCATAAAGTCGAAGCTCAACAAATTAGACAAATAAATTACGTTTGCTAATATAAAACATTCAATATTCAATATTAATTAAAACAAGCTAAAGACACTCCTTTAAGTAATTTTTGAATAGTACAACAAAGATTTTATCTTGGAAACAGCGTATAGTGTCCAATACAAAATGACGTCACACAATACAAATGACCAATGATAGGTCAGTATACAATAAACCAGTGGTTAATTAGATTGTATACTGGCCTGTAATTGGTCATTTGTATTGTGTGACGTCATTTTTTATTGGACACCATATGTTGTTTCCAAGATAAACTCTTTATTTTACTCTACAAGATTACTTAAAGGAGTGTCTGGCCTTCTGTTCATAATTATAGAGTTACTACGCTTTCTAAATTGTACCACACTGTTACAGAAATCACTATGCAATGTTTGGAAATTATGGGACATTTCTACAGACGGACTTACGGACGGATCGACTCTATTTATAGAGTAGCTTTGCTACAAAAGAAAAATGAAAAGAAAAAATGAAAGTGTCTCGAGATGTCTGAGACAATTTTGAAAACATAATTTTACCAGGGAGGGAGGGGACATGGGGTGTTTAATAAACTAGTCCCCAAAAGTTTTTAATAACGTTTTATTATTCATTGGCTTAACAACTTTGGGGACTTTTAATGAATTTTGATTTATTGATTCATTAAGTTGAGTGTTCAAATGTTTTAACCAATAACTGTAATTTATCATCATTGGGGATATACTTCAATTTATAGGCCATTGTCTTATCCCTTTAGATCCCTGTAATTTTACGCAAAACACTTCAATCCTTATAATAAAGTAACATGATGTTTGTGTGTTTGCGTGTTTGTGTGTTTGTATGTTTGTACCGAAGGATCTCGCTAACCGCTGAACTGATCGGGTTCTCCTTAACAGGGTAGCTTCTCATAGGTCCCGGCTAGGTTTATAACTATTTTCTTGAGGGGTGGGACACCCCCTCCCCAAAAAATGAAAAATCCCCCCCCAAATTTTTATTTTTTTATTTTTTTTAATTAAAATTAAAAATGAGGGGGGGGGGGGCACGGAACCTCCCCCCCCAACAAAAAAAAAATTTTGGCCACCCCCAATTTTTTTTTTAAATTTTTCTTTTAAATCTAAAATAAGAAATTAAATTATTAAATTCGAATCTCTCCTCCTCAAGTGCCCCTAGAGGCCTCTAGGGGGCGTATCCGCTAGTAACAATATAAAAGAAGGACAAAAACAAGGATGATAACATCCATAAGTTGCAGCAAAGCATAATAAAATCATAGAATAGACAAACGTACATAGTGTGTTATTCAGCACATGTTCAGTTGTCATAACAAAGAAAACTGAGGACTAGAGACGTGAATAGAGTAACTGTTAAACTCCAGTCTTACATACAGAAATTTATTCTTATGTCAGGTTTGAGATAGATAGAAAAAAAGGGCATATACCATAGGAATCGTCACATATTTAAATTTCTCCATAAGGACCGAATGACTGACGGACAGACAAAGTGAATTATAGAGTAGCTATGCTAATAAAAATAGGACATTTTCTTATCAAACTTTAGACTGTATTTTATATTACAGAAAGTTTTCCTCAGATAATGCATAAAACATTAAACTTATCTTTAGGTAAAGTACTAAATCGAAAATTTTTTAGTTCATTAGATCATTTGGCTAAAATGTCTTGTGTCTTTAAGTCATTTGTCTTTTAATCTGAAGAGCTTATTTTGTGAAGGACTTTAAGATAGACGGACAGACAATTCAAAATTATATAGTAGAAATTCTGCTACGCTATTTGCAATACTCGATTGAGAGAATCGGGACAAAGTGTCACAAAAATCAGCCATGTGACGTCATAAAAATGAGGCAGATGAGAGGAGAAGTGGGAAAGTAAACCTCTAAAAAAGAGACAAATATTCGTCACATGGCTGATTTTTGAGATACTTTGTTCCGCTACGCCTGCGAAACTAACAAATTATTAGCAATAAAGAAAGCTGGGTAATAATATGAAATTAGACCAAACTTACAGGGTTCTAAAGGGATAAGACATTGGCCGTTAATTTGATGTAAATCCCCAATGATGTTACAAAATTACCCCTTTATAGAGTAGAAATAGTAATTAAAACGTTTGTAAACTCAACAGCATGAACCAACCAATCAAATTCACTTTAGTTACCAAAGTTGTTAAAACAACAAATAAAAAAAACGTTAAAAAGAATTTGGGACTAGTGTAATAAACAGCCCAATGTCCTCTCCCTCTCTTGAAATAATATGAAATTAGGCCAAAATTTTATTACACCCCATTAAAACGAGGCTAATTCAGGAAGGGAGGGAGGGTATATTGGACTGTTAATTACACTAGTCCCAAAAGTTTTATTATAACATTTTCTTATTCGTTGGCTTAACTTTGGGGGCCTTTATTGAATTTTATCGGTTTGTTTATTAAGTTAAGTGTATAAACGTTTCAACCACAAATGGTAATATATAAGGAGGTAATATTGTGTATCATCAGTTTATCGGCCATTGTCTTATCTCATTAGATCCCTGAGGCTAATAAATAATTTACTAGGGTAGAAACTTATATCCTATGAAATGAAGTAGTAGTCTTTTTATCTGTACCTTAAGATTGAGATACACATGTTACCGGGATGGTTATAGGTTATTTATGTTCTTTTTTTTGTAGTTTCTTTTCATACCCTCATGGCTCTTTACCCCTGGCAAAAATCAGTGCATGCAACTTATTTCAGTCCCTAAATTTTATTATTACGTAGTCTTACTCGCTGGCTTAAAAACTGTGGGACTTTATTTTATTTTAATTGGGTAGTTCAATAAGTTGAATGACCAACTGTTTTAACCACCAATTTTAATCTACAGAAGGAATAATTTATGAATCATCATTGCGGATAAACATCATTTTATTGGCCATTGTCTTATCCCTTTAGATCCCTGGATTTCATTACTACAATAATTGGGTATAGTCCTTTCCACGACATCCCTCCATAAGGAGCGATTCTTCGTATTTTTAAAATGACTTTTTATAGGTTATTTTAGGTTAGGTTATATTGTGTTAGGTGATTGCCCCACAGGGTTAGGTAATTAGCCCCGCAGGGTTAGAGCCCCCCGCAGGGGCTAGAAATAGGAGAAAAGCTACTGTGAATAAAAACGAAGAATCGCTCCTTATGGAGGGATGTCGTGGAAAGGACTATACCCCAATAATTAGTTTCAATTCAATAGTAGTTTGAACACAACAAAGCATTTGACAACTAAAGATTTTATGACATAGGCAACCCAGGGATCTAAAGGATAAGACAATGGCAGATAAATTAATGTATATTCCCAATGATGATAAACAATTACCCCTTGTGCACATTAAAATTAGTGGTTGAAACGTTTATACACTCAACTTAATAAATCAATTACACCAAATTCACCTAAAAACCTACTTGTTCGTTAATTAAAAGTATTCTGCATTTTCATAATTGCTTTTAAAAAATCATCTCAGAGTTTAAAAAATGCTCACTGTTTAATTGTTAATGTTCGTTTGTCCAACTTTCTATTTTTTAGCTATGCATTGATGGTTGTTATCACCCTTGTTTATAAACTCAATCATTTGCTTGGTTTTAATATTTACAGTTTTGAATCTTAGTTTGTCAAAGATTTTTCAATTGAGCTTTAAAGTGGACAGTCCTTTTTTTCTATTAATTTTTTCTTGTACTTTAATGAAATTAGGTAATGTACTGTCTTTTTTTTTATCTTGACACTTGTACTTGTACTTTAATAAGGGTAAATATTGTACCGTCTTTTTATTATCTTGACACTTGTACTTGAGTTTAATAATAGTAAATATTGTACTGTCCTTTTATTATCTTGACACTTGTACTTGCACTTTAATAAGAGTAAATATTGTGCTGTCCTTTTTTATCTTGACACTTGTACTTGAGTTTAATAAAAGTAAATATTGAACTGTCCTTTTATTATCTTGACACTTGTACTCTAGTTTAATAAGAGTAAATATTGTACTGTCCTTTTATTAAATTGACACTTGTACTTGAGTTTAATTAGTGTAAATATTGTACTGTCCTTTTATTATCTTGACACTTGTACTTGAGTTTAATTAGTGTAAATATTGTACTGTCCTTTTATTATCTTGACACTTGTACTTGAGTTTATTAAGAGTAAATATTGTACCATCCTTTTATTATCTTGACACTTGTACTTGTACTTTAATAAAAGTAAATATTGTACTGTCCTTTTATTATCTTGACACTTGTACTTGAGTTTAATAAGAGTAAATATTGTACTGCCCTTTTATTATCTTGACACTTGTACTTGAGTTTAATAAGAGTAAATATTGTACTGTCCTTTTATTATCTTGACACTTGTACTTGAGTTTAATAAGAGTAAATATTGTACTGTCCTTTTATTATCTTGACACTTGTACTCTAGTTTAATAAGAGTAAATATTGTACTGTCCTTTTATTATCTTGACACTTGTACTTGAGTTTAATAAGAGTAAATATTGTATTGTCCTTTTATTATCTTGACACTTGTACTTGAGTTTAATAAGGGTAAACAACGTAGTACAAAGGTTTCTAAAGAGAGGATGTTCTAACTTAATGGCATATTTTTTTGATAATAGCTCTTACAATATAAAATTCAGCTAAAATAGGCTTCTATTGAAGATAGACAACAATTTTTTGTGAATATCCTCATTAACAATGACTTGGTCGGTCGATCTGTAATAACCAAAAATCGTTAAAGTTAAAATGTATTAGTTTATTAAAGATTGCTGAATTTAGATTTATTTAAAGGTAGTTTATATATTCTTATGTATTTGGTGATTCCTGTAATGGGAATGTACGATTTAGAAAATTTACTTACGATTTTGTTTATACATTTATATTCTGATTATTCAGTTCTGACACTCTACAAGTGTTAATGTTCGTTTGTCCTACCATTTCAGTGCTTCGCTTTTATGGAGTTTTTCAACAAATTTACTTACTATTTTGTTTATACATTTATATTCTGATTATTCAGTTCTGACACTCTACAATTGTTAATGTTCGTTTGTCCTACCGTTTTAGAGCTTCGCTTGTTGAAACTAGAATTGTTTGAAAGCAATTTTGTTGTTTTTCAAGAAAACTTTTTGAAAGGAGAGAGGAAAAGTTTTATCTGCAACAAACTTAAAGATTTACAAAACTGCGTCATTTTATGGCCTTATTATCTATCTATTAATCTAGCTACCTATCTATCTATATTATCTATCTTTCTAAATATTAATCTATATCATTATCTAGTAGGAGGAGAAAGTCACTCAAAAAACAGCCAGGTGACGCCATAAAAATGAGGGAGCTGAGAGGAGAAGTGGGAAAGAAAAACCCCTAAAAAAGAGATGGATAATTCCTCATATTCATGACGTCACGTGGCTGATTTTTGAGTCACTTTATCCCCCTTCATTATTAATATTAACTAATATGTTTATCTTTCTGCCTATCTAATTTCATAAAAATTTGTTATCCAAAAGATATGATTATCTATCTTACTACCTGGCTATCTTCTTGATTATATCCAGAAAATCTTGGTGCAAATCGTTGGATGGCTCCTAGAAAATACAAATAAAATCAACTAGGTACGTGTACAGATACTTATAAAAGGGGGATGTCATTAGGGATCCAAATGGATAAGACAATGGCCGATAAATTGATGTACATTCCAAATAATGATACACGTTGAAACGTTTGAACACTCAACAAAATTCAATCAAAATTCAACAAAAGTCACCAACGTTGTTAAGCCAACGGATGAGAAAACATTGGTAAAAAGCTTTGAGGACTAGTTTAATAAACAGCCTAATGTTTATTACACTAGTCCCTAAGTTTTACAATAACGTTTTCTTATTCGTTGACTTTACCTCTTTTGAGACTTTTATTGATTTTATTGGTTGGATTGCTAAGTTCAGTGTCTAAACGTTTCAACCATAAATTGTAATCTACAGAAGGGGTTATTCTGCTAATGTACATAAATTTATTGGCCATTGTCTTATCCCTTTAGATCCCTGATTATATGCAAACGTCATTTATGACTCATTTAAAAATTTGCACAATTTATCTAAAACGAATTAAAAGGTTTCTTAAAATAAATGGAATAGAGAAAAATATTCGAAAAAAATAATCTTAACAGGAAAGACCTATAAATAGCTTCACCTGAAAGGAGAACCACATTGGTTAAGCAGTTAGCAAGATACTTTGCAACAAAAAAGACAAAAACTAACAGAAAGAAATCTTTTACTTTAATATAGGATTGAATAAATTTTTGTTTTTTCAATTATGTTTTCGCGCATATTAGCGGATGTCAGAAAAATAGCCTAAAACCACCAAAATACATTTATAAAGATTCCCTGAAATGTACATTCTTACCAGTAGTTTCCGAGATCTTCAGCTTCAGACAAAAACACCTTACTTCTTTATATTATAGAATATATTTTTATAAAATGTTTATATTAAAATCTTGTGACACGTTTATTATATTCGTTTACGTAAATTAAAATGCATAAGATTTAACATTAAAATTAGATTTCTTCTAGTATGGCTTCGAAACCGATTAATATCCGCTAGATTAGAACCGGTTCCCAGCCATAATAAAATAAAAACGTTTATAACATCGTATTACAGACTATTTTCAAAGAATTTTAAAATAAAAATCATAATCTCGGGGCTTACAAAACTGGTTTTAATTATATAATTTAATTTTCCGCGGAAAGCTGTCTATAATACGATAATAATAACTTTTCTACGGCTTGTTTAATATATAAGATAGAATAACAGTAGATTTTAAGCTTTATAAGTCTGCTATTGTTTTGTCATTTCATTGTAATTTGTGATTTTAGAAACATTATTAGTTATGAGACAATTCATTTTATATTCACTAGAGCCTCTAGGGGTTCTTGAAGCGGTGGGTGTTAAATTCGACTCTTTCTAAACTTCGGGGGGACTTTTACTGAATTTGATTGGTTGGTTCATTAAGTTGAGCATCCAAACTTTTCAACCCCTAATTGTGTATCATTATAGGAGATGTACATCAATTTATCGGCTATTGTCTTATCCCTTTAGATCTCTGATAAGATTTAATATTAAAATTTTGTTTTCTATGGCTTGTTTATATAAGATATTAATCTGTTATTGTTTTGTCATACCATTGTAATTTATGATTTTAGAAACATTATTAGTTATAAAACATTCTATTATATCATTCACTAGAGCCTCTAGGGGTTCTTGAAGCGGTGGGTGTTAAATTCGACTCCCTCTACTTTTTAAAAACTTCGGGGGGGGGGGACTGAATTTGATTTGTTGGTTCATTAAGTTGAGCATCCAAACTTTTCAACCCCTAATTGTGTATCATTATTGGAGATGTACATCAATTTATCGGCCATTGGCTTATCCCTTTTGATCCCTGCACAATGATACTCAAGGATAAGTCAATGGAAGATGAATTTCTTACCTTTTAAACTTGAAGGATCGACTATTCTTGCGTTTGGCTTCCAAAGATTCTTGACAACAGTTGCAAAAGCTGAAAACAAAATAATAAATAATTGTTATTTCTCCCATCGTATTATAAACGGCTTTCCGCGGATATAGAATGTACAATTATAAGATTAAAACTAGTTTTTTAGCCCCGTGGTGCCGGAGGCAAGGGCTAAAAAACTGGTTTCAATCTTATGATTGTACATTTTTATATTCCTAGAAAGCTAGATATAATGCTAGACATAGTTTTTTCATATGGATGAGAACCGGTTCCTATCCACCGGATTCGAATGAATACGAGAAATAATATTCTATTATATGAAGTAGTAAGGTTTTTTTCTGAAGCGAAAAATCTCACTTACTGAACTGATATTGATGTGTATTTTTGGTAAGCCTCACATAGGTCCCGTGTTGGTTTTAGGCTACTCCATTTTCAAATATAAGTGTTGAAACGGTTTTAAGCTATTTTTCTCGCCTCTAGATGCTGGGGGCAATAGTAATATTGACCTTCCCCCTAGAGGGGTTTAGTGAATGAACCTATAAATATGGATGTATAACTATTATTAGACAACATAGATCCAGTGTCGGAGATCTTTTTTCGTCTGCTAGCAAATTGCTTTCTGCTCTTTTGTAGCGGAATGGGGACATACAGTTATTTAACCCCTTCCCCCTCTTTTGCTTTACTCTAATGTTTAGTGATAGGTAAAGCACCAAATACAGTTTAAAACCTTTTTTTAACCAGGGAGGGAGTGGGCATTGGGCTGTTTATTACACTATTCCCAAGAGTCTTATACTAACGTTTTATTATTCGTTGGCTTAAAAACCTTGGAGACTTTTATTAAATTATGATTGGTTTGTTTACTTAGTTGATTGACCAAATGTTTCAACCACTAATTGTACTTTACAGATGAGATAATTTTGTGTATCTTCATTGGGGATGTACATCAATTTATCGGCCATTGTCTTATCCCTTTTAATTCCAGTTTCTCAACCCTAGGCTACTTTATTAAAGGCTGCAAATCTATAGGACATTTCTTTTATGCCCAAATTAACGATCAATGCCGTCCTTTAGGAACGTAATGGCCCTAATTACAGAAAATATTTGCTTTTTCCAATTGTACGTATTTCATAACCTTTATATTGTGTATATCAAACAGTAGGAATTAAATTTTAAAACAAACATTTTAGATTTTATTCATGAAAATTTGTATTATCTAATCCATTGATTCTTATATGGACAACGCAGGTATAGGCCCCACAGGGTATGTTCCCCCTGTAGGGGTTAAACATATGACCCCCCTCCCTTAATTTTAAATCTATTACAAAAATACTACAGATTCATATATAATTTCAACAGCTAATTCCAATACATCTATCTATCTACAATATATATATAACGAAGGGAGGGGGGGGGGGTATTGGATTGTAAATTACACTGGTATCCAAAGTCTTTAACCACGTTATCTTATTAGTTAGTTCACAAACTTCAGTGGTTATAAACTATTATAATCCAAACTTTACAACAAATAATTTTAATCTACAGAAGGAATAATATAGTTCATCAATTTATCGGCCATTGTCTTATCCCTTTTAAGACCCCTTTGTATATAACGCAGGGATCTAAAGGGATAAGATAATGGCTAATTAATTGATGAACATCCCCAATGTTCATATATAGAATTACCCCTTCTATAAATTACAATTAGTGGTTAAAACGTTTGGACACTCAACTTAATAAACGAACCAGTCAAAATTCAATAAAGTGTAAGTTGTTAAGCCAACGAATAAGAAAGCGTTATTATAAAACTTTGGTAACAAGTGTTATAAACAGCCCAATGTCCCCTCCCTTCCTGAAATAAGGTGTATCAATTTCAGTTTATTAAATCAATATTGCTTAGCCGACACATTTCCATAAATTCATAATTCTCTTCTTTTTTGTATTTCAAAAGAAAAGTTATATGGAAATCTTTAAAAAAGATAATTAGTTTAAAAAGAAGCTATTAGTATGTAGGGACAGAAAAATAGCCAAAATCCTTACTAAGGATTACATATAAAATTTAAAACTTCCAAAACCATCCCGTGCAATTAGAGTAAAACTCTAGAGGGGGAAGGGGTTAAATAACTGTATGTCCCTATCCCAAGGACCTTAAAAGTCAACCAAAAGTGTCGGGAATATTAACACAGCCAAGCAGCAGAAAACAATTTGCTAGCAGACGAAAAGGGAGGCAGGTATCCATGAATTCTTGGATCTTGTCATCCTTGTTTAAAGCGAAGCTTTTCTATAATTAGGGTCGGTCTGTTCGTACGTCCGTAAAGGATATCCTTTTTCGTTATTTAGGCATGTTAGAATTGTCCTATCGATTTCAAACTTTGTATGATAATTCTTGTAGAAGTTAGATAGTACTTAGAAAGCGAAGCAACTCTATAATTGTTGTCATAATGTCCGTACATTCATTTTAAACATGCTGATTTTTTAATTTGTTAACATCAAATTTTTGTATGTTACAATTATCCGATTCATCTGATTTTTTTAATTCTGATAATCAAGTCCTAAAAATGTAAGTATGTCCTTAAACAGTATCATGTATTTAAGCAGTTTTGTTAACACATTTACTTTACATTTTTGTTTATACTTATGCATTAATACTCTGCTTATTCAGTTCTGACACTCTACAAGAGTTAATGATCGTTTGTCCTCCAATTTCAGGGTTTTGCTTTTATGGATTTTGTTATCCTTGTTTATTATAAAATTGCACTCTCTGGATAGAAATTGAATCCGACAATTTTAATAAATCCAACGTGACATTCAAGTTTATATTTTCATTGCATAAATTAAATAGATTGATAGATAGATGGATATATAGATTGGTAGAAAGATAGATAGAAAGATAAATAGATGGATAGAAATTGAATCCGACAATTTTAATGAATTTCGTGTGACATTCAGTTTTATATTTTCTTTGCATAAATTAGATAGATTGATAGATAGATGGATATATATATAGGTAGAAAGATAAATAGATAGATTAAAAGAAATTTTAATAAATCCAACGTGACATTCAATTTGATATTTTCATTGCATAAATTAGATATGTAAAGAATAGATAGATAGATAGATAGATTTATAGAGAGATAGATAGAAATTTGATAAATTGTCATAGATCCAAAGGAATAAGACAATAACCGATAAATTGATGTTATAAAAAATTACCCCTTTTTTAGATTACAATTAGTGATTAAAACGTTTGGACACTCAACTTAATTAACCAACCAATTAAAACCCAATTCACAAAATTGTGAGGCCAACGAGTAAAAATAGCGCTAAAATAAAACTTTTGGACTAGTGTAATAAACAGTCCAATATCCCCTCTATACAGAAGGGGCAATTTTGTTTATCACAGGTTGAGTTGCACACTATTCTTTCGTAATATCCTACGATTATAAATTCTTAAAAGCTGAAAGTACTTAGGGAGGGAGGAGTCAATAGGCTGTTTATTAAATTAGTCCCCAAAGTTTTGAAATAATATATTACTTTTACTTGACTAAACAACTTTGGGGACTTTTATTAAATTTAGGTTGTACAAACGTTTCAACCACTAATTGTAATTTACAGAAGAATGTGCATCAATTATCGCCCATCGTCTTATCCCTTTAGAACCCTGAAAAGTACATGTTGTATAAGATTAATAAATTCTTGTATTAAACCATATAAATCAAGTTGGTTACATAAATCTATAAAAATGCAATCTTAAATTTAGGAATTTGTCTGTTTTCTTATGAACTATATATCTCCACAGGGTTATAAAGGGATAAGATAATGGTATATAAATTAATGTATTTTTCTAATGAAAAATACTTCTGTAGATTACTATTAGTGGTTGAAACGTTTGGACACTCAACTTAATGAACTATCCAATAAGAAAACCTTGTTATAAAACTTTGGGGACAATAAACAATCCAATGTCCCCTCGTTCCTGAAAGTGTTTGTCAATCTGTTTGTCTGTAAATTTGTTTGTTTGTCTGTCTATCTTTTATATTGAAATAGAAGAATGGGTTTCTTTGGAGGGAGGAGACATTGGACTGTAAATTATACTGAGCTGGATCTTTAAATTGTTTAGTGGTGGGCTGAATCAGGGCGATCCAGTTCACCCCGGTTTGGCGCTGCAATGGCACTCAGCGCGCTGATTCGCCTATTCCATTTTGATTTATAGATTAACATCTAATAATGTCTAGGTGCGCCGAACTGGATCGCCCCCATTCAGTGCACCACTAAACGATTTAAAGATCCAGCTCTGGTTTTGTAAATCGTTCTCTCATGCATTAGCTTAAAAACTTTGGGGACTTCTATAAAATGTAGATTAGTTCATAAAAACTACCAGTGTATAAACTTTTCCACCAATAATTTTAATCAAGCATCAATATATTGTCTTATCCCTTAAAATCCCTGTATCTACCAAAGTTTTTATTAATCTATCATACACAAGTATATCCATTTATACAAGGGCTCGGCAGCTGCGCGTCAGCCGCCTGTAAGCCTCAGTAAATCAACATTAGAGTAGAACACAATAGGAGGAAGGGGTTAAATAACTGTATTTACCCATCCAAAGGACCTTGTGCCGACTCTCAATTGGGTGTTTGAAAATCAACCAATAGTGTCGGGAATATTAACACTGCTAAGTACAAGAAAACAATTTGCTAGCAGACGAAAAAGGTCCATGGAAAATTGGGGCAGGTAGTATATACATCTATTCTATAGATATGTCAAATCAACATAATAGAATTTTAAAAACCAGCTGAAAGTCTAAACCTGTCCTAAATATGGCAATCCCTCTTTTAATATTTTTTTCAAAGCCTCCACACGTAGGGATATATCTAAAGGGATAAGACAAAGGCCTATTTATGTACATCCCGGATGATGATACACAAAATTGCCTCTTCTACAGATTACAATTCGTGGTTGAAATGTTTGGACACTCAATCTAATGAACCAACCAATCAAAATTCAATAACTTTCCCCAAAGTTGTTAGGCCAACGAACAAGAAAACTTTACTGTTAAATTTTAGGGACTATTGTAATAAACAGCCCAATGTCCCCTCACTCCCTGCTCCACACGGGTTTAAGGTTGAGGCTTAGTCACGGCTGATGGGCAGCTGCCAAGCCTAGTAATATACCAAGGAGGGGGGGGGGGTGGACATTGAACTGTTTTTTACATTAGTCCCCAAAGTCTTATATTAACGTTTTTTTTAATGGTTGACTAAACAACTTAAGGGTCTTTTAGTCAATTTTAATTGGTTGGTTCATTAAGTTTTTTTTATCTACAGAAGGGGTAATTTTGTGTGTCATCATTGGGGATGTACATCACTATATCTGCCATTGTCTTATCCCTTTAGAGCACTGGATATAAACGGTTATATAAACTGCTAATCTGTGAGACTTTTACAAATGCAACGTCAACTGATTGTCTTTTCTATAGTCTCTAAGTAATAGAGGTATAACAGTACATTATCAAGCAAATAAAAACTTATATCACACTGGTCGCCGGAAGGGAAAAGCAGTTTTTTGAAAGGGGCTATCTGAGATTATTACAGATTCTGATTTATACATATATAGACTAATGAAAAATGCAAAAAACAAAATCAAAAGCGTTCCTTCTTGGGAGAAAATCCGGGAAAAAGATTTTAACTATTTTTAACCTAAAATTCACATTGGCAAGCCTGCAAAAAATATAAAGACATTTTAAACATGTCATTGCTCAGCACCTAGAAGTGGTAGAAAAATGCTACGCATACCATTGGAAAGCACATAACCTCTAGTTTTCATAAAGGTATACACCGTTTTTGTACTATTATTAGTTTTTGAGCTATCCTCTAAAGTATACTCAAGTTTTAAAAATGCAGTTTTTTCATGAATTTTAACTTTGATACTAGTTACACAATCCTTTTTAAATTATATTGCATAGCACTTAGGAGTTATATAATTATTTTATATAGGTACATTTGTATATTTTGGGTAATTTCAATTTTAGCTTAATTAAAAATTGTCTTTGAAATGCTTATAGTTTGTAGTAAGAACCAAAGAGGGAGGGCGGAGTTTATATACTTATAGGAAATGAAATGCAGTATAAAATTTTGCCCTGGATGTTTTTGGGCTTGTTGTTATAGTTATTAACCTGATTTTCTTTGTAAAATTACATGATTAAATACCAGTAAAACTTTGAAAATTGAATTTTGGCACTTTTCTTTTAGAGGCTAATAAGGTAAAACAGCCCATAATACACTAAAATCTAATGTCTGAGCTTATTTTTAGAGATATCAAGCTTATTTTTTTAATGTAAACTTTTTTTTCATAATTTAGCTAGGTAGCCACTAAAGATTTCATTTTGGCAATTTCCTTCTTGGGGCTAGTGAGGTATTTCACCCTCCAAAACACTAAAATTTAATACTTGAGGTTTTTTTAGAGATATTAAGCTGATTTCTAAATGTAAACTTTATCACATAATTGAGCTATGTAGCAACTAAAGATTTCATTTTAAATCTTTCTTTCTCAGGACTAGTGGGGTGAAACAACCCCCAATTGATAAGTTATAAAATACAAGGAAGGGGGGGGGGGGAGTTTATACAATTATAGGAAATGAAATTTAGTATAAAATTTTCTCTGGATGTTTGGGCTAGATGGTATTAACCTGATTATTTTTGTAAAATCTCCTATATGATTAATTATCAATAAACATTAAGTTTGACACTTTCCTTCTAGTGACTAGTGGGGTAAAACTTCCCCCAAAACTAAGTTCTGGGCTTATTTTTAAAAATATTGGGCTGATTTTGTTAATAAAAACATTTTTTCTTCAAATAACGTAACTAAATAATCCCTAATTAGGCACCTCTTTCAAGGACAAAATTTTTTTTTCTATGATGTGAAATAAGTTTTCATTAAAGTTCATCATAAAATCTTTGAAAATAAGCTCAAAACTCATATCTTTTTGTATTTTAAGGGTGTTTTACCCCACTAGACTCTTGAAGGAAAGTGCCAAAATGATATCTGTAATAGCAACTTAGTTCAATTATGTGAAAAATGTTTACATTAAAAAAATAGCTTAATGTCTTTAAAAATAATCTCATATCTTATAACCAATCACATCGTAGAACCAACTTAAAAAACAAACAAGTCCAAAACAGCCAGGGCAAAATCTGATACTGACTTATAATTCTAATATGTTTTAGGAAGCCCCAAGAAGGAAAGTGCCGCATATGGCTACATATCTAAATTATGAGAATAAATTTTAAATTAAAAAAATCATCTTGATATCTTTAAAAATAGGCTCATAACTTTAAATTTTAGTGTTTTGGAGGGTGAAATACCCCACTAGCCCCAAGAATGAAAGTGCCAATATAAAATCTTTAGTAAAAAAATGTACATTAAAAAATTAGCTTGACATTAAATATGTCCAAAAATGTTTACATTAAAAAAACTAACTTAACCCATTAGTGCCGAGCGCTACTTTTATGGGCCAATCAAGCTGAAAATCTCAGGGAAGCTTTATAATGGTAAAAACGGAATTCCAATTTTTTTGTTTTGCTCTAGTGGCGTGCACAGGAAAGTTGCAAAAAAACCCGGCCAAAAAAACCCTGGCCATAAATACCAACCAGGCATTATTTGGGCGGTTTCCGCCAGCATTAAAACCCGGTTTTGTAGTAAAAACCTGGTTATTTCGGCCGTTTCGGGTAAAAAAGCCGTTTGTCGAAGTTTTAAAACCCGACATACACAAAAAAAGGGTGTAAAAAAACGATAAAAAAATCATATAAAAAATAATAATTTGAATAAAACGAATTAACAAATAGATGTACTTGTCAATAAACATTAGATTTCACGAAAAAAATCAGCAACTTTACTATAAAAACAAAAAAGTTAGAAGGGTATTTTGAATTTTCATGATTTTCAAATTTTGTTGATCTATACCGGCAAACGGAAGTAAGCTAAACTGCCTGCTTCAGGGGGAAATGAAAGCCAGGGTAGTAGAGGGGGGATTCATACTGAGAATGATGCAATTATGAAGCCGGAAACCGGTTTTTTTTTCATTTTTCGGAACCGGGTTTTAATACCCGGTTCGTCACTAATGGGTTTTAATGTCTTTAAAAATAGTCTCATATCTTTTAATTTTAGTGTTTTGGGGAAGAAACGTGCCAAAATTCAATTTTCAGAGTTTTACTGGTGAATTTAATTATATAAAAGATTTTTAAAAAAGAATCTGGTCAATAACTATAACAAAAACAACCAGGTCAAAATTTTATACCTACTGCATTTCATTTACTAGTGTATAAACTCCCCCCTCCCTCCTTGGTTCTTACTAAAAACTATACACATTTCATAGCTTAAATTGAAAGTACCTAAATTATACAAATATACCTATATGAAATAATATATATTACTCCTAGGTGCTAAGCAATATAGTTTTAAGAAGGTTTGTGTAACAAGTATCAAACTTAAATTCAAGAGAAAAAACTGAATTTGTAAAACTTGTGTATACTTCAGAGGATAGATCAAAAACTAATAATAGTATAAAAAAGTTATATACCCTTATGAAAACTAGAGGTTATGAGCTTTCCAATGGTATGCGTAGCATTTTTCTACCACTTCTAGGTGCTGAGCAATGACATGTTTAAAATGTTTTTTATATTTTTTGTAGGCTTGCCAATGTGAATTTTAGGTTAAAAATAGCAAAAATCTTTTTCCCGGATTTTCTCCCAAGAAGGAACGCTTTTGATTTCGTTTTTTGCATTTTTCATTAGTCTATATATGTATAAATTAGAATCTGTAATAATCTCAGATAGCCCCTTTCAAAAAACTCCTTTTCCCTTCCGGCGACCAGTGATCATGTTGTCATACTATGGCATTTTTTTACTATAGAACCGACAACTTAAAAGTTGCAAATCTCTTTTTTAAAGTTCTTATGGTACAAATTCGGGATCTTTTAAGGGATAAGACAATGATTGATAAATTGATATACATGCTCAATAGTAATTAACAAAATTTCTCTTTTTGTAGATAAAATTATTGGTTGAAATGTTTGAACACTACTCGTTTTTAACTAATCAATCATACTATAATACAAAGAAGTACGTTTTTTTTATATCTGAAGCCTCAGATCTCAATAAATGCTTCTTGACCGATTTGGTTCTTTATTTTAGGTGAGCTTCACATAGGTCATGGGATGGTTTTAGGCTATTTTAATCTAAATTTCAAAATTAAACTCTAAATCATCAAACTAAACGTTCTTAAAATATTAGGATACAGACCAAAACTATTTATATGCCACGCTTCTTAAAACAAATGACCTATTTCGGTTGCAAAATTGAACCCAACTTTTAGATGGAATAAAATTTTTGCGTAAATCAAAATCATTTATTGTCCAAGTTTTTAAGTATGTGTGCGATTTTTTCTGTGCAAAAAAAATAAGTGTTTATGCATTCAAGCTATAAATAAAGCTCTTTGGTAGGAATCTCAAGCAGGGAGGGTGGGGACATTGGGCTGTTCTTTCACGCTAGCCCCCAAAGTTTTAAAATAACGCCTTCTTATTCGTCGAATAAACCATTTGTTTATCAGGATGAGTGTCCAATCTTTTCAACCACAAATTGTATTATAAAGCAAGGGTGATTTTGTATATCATCATTGTTGATACATCAATTTATCGACCATTGTCTTATCCCTTTAGATTCCTGGATATTAAGGTATAAGACAATGGTTTATAGATGAATCAAATTACCCTTTCTGCCGATTAGAATTATTAGTGGATAAGTTTGAATACAGCTCACACCCCACCCGAATGCGTGTTAGGTTAGAAAAAAAACCCCGCAAAAACGGTTTACACAGGATGTACTGGGACCTTATAGTGAGTTCAGAACATGCTTTCCCTAAATTGAGTTAGTACCTTCCCATAGTAGAAAATTTTAAAATTACTTTTGGTGATCAAATTTTACTTTTATTTTTAGACCACCTTCACCTAACCTGCTCTATTGTCTTATTTTGTCTTTCATGTTAATCATGCAAATTCGTTCACATTACAGTTGAAATTACAGATATTGGAGCTTTCTAAAAAGGTCTCTAACATTTTTCTAGCTCTAATACTTTTTGAGATATCTTATTTCAAAGTATTGTTGTAAAATCATCTTTTACACAGCAAAAAGTTGAAATAAAAAATTATCATTTTAGAGAAAATTACAAGTATCTTCATGTAAATCTCTCTAATTTTGCTTTAAATTGACCAAATTGGACAGTTAAGGTGCCTAAAACTATCTACATTCAATGGACAATCCAAATCCACACTTTTTGAGACTTTATAAGTCAACAGAAGCTTAGAAGGCTAAAATGTAATATCAAAGAAACAAATGTAATTTAATTTTAATTATAAATCACTTTTAAGGCATTTTTATTAATGTAAAATGTGTTTTAAGGTACAAGAAACTCATAATTGATTATGTTTTATTTTTTTTTTTAAATCTCAGTATTAGTTTAGAGTACCTAATAGTGTAAATAGTGTAAAAAAATGTGGCTTAAGAATAAATTGTTTCTTTTATTATATATGAGATCATCCATGAAAGTCTTTAAAATACTACTATTTCTTATTTAAGGTGGCAAAAACTAATTTTGTTTCATAAGGTTATAAAAAATTTAAAAGGTCAATCAACTATTCTTAGAAAAAATTACTAGAATTAGTAGATTAGAATTAGAATTTGTAAACTGCTTGGAAATGCTTAAAATTCTTACAAATTTTTTGTTTATTTTCAATGATTATGTCTATTTTTCTTAAGATATGTTTCTATTGGTTCAAAATATCATATGATTGTGTTTTATTAGCTTTCTCATTACAAAGTGACAACTTTATACACCATAACTTATCTTAAAATCCTTGCTAAAGTCGATTAAATTTCAATTTATTTAAATAAACAGCAAATATTTTTTCCTTTAGCATTTTTAAAATTCACTTCATCATGCTCCTGTTGACTTATAAAGTCTTAACAAGTGTGGATTTGGATTGTCCATTGAATGTAGATAGTTTTAGGCACCTTAACTGTCCAATTTGGTCAATTTGGAGCAATATTAGAGAGATTTACATGAAGATACTTAAAATTTTCTCTAAAATAACTAATTTTTTATTTCAACTTTTTGCTGTGTAAAAGATGTTTTTACAACAATACTTTAAAATAAGATATCTCAAAAAGTATTAGAGCTAGAAAAAAGTTAGAGACCTTTTTAGAAAGCTCCAATATCTGTCATTTCAACTGTAATGTGAGCGAATTTGCATAATAAACATGAAAAGCAAAATAAGACAATAAAGCAGGTTAGGTGAAGGTGGTCTAAAAATAAAAGTAAAATTTGATCACCAAAAGTAATTTTAAAATTTTCTACTATGGGAAGGTACTAACTCAATTTAGGGAAAGCATGTTCTGAACTCACCATAAGGTCCCAGTACATCCTGTGTAAACCGTTTTTGCGGGGGGTTTTTTCTAACCTAACACGCCTTCGGGTGGGGTGTGAGCTAGTTTAAACCAACCAATCAATCAAGAAAAAAATATAATTTATGATCCAATGTTTTTTGGATTGTATAATTTTATTACTTTTCAACCAATAATTTCAATCAAGAAAAGAGGTATAGTTGTTATTCTAATATGGGGAGTGCATTAATTTATCACCCATTGTCTTATCCCCTAGGATCCATGATCTTTCTAATATATTATCAATTCTATTAATATTTAAAACTTATTTATCGCATCGTATTATAGACAGCTTTCCGCGGATATCAAAATGAAAAATAATAAACCCCGAAGGCATAGGTTATCAAAACGGTTATTATTATACCTATAATTTATATTTTAATATTCGTGGGAAATTGTCTGTTTTACGATGTTACATGATTTCTCAGTATTGCTAAGAACCTGTTCTAATCGAGCGGATATTAATCTGTTTCGAAGCCTTACTGGAAAATAAATTTAAATTTGACAAAATAAAAAAAACACTATGAGGTTTTATGAAGAAAAAGGACAAAAATATTATTTTTTGAAATTTTCTCTCCAAGTGAACTAACAGTTACCAAAGGCAAAATTGCACTTACATGCCCTTTGGATAAATATTAGATTTTCATAAATTGTTCTGTCACTTATTCCCTGCTTTTTGCAAGAAAGTTCAATTATATTTAAATATTTTGCAAAATAACTTTTCCCAGGTCTTATCTAAATATGAACCTATTTGTACCCATCTATCTATCTATCTATCTATCTATCTATCTATCTATCTATCTATCTATCTATCTATCTATCTATCTATCTATCTATCTATCTATCTATCTATCTATCTATCTATCTATCTATCTATCTATCTATCTATCTATCTATCTATCTATCTATCTATCTATCTATCTATCTATCTATCTATCTATCTATCTATCTATCTATCTATCTATCTATCTATCTATCTATCTATCTATCTATCTATCTATCTATCTATCTATCTATCTATCTATCTATCTATCTATCTATCTATCTATCTATCTATCTATCTAACTATCTATCTATCTACTGTATACCTTTAACTAATGACCCCTTCATCTGACTATTAGTGGTATTGATATCCGAGGTGTATTGGTCTGTTGTAACCTATCTATCTATCTATCTATCTATCTATCTATCTATCTATCTATCTATCTATCTATCTATCTATCTATCTATCTATCTATCTATCCCCTGTATACCTTTAACTAAGGACCCCTTCATCTGACTATTAGTGGTATTGATATCCGAGGTGTATTGGTCTGTTGTAACGTAGTCTTGTAGCTCCCGGGTGTTGCTTAGACACTGAAAACATACATTTAAATAAATAGTCTAAATTAAAAATCCTTATAATATGGTAACATGAGGTCTGTTTGTCCATCTGTCCAAAGGGTTTTGCACTAATGGCTGAATCGCAATGGTTCTCCTTTACAAGGTAGCTTCTACTGGGCTCTGGGAAAACTATTTTGGGGAGGGTACAACCACCCTTCCAAGAGAAATCGCCCCAAGAAAAAAAATTACCACCCCCCAAAAAATTAAAGGGGTAGCACTAGTTGTAGATAAACTAACGGCTTCACACCTATAGGCCTCTAGGGGGACTGTAGAGAACGTTGTGGGAGGGGGTGGGGGGAGTCGATCCTACAATTTCCATTTTTGTTTTAAAAATTATACTTTGGGGGGGGGGGGGGGGAGATGAAGTTTATATTTGAGGATGGTGGTACCCTGCTCCAAAATAGTTATAAAATTTAGACCCATGAAAAGCTTTAATGTAAAGGAGAACCATATCAGTATATTCTAGAGGATGGGGTGTTAAATATCACTAGCGCACTGTCCCAAAGTTTTTTTTGCCTCTGATTTGAATTGTTTGTAGGGTCCTATCACACAATATTTTCTGACTTTTTGTGAAAACTTCTTTTGGATTCATCAATTCTGGCGGCCACAGGAGACATTCATTCAAAAGCCAGACACCCTAGTAGCAACTCCCCCCCCCCCTCCGGAATAATGTTCTTAGGAAGCTCCAAGGAGTATTAACACCCATCCCCCACCACCTTTCAGCTAATTGACAATTAGTGTATTACACTAGTCCCCAAAGTCTTATAATAACGTTTTCTTTTTCGTTTGTTTACCAACCCTGGCAACTTTTATGGATTGGTTACTTAAGTTGAGTGTTCAAACGTTTGAAACATTAATTTTAACCTACATAGTCAAATCGATAATTGGCTTATCACCCCTACTCAACAAATTGACTAAAATGAAACTTGCCTGTATAACAGAATTCATAAAGCAGGTGTTGCCCAAATTTTTAAGGCCGCCCAGGCCTCCAGAAGTATCGGAGCTGGAGCTGGAGCCACCTCCAATATCAACCTCGTCTTTGCTGTGTCCATTCTACAATAAGAAAGCAATTTTTTTCCCGCGAATTTTCATTAAAGTTGGATGTAACCTTTATGTCGTTTTTTTCAGCATTGCTGAAACTTGTAATAATTCAAAGGATATTTATAGATTGTTACCATAGAGTTCTTAATACATAATGTAGAGAATTGTATAAAATAAAAAGTTAACTCACAAACAAAATATGAATTTACATATTAATTCAGACATTATAAATTATTTGAGCATGTTGGCTCTCTTCAGATGTCAATGTAAAGATAAAAGTTAAAAATTTAAATTAAATTTAAAGGATTATATTTTGTTGTTGTATCATTTCTGGTTTTTTTCTACAGTTAATACTAAAGATTTCCCTGTATATTTATTTGACAAAAACACAAGAAAATTGGCATTTAAAATCGATGAGGCATTTATGTTGATTTGTATATTTCTATTTTTTTTTTACAAAAATACTTTAAATTTAAAATTTGTAAGCACGTAGCGGGACAAAGTTTTTAAAAATTCAGCCATATGACGTCATAAAAATGAGGGAGATGAGAGGAGAAGTGGGAAAGAAAATCCCTAAAAAAGAGATGGATAATCACTCATTTTAATGACGTCACATGGAACTTTGGGTACGCTTATTGCATTATAATAGTTTGAGTCCTAAATAGTAGTGTCCAAACAGTTTAACCAATAATATTAATCTACAGAAGGGATAATCATTGGGGATGCACATCAATTTAAAATCCATTGTCTTATCCCTTTAGGATTCCTGGTTTTTTTTAAATAATCAATTTATAGGCCTTACTGTAAATCCTAAATTAGACTCTGGAAAGGTCAAATTTGATGTATTATGTACAATTCAGAAAATACATAAATTATGTATTTTGTGCGCACAGTTTTCTACTTGAAATATCAATCATTACATAAAAATAACAGGATATGTTTGTTCTGTATGTACCGAAGGATCTCGCTAACCACTGAACCGATATGGTTCTCGAATACATTATTTACATCGTTAACATAGGTTCTATAAGAGATTTAAAACTATTTTTGGTGAGGGTGTCACCACCCTCCCAAAAAAAATCGTCCCTATAAAAGGAATGGCAGCGCCACTGCATGACTTACTGGACTTCTTATTTGGGATAAGACAATGGACGATAAATTAATATACATCCCCAATGATGATGAGCACAATTTTGTCTTCTGTATATTAAAAAATAATGGTTGAAAAGTGTAACCAACCAATCTTAAATCAATAAGAATACCCACTTTTTTTGAGGAAACAAATAAGAAAAATTCCGTTGTGATATATCTATTAGCTTCGCTACTGAAGAATGTTGTCATTCTTGTACATTTTTAAATTACTTTATTTTATTTTACTAATATCAATTACAGTATAACTTTTAAACTCATCAATTTGACGTATCTTTTACTTTTTTTCTATGATTTATTTAGTTTTTGATCTTAGTTTGAAATTGGTTTAGTAATTAGCATCGTATTACAGACAATTTTCTGCGAATATTAAAATAAAAATCATAATAGATAAAACCAGTTTTTTATATCTGGCCTTCGGGGTTAACAAAACTAGTTTTGATATTAATAATTTTTCATTTTGATATACGCGGAAAGCTGTCTATAACTAATCTAGTATGGTTTAGAATACATTTGACCGCGGATAAGAATATAACTACATATTTTTCGAAGACAATAGATTTTGAAAATATTTTTATCTAATAAAATATATCATAGTCTTTTTTGTGGTGCATTTTTCTCGACATTTTTGTGCTGTAAAAAGCATTTTTGAATAACCTGAATTCGATTTGATTTCGGGCTGGTTGTCTTTGGTTGTTGTTGTATGCTTGGTAGTCTGTCCGGAGATATTCTACTGTTATCCACTGAATAATCAACAAAGAAATTTTAACAATTTAATTTTGGAAGATTTTTTTCTTCTAAAATTTAAAGATTTTGTTTGGTAATTTTTATGGTAAACCAGAATGTTTAATTTGGACGTACGGACTTTCTTATAACGATTATAAAGTTGCTGCGCTTTCGTACCTAATTGTTTTAGAAATCATCAAGTAAAGTTTAAAATCGTTAGGGTAATTCTAACATGTCTAAATTAAAGAAAAGAGATGAATGGAGACAAATTGTCTAAAAATCAGCCATGAAACGTAATAAAAATGTGGGATATAAGAGTAGAAGTGGGAAAGAAAAATCCCTAAAAAAGAGATGGATAATCCATCATTTTTATGACGTCACATGGCTGATTTTTGAGACCCTTTGTCCCTCCCTCAAAGAGATATCTGTATCGAACCAACCGACCCTAATTATAGAAAAATTCCCAAAATTATCAAGTCCCCAAAATAAATTGTTATCAATTTTTTCCTGTGGTACAATTATTAGAATTATTGATGTTGTTATTGATGATATCACTCGATTCGGGCGACCAGGATTTCTCGCGGCTGTGACCATTTAGCTGCTCACCGCGGCCGTTTTGGTGGCCGTTTAGCTGCTCCCGGCTGTTACTGTATTCTTGGTTATTGGTTGATGTTGAATTGTTTGTTCTGTTTTAGATTGACACTTATTATGTAGTCAGGGATTACAATTAATGGTTGAAACGTTTGGACACTCTACTTTGAAACTTCAGTGTATTTTTCTTATTCTTTAGATCGCAAAGAGAAGTATTTTAAGGTATAAGAAAATGGCCAATAAATTGAAGTAAATTCCCAATGATAATACATAAAATTACCCCTTTTGTAGATATTTATTAGTGGTTGTAACGTTTGGATTCTCCACTAAATAAACCAACCAATCAAGATACAATTAAGTCCCCAAAGTTGTAGAACCAACGAATAAAACTTTGGGGACTGAGATAATACTAATGATAGAGTGTCATGCCTTGAGTTAGAAGTAATACCACTGGTGCTACCATTGATAAGATTATTCACGGAGGCGCGCAAGCTGCTGGGGTCGCGAGATCGACTCCGCCCCTTGGCACCCCGTGTATCCATACTTGACCTTGGTCAGGGTTTTGTTTTGATACAATACATGGTTTTTCATTATTTACGCCATTAAATAAACAAGGATGACAACATCCGTAAGTAGTGAAGCACAAAAATCATGGATAGACAAACAGACAAAGTAAGTTATAGAGTAGGTGTTCATAAAAAATATTCAATCAATATCAATCATAAAAAAGTTATCTTTGTTTTTATTAAAGCCAGACCAAAAGACAGACGAACCAAGTAAATTAAGTACTAGATTCTCATTGGTACGGGGAATCATCACTCAAAATTTCAGCCGTCTATCTCATATAACTGCAGAGAAAAATCAATTTTTTCTGCAGAAGTTACGGATGAACGAATTATAGATTATCTTCGCTATTACAAAGATCTGTATGTTAAAATATACTATACATTAAAATTGATTAGAATGTTATAAGCTTTTTAGGATTCTAATTTTTTTTATAAAGTAGTAAGGTTTTATTTTTGTTTCTCACTTATAGCCTCTAACAGATTAAGTTCTCTGTATTGGGATGGTTTCATGCTATTTTATATACAAAATGAAGTCTTTGGATGTTGCAATGCCCTCATTTCCCCAAATGCTAGAGGCGAAATAGCCAACAGTATAGAAAATCAGAGAGAGGGGACAATAGGCTGTTTATTACACAAGTTCTTAAAGAGTTATAAAAACGTTTTCTTATTCTTTGGCTTAACAACTTTGGAGACTTCAGTGAATATTTATTGGTTGGTTTATTAAGTTTTTAAACGTTTCAACCACTAATATTAATATACAGAAGGAGTAATTTTGTGTATCATCATTGGGGATGTAACACAATTTATCGGCCATTGTCTTATCCCTTTAGATCTCTGATAAAAAATAGATAACTAACGATTGCAATATAATATCGTGATTTATGCAGTAAAAAGAATTAAACAGAGACAAAAATACTATAAAACAAATTATATATTCTTATAGAAAGAATGAATGTTAAATAAAAGACAGTTGTATGGCCGTTTGACGTTCATTAACTAACTTTACACCTTTTTACAAAATTTCATGATTTGATATATATATCACCAAAATTTGCTTAAAGTTTAGTACTGCTTAGATGCCTCTGCTGAGCCCTGAAAATTACCATTTTCCTTGGTTTAAAGGATTCAGATAAAAAAGGATGACAATATCCATAAGTAGCGAAGTACAAAAAACTATGTTTAGAAATAGAGATTTAAAAGGTATGATTTGCTATGCATCGGGACAAAGTGTCTCAAAATCAGCCATGTGACGTCATAAAAATGAATGATTATCCATCTCTTTTTTAGGAGTTTTTCTTACCCACTTCTCCTCTCATTTCCCTCATTTCTATGACGTCACATGGCTGATTTTTGATACACTTTGTCCCACTACTTTGCTATTTATTATTTTGTAGAATGAGTAAAAGACCGACGAACCATATAAATATTATACTGGATGCTCATTGGAATGGAGATTCTTCACAAAAGTTCAGATGTCAATCTTTTATAGCATAGCGTTACAGACTGATGGACGTACAGACAAAGTTAATTATATAGTAGCTTCGCTACTAAGCAATACATATTCTATTTTTGTGCATCAGTGCATAGAATTCTAAGTACATTTTTCTAAATTATAGCTCTGTACTTTAAATATATAATTCGATGACAATTAAATTAAAAGAATATAGGGAACGTGTAACTCTGCTCAAAAGGCGAGGATCTTTTTTATTGGGCCTTTGAATTCAACTAAAGGCTAAATGTTAACTAAAATGATAATTCTGAAAATCTCTTTTGAATATTTAAAAAAAAAACTTTTTCATATTCAATTTTTTTGGGGGGAGGGGTGGGGAGCTATTTTTTTGGGGGTTAACATATTTCTTTAAAAACAGCCTAAAACCTACTTTGCTGCTTTGAAAATGGAATAATTTTTCAAATAACAATTTATTTAAAATTTTTCCTTATATTTGTTTTGATTAACTATCACAATTTTATATTATATAATTGTATATTTCATAATTTATCATAGTCTTTGAAAAATATAATATATACTCCAAATTTTACAAGTAATTATAGTCAGGGGTCTAAAGGGATAAGATATTCGCTGATAAATTGATGTAAATCCCCAATGATGATACACAAATTAAATCTTCTTTTTTTCACAATTAGTGGTTGAAAAATTTGGACACTCAACTTAGTAAAACAACCGATTAAATTTAATTAAAGTCCCCAAAGTTATTAAGCCAACAAATTAGAAAACGGTATTATAAAATTTAATATTAATAAACAGCCCAATGTCCCCTACCTCAATAAATTATAGCTATATGCTTTAAGTTTTTTTGATAACATATACTTAAACTACATTTTTATATTAACTTATAATATAGTTAATTGGTGATGGTTTAAGGAAAAATCGTCGGAAAATTATATACCAATTATTTTTTATTAATTGTACAGTTAATAAATTTATAGATATAGATGTATATTTGGGGACCTTTTACGTCTCCTAGTAAATTGTTTTCTGATACTTTGCTGTGTTAATATTCCTGAAGCTATTGGTCGATTTTCAAAGACCCAAATGAAAGTCAGCACAATGTCTTTGGGATAGGGACATACTGTTATTTAACCCCTTTCCCCTCTATCATTTTACTCTAATGTACAGTCTACGATCAAAAAGTCATTAAAATCTTTAGTTTATTCCAGTTGTTTCAGAGATAATAATCGACCGACATACATCCAGCTTCTTTGGTATTTAATATGCCACGCCTTTAGGATCAAGGACATTAAAATAGCCTAATTGGGACTTATTTAATTTTTTTAATAATTAACCTTACACCATCCTAGGACCTATGTGAAGCTTTCCTAAAATGGAAGACTCAATCGGTTCAGTGGTTACCATGATCTTAACGGACAAACAAGAAAACCTTACTACTTTATTACATAAATAGGATAAAATTACTTTTTAATAAACTAAAATCAATCAACATTTTTGTATTGCACATTCATCAGGGAACTAAAGGGATAAGACTCAATGGACGATAAACTGATATAACATTCAATGATGAAAAACAAAATAAACCCCTTTTTGTTGAATAACCAAACTAATCAAAATTCAATAAGAGTTCCCAAAGTTATTGAGGCAACCAATTAGATAACTTGGTTTAAAAGTTTGGCCACTAGTGTAATTTTTAGTCCAACGTCCCCTTCCCTTCCTGATATTAATTGTCTTTTAATGATTAGAACATATTGAAATACAAGAAAGCAAGAAAGGGAAAGAAAGAAAGAGAAAGAAAGAAAGAGAAAGAGAAAGAAAGAGAAAGAAAGAAAGAGAGAGAAAGAAAGAGAAAGAAAGAGAAAGAAAGAAAGAAAGAGAAAAAGAAAGAAAGGGAAAGAAAGAAACAGAAAGAAAGAAAGAAAGAGAAAAAGAAAGAAAGGGAAAGAAAGAAAGAAAAAGAAAGAAAGAGAAAGAATGAGATAGAAAGGCAAAGAAAGAAAGAGGGAGAAAAAGAAAGAAAGAAAGAAAGAGAAAGAAAGAAAGATAAAGAAAGAAAGAGAAAGAAAGAAAGAGAAAGAAAGAAAAAGAAAGAAAGAAAGAGGAAGAAAGAAAGAGAAAGAAAGAAAGAGGGAGAAAAAGAAAGAAAGAAAGAAAGAGAAAAAGAAAGAAAGGGAAAGATAGAAAGAAAAAGAAAGAAAGAAAAGGAGAGATAAAGAAAGAGAAAGAAAGAGAAAGAGAAAGAAAGAAAAAAATCAGATAGAGAGGGGAAAATGGACTGTTTATTACACTAGTTCCCAAAGTTTTATGATAATATTTCTTTTTCGTTGGCGTGACAACTTTAGGGACTTTTGATTGGCTGATTCATTAAATTGAGTGTTCAAACGTTTCAACCACTGAGATTAATCTACATAAAGGGTAATTTTGTGTATCAACGTTGGAAATCAATTTATCGACCATCGTCTTATCCCTTTAGATCCTTGGAAAAGAAAAGTAGAGTTAAGAGTAGCTGTGCTATTTCTAATGATTAAAAATATATTGAAAAAGCATTAATCAAGGTCTAATGGCCATTGACATTCAATTATAGCTGTGCATTCATTTCCTCATACTATCCGCACTTTATCCGCATATAATCCGCATATTGTCCGCATTTATCCGCACATAATCCACAATTTATCCGCATACTATCCGCACATTATCCGCATATTATCCGCATATTGTGTGTCTCTTTCTCATTTTTTTCATATTTACATTCTGTTTTATAATCGCAAAAAGAAATGATTCTTATATAAAAGTAATTAAAGTAACAGTATGTCTGTTAGTATGTGTGTGTGTGTGTGTGTGTGTGTGTCTATTTGGATCTTGCCGCTGGACCGATATGGTTCTCCTGTTTGCAGAAGGGTACATCAACCCTCCAAAGAAAAATATTTTGTGTTTTAAAAACTAAAATAAAATGTTAAGGTCGGTTGAAACCAGGGATCTAAAGGGATAAGACAATAGCCGATAGATTCAGGTACAACCCCATTGATGATAAACAAAATTACTCCTTCTGAATATTATAACTATTGGTTGAATTATATTCAAGATCCAAAAAATCACAATTCAATAAAAGTACCCCAATGATTAATACCCAATTATTAGGATTATCTTTCTTAATAATATTAGCTTGTCATGCTGTGCTGCTTTTGAAAATGAAAAAAAGCACCATGTATTGTATCAAAAAATAAAAACCTAATTGCCGGCGTTCTTCCTGCATTGCTGGAACCACCATTATTTCCATCTCCGCTACCATTGCTTATGGACAAATCACTGAGGCGGGGTGATGGCGATTTTCTCGCCGTTCTGCCCATGTTTGGCGAGCTGCCGCCCTTCTTGGCATGGCTGCCATAGGCACCGTTGGACGTTGTTGAATTGTCGAATTTCTCGGGCGATGGTGACTTGGATTTTGATGATGAATTGTTTGATGCCAGCCCCTTGCCACGCACCATGAATAGGTCGGATGAACTGGTTGTGGCCTTGGCGCATTTTTGTTGTTGTTTAGAATATTTTTTTAAAAAGTGAAGCTTTTCTATAATTAGGGTCAGTCCGTCGGTACGTAACGATTAGGTCTTTTCATTAATTTAAACATGTTCCTATCAATCTCAAACTTTGCATGATGCTTCCTATAACAGTAAGTTATGATAAAAAAGCGTAGCAACTCTATAATCGGTACCAGAATGCTCGTACATTTATTTAAACCTTTTGATTTTTAACCTTATTGGCAACAATTTTTTATGTAATATAATTATCCTTTTCATCTGATTTTTTGAAAAATGATTTCTATTAGAACATGGTACAATGTTTTAGCGAAGCATCACTATAATAAAGTCCTAAAAATGGAAGTATGTCCTTAAACAGTATCCTCTATTTATGCTTTTATGGATGTTGTCATCATTGTTTTCTAGAGATAAGACAAAAGATAATTTATTGGTGTACATTTCAAATGGTTACACTTTATGTAAATCAAACCAATGATAGAACATACTGAAAAAGTGTGTACTATTATACATAACCAAAATTGTTTGTTGAAAAAATAATAGTATGTAAATACTGTTAGGTGTAATTCATATTAGAAAACATATCATATTGTTATTACTGCTAAATTTAGTTAATTATATTATGCTTCTAATATCCTTAATAAAAGCAAAAGGATGTTCGTCTGTTTGTTTCTGTGTACTGAATGATCTTTCTGACCACTCTGGATCAATTCTCCTTTTCGATGTAGTTTCTCTTAGTTACTGGGAAAGTTCATAATAAAATGAACCAACCAAAAAATTATTCTTATTTCTAAAGCTTAAATTGAAAGTTCAATTCCCCACCCTCTCCCACCTCAAGTGCTCCTAGAGGCCGTAATGGTCGTAGCCACTAGTATCTTTAAAAAGAAAGGAATAAGTACTATTTATGATAAGGGTAAAACAGACGTACAAAAACAATGTAGAAGACAAATAACAAGTAAAAAAATGTTCTAAACAACTGAACCTTGATTCCATGAATGCCATATACTGGAGTATTCCGGGGGACAGTCACCGTTGGGGCCTGGTAGATCCGCCCCACAGGCATTACTATGCGTTTTAAAATCTTTTATCTGAAAACTATATTCTTTGTTTAGAATGGGATATTAGATTAGATTAGATTATTTTAGATTATTCTAGATTATTTTAGTTTATTTTAGATTATTTTAGATTATTTTAGATTATTTTAGATTATTTTAGATTATTTTAGATTATTTTAGATTATTTTAGATTATTTTAGATTATTTTAGATTATTTTAGATTATTTTAGATTATTTTAGATTGTTTTAGATTATTCTAGATTATTTTTTATCATTTTTTATTAAATTAGATTAGAATTCCATAAACTAGAGTACTCCAGGGGACAGTTACCGTTGGGGCCTGGTAGATCCGCCCCACAGGCATTACTATGACTTTTTAAAATTTTTTATCTGAAAACTATATTTAATCTTTTTTGGTATGATAATTCTTTTGGTATGTTATCCTCTGTAATAATGTTTCTCGTATTCATTCGAATCCGGTGGATAGGAACCGGTTCTCATCCATACGAAAAAACCATATCTAGCATCGTATTATATCCAGCTTTCTACGAATATAAAAATGTACAATCATAAGATTAAAACTAGTTTTAATATTATAATTGTACATTCTATATCTGTGGAAAGCCGTTTATAATACGATGCGAGAAATAACTATTATATCTAATTAGAATTTTTAAGTAGATAGGTTAGAATTAGAATAAACAGATGATTTTTTTGTGAATATTCCCTATAACAATGAGTATCAAATATGTAATTTATGTCTGTTATGATACAATTCATATAAATATTGAAATATGTGAGAAAGGTAATTTTTTTTACTCCAATAAATATATTTTATTTAAATTTTCTTGTCAGTATTTCCATTTTCACTTTCAATTTAAAAAATAAAAATAAATTTTCTTTATGGAGGGGAAAGTAATTTTTATGGGACCCTTTCTCTTGGGAGGGTTGTTGGTGTCCTCCCCCAAAATAGTTATAACTTTCCCCTAGACCTTTGAGAACCTAAATAAACAAACAGACGAACAGACATACATCTTGTTACTTTTATATAAGGATATTGTATAGTATGACCTTGTTTTAAAGGTTATGGTATTAAATCTTGAATTTACTAGTTTTTTAACAAAATAACTTACCAAAGAAAACCAAATTTTCATGGATCTTAAGGGATAAGACAATGGATGATAAACTGATGTACATCCCAATGTTGATGCACAATATTACTCCTTCTGTAGATTACAATTTGTAGTTGAAACATTTGGACACTCAACTTATTGAACCAACCAATCAAATTTATTAAAAGTCCCCAAAGTTGTGAAGCCAAGGAATAAGAAAATATTATTTAAAAACTTTGGTGACTAGTGTAATAAACATCCCAATGTCCCCTGCCTCCCCCTGTTTGTTTTAACATGCAAAGCTGCTCAATAAATCTTTGTTGTTTCTTATTTATGCTAGCTACCAATAATTTTCTTAAGAACTAATTTGAATAAATAAGCATTAACAATAATACTAAAATAAATAAAGTAACATGATGTCCATTTGTATTTTTGTACATTTCTATGCCTGTATATTTTCAAATTCTTACTACATGATTTTCTGATTTTATAATGCTTGTTTTATTTAACAAATATTTTATATGAAATTCCCTTCTTTGTTTTATTTTTGTACTAACTGACCCAAATTTTTCCAAGGAAAAAACAACAAGTTACATTTGTAGTAGCGAAGCTACTTTTTGAATAATGCTGTCTGTCTGCCTTTCCATTCATCTGACTGTCAGTCTGTAACGATATAGTGGAAATGTGATTTTCTTGGTTAGTATTCAAAATAAGCAGTTGAGATTTTTTTAGTGAAGATATCCCATAATATAGAGCGTTTAATGTAAAATCTACATACCATATGTCAGTCAGTCAATCTTTTAATATATGTACATATATTTACTAGCAGCTATGCCCTCCCTTGAGACCTCTAGGGGCACTTGGGAAGGGGGGGGGGTGATTTTGAGACCCCATTTTTTTGTATTTAAGTTTTAAAACAAAAAAGTAAAAAAAAACTAAAACGGTTCAGTGGTTACTGAGATCATAAGCTTCAGGCAGACATCGTTCTACTTTGTATTACAGATATAAACATATCAATCCATGGTTTTTAGTGCTTTGCTTCTTATGAATATTGTCATCCTTGTTTACTAAAGTTATAATTTTTCAAATATTGTAAAAATAAATATTTTTTTTATTTAATCAAAATTTATTTTATGATAGAATAAATAAATTTTGTATAAAATTGTGCAAAAATAATTAGGTTAATGAATGCCAGAAATAACTCAATAAAATGCCAAATCAACCTCCAACTAAATATTTTAGTCAGGGATCTAGAGGGATAAGACAATGGCTGATTATTTATTTATATCCCTATTGATGATGCAAAAAATTATCCCTTCTGTAGATTACAACTAGTGGTTGAAACGTTTGGACACTAAATTGAATGAACCAACCAATCAAAATTAAGAAAGTCTACAAAGTTATTAAGCAAACGAATAAGAAAACGATATTATAAAACCCCAATGTCCCCTCCCTCCCTATATTTTGCAGAATCTCCTAAAACTTTTATATAAATAACACTGCAAAGTTTGAAAACAATAGAACAATATTACCATGCCTATATCCCTATATAAACAGTTAAATTAATCCTTATAGACTGTAGAGTAGAAAACATTTGCTTATAGTAATAAACTAAAATAGTTATTTATCACAACGTATTATAGACAGGTTTCCATGGATATTAAAATGAAAAAAAAAGTTTGAAACTACATGATTTTTATCTTATTATTCATAAAAAAATTCTGTAATATGTTGCTGTACATGATTTTTCAGTTCTAATCCAACGGATATTAATAGATTTTGAAGCCATGATGGAAAAAGTAAAATATGTAATCCAAAAGCAAAATATACAAAAAATCCAGCAATTCCCGTGCATTTAAATAAAGTAAAGAAAGGTAAATTGAATATGAACATAAACAAATATGAAAATATTATGCAATTCTACAGTTGCATAATTAGGAATTGGGATTTTAATCTTAAAATATTTGTATAAATATCCCAAGAAAAATTAAATTTCTTTGAATACCCTAATAGTAATACATAGTATCTTGATTTGTATGTGAGGCTTAGTGCAACCAAAATAGCCTAAAACCTTTCATGGACCAATTTAAAATTCATTGCAAATAGATCATTGATAACCCTCACCATTTATTAGATCTTTATAATAACATATATTATTTTGGACATCCTGTTACTTTAGTATCACAATGAGAATTCATATCAAATAGTTTCCATTAGGGGAAGGGTGTACCCTCCCCCCAAATAGTTATAAACCTGCCTAGGACCTATTGACGCTATATTGTAAAAGAGAACCATATTGGTTAAATGGTTAGCAAGATTCTTCGGTACAGACAGACAGACAAAGATCATGTTACTTGATTGTTGAATATATGTCCATTTATAGTGGAATATCTTAGTCTTTGGATGGTTTTATGCTATTTTGAAAAAAACAAAATAAAAAAAACTGTATGTTTGTCTATGTTAATGGGAATAGCTTAGCATACAGGGAGGGAGGGGAAAATAGTCTGTTTATTACACTAGTCCCCAAAGTTTTATAATAATTTTTTCTCATTCGTTGGCTCAACAACTTTGGGGACTTGAGTTGAGTGTTCAAACGTTTAAGCCACGTTTATTAATTTACAGAACGGGTAACCTTGTGTATTATCATTGGGGATGTACATCAATTTATCTGTCATTGTCTTATCCCTTTGGTCCCTGTTTAGCAAGCCATGCAAGCTCTACCTTTGGCTTAATTGCATAACTTTCATAATAATATATGAGACACACAATATTCAAAATATTCTATATTCTCGAGAAACTATAGTGAAACTACTCATTAAATTAATTTCATTTTTATATTAAATATAGGGTAGCTACGCTTCCTAAATAACTGTTATAGGAATTATCAAATAAATGGAAAAGGCAATAAGGACCAACCTTTGGCTTTTAAAATGGTTTAAACAAATTTGGACTATAAAGATCAATCAAAATTCAATAGAAGTCCCCAATGTCGCCGATGTTTATGAAAAAATTGGGAACCAGTAAATTTATTTAAAATGTATTTAACTACACTGGTACCTAAAGTTTAAAAACCATCTTATTAGTTTGCCGAACTTTTGGTACTTTTGTTATCTAAATTGGTTGGTTCCAAAAGAGGTATTTTTTGTTTTAAATTATTAGGGATGCAAATCAATTTATCGTCCATTGTCTTATCACCCATGATCCCTAGTCGACATAGATTAATTAAGACGATAGGTGAACATTTTTCTTCTTTAGGAGAAGTATCCCTACCACTTAGTTGTGCAACCATCCAATATTTCCCCCCAGGTGGAATTTCCCCCCAGAAAATGGATTTAATATTAGTATGGATATAGAATAATGAATATTACAGGAGATTTTCATGTTTTATAATAAAGCGAACTTTGTAGCGGGCTAAAATAACGATCTCCCCAATCCCCCAAATTTACCCCTCTTCTCCTACGGGCCTGATCAATAAAAGCGAGGGAAAATTGCAACCTAATTTGAAGTCAATTTTTCTCCTGTCATAATATTCACATATATTCTACATCCATTTCCTAGAACCTCTCAACAACAATTCAACAGAATCCTCCAGTTTAATATCCCCCCCATCCCCTTTCCAACAATATGGAACATAATTCTTAAGGGATAAGACAATGGACGATAAATTCATGTACCTACAACTTCTTTGAAATAAAATTATCAGCGAAATAGTTTACTACTAGTTTTGTACTTCCCAATTTATTAAAATTCCCAAAAGTTTTTAATTAAAAAATATTTATAAAACATAGAGTCATTATATAATTTACAGTCCTAACTTGGAAGGGGTAGTAAAGGATAGATTTAACTTCCCCACAATTCTAATGTGTAAAATTCTTTTTTTCTGTTGCTAAACTACTAAATATAAAAAAAAAACTACAACTAAACCCTAAAACTTCGTTTCCTTCACATTACCCGAAAATTTTATTAAATGCATCATCTTTTTATATATTTCAAAAACCCCTATTCAAACTTTTGGTAGTAGGAATTTTTTTTGCCTTTTTTGCGTAAAACTTTTGTTTACCAATAGCATTACATAATATCCGGGTTTAAGGGATTTTTAAGGGAAGGAGGGGACACTAGGAATCAAAGTGGTATATTATAAGCAAGTTAAATTTTTCGTTGTTTTATAAACTTTAGGTACTTTTATTGAATTTCAATTGATTGGTTCCAACTGTACAACCAAACATTTTTATCTACATAAGGGATACTATTGTTGATCATTATTGGGGATGTATATATCAATTCATTGTCTTATCCTTTTGCCAATTATGACATAAGAATGTTGTATGCTTATATAAATTAAGCGTTAGTACTGTTATATTTCTATACCATATTGACCTTAGAAACGACCAAAAAAGTTCATTGAATTTTTCACCCCTTTAAAGAGAGGGGATCATGAAAGGGATCTTAAGGGATAAGACAATAGATAATGGATGTTCATCTCCAATAATGATACACAACATTTCTCCTTCTTTGGATACAATTAGTTGCTGAATAGGTTTGACACTTATCATATCATATTAACAAACCAAAGTCCTCAAAGTTGTTAAGACAACGAACAGGGAAACTTTCTTATAAAACTATGGGTACAAGTGCAATAAACAGCACAATATCCCCTCCCTGCCCTGGGACAATGACAGGGATCTTAAGGGATAAGACAATGGACGATAAATGGATAATATCCCCAATAATAAAAAATAAAAAATAATAAACTGCTTTAGTTTTGAAATGTAAGTTTAACGTATATAAAAAAGTTTTTAATTTTATCCTTATCTTTTCTTGATATAATATACAATATGAAAGGAAATGACATATAAACTAAAAACAAATTAAGAAGCCTTTTAAACGAAATTTTTTTTTTTTCATTTTAGAAGGTTAAGGTACTCTCCCCTAATATAAATAAATCCTTCCTGGATTTTTGAATGTGAAAATTAGTTTACATAGGGAAAGAAGGAACATTGGACTGTAAATTATACTGGTATCCAAAGTTTTATCAACACGTTCTTCTCATTCGTTGGCTAAAAATTAGTTTAATTTTAATTGATTAGTACAAATTAATGTTGGGTCATTTTTTTCTAGGGGTGATTTCTCTTAGGATGGTGGTTGTACCCCACAGTGGGATCTTTTGCCAAAAAACGGGACATTAAGGGTAGACAAAAGTAAACATCAATAAAAAAACTTGTATTTGACGAAATGATGTAATTTCTTTTGCTTTAACTCAAAAATAACATAAATTTTGCTCCTGTTAACTTCTAATGTGCATTTGGTAAGTACGTCTGGCGGTTTTGGAGGAGCGAAGCTACCCTATTTTTAAAAAATCTATAAACCTTCATAACTTTAGTTAGGATAGGAATATTTTAACAAAATAAACGTCTATGTAAATATTTCTTCAATGCAAACAATGTTTGTGAACATGAATATAGCGTCAGGTGCACCCAGTTCGAGTCCCGGCATTTTTAGGTAGGCCCAGTATAAGTAAAATAGGACACTAATAAGGCATGTTTTCTAATGTTTTTTTTACAGATATAAACAACAATAACATAATTTTCAAAACACTTTTGATTTTGTGTTAATACCTTTATTCTAAGTCTAGCTATCTTCATTTAAAGTTTGTATAAGAATATAAACATAATTGCTTATATTATATTCTCTCTCAAACCTATATTTCTCTCTCTCTCTCAGACGCATATATAATGTTTTTGCAATATTAAAATTAATCCCCGAATTTGAATTCCTGCTGAACCAAAACCAGTTAGAAATACAATTTTTTTCAGAACACATGAAATTTAGCAAATTTAATTGCTAAAATAAAAGTATTCATAAGTCATCTTTTTTTAAGGACTCCTTGTTCCCTTAAATGTCCATTAAAACCGCGAGAACGGCAAGAATCGTTAAAAATCACACCTACGGCGGCAAAAAACGGCAAAACGGTTGGCCGGAGGCAAATAATGCATAAGTAAAGAAAGTTCCGCCTTAAAAAGTTAGAAAACATTGCAGAGATGACTTTGGGCTCTAAAATGACTCCTTCCCCCTCTAACGAGGGAAAATTTCAAATTAACAAGAACGAAATTGTTCAAACCATGCAATGTAAAATGCTCAATTACTCAAAAACGGCCAGGAGGCCCCAGGTTATGAAAACTGTTTTAAACACAATACATGTTGCATATTAATATTATTATTGCAAAACCCGGGGCATCCTGGCCGTTTTTGGGTAAAATGGAGAAAACTGATTTTTTGGGGTTAAAAATCTTAATATTTTTGGTGAAATTTTCTCACAAAATGTCAATTTACACCACCAAAAAAATATTTATTTTAAATTTTTCTTTAATTAGACATTGGTACAGGTATCTGAAAAGTACCTCAATCAAAAATTATTTTCATAAGATGAACATAAATGTATTTTTTGTTGCTTTGAAAAAATTGTGTAAAAAAATCTGGAAAATCATCAAAACTGAAAAGAAATTTTTCACTACCTTTTTTAAAAATGGCATAAATCTGCCAAAAATGAATATTTTTTAAAAATTTCTTTTCTAGCTGTCTACTTACAGCCATTATTAATTCCTAGGATAGATAAAAGTCAATTTTAAATTTTTTGGATGTCCCACTGGATCCCACTGTGTACCCCATACCCCAAAATAGTTATAAACCTTCCCAGGACCTATGAGAAAGTGCATATGTATAGTAGAACCATATTGGTTCAGCGGTTAGCCAGATTCTTCGGTACAAACATACAGAAAGACACCCTGTTAATTTTTTTTACAATATTGTCATTTTACACATATGTTGGACCTGATTGTCTTTATTTTTTACAATAAATGTCAGTGTTTATTTTATCCCCATAAAAAAGGAAGAAGAAATTGCACTTTTCTTCGACCATATACACATTTCTTAGTTATGTTCATAGAATATAATAGAATATCAATAACAGGGGGTAACGTAATAGCCTTTCAAATAGCCATAAACCTGTCCTTCTGTGACTATTATTGAGAGCTCAGTTTAGTTGATTTGAAGATCTTAATCGACATACAAAATTTGCCAGGGGTGTGGATACGCCACGCTTCAGAACGTCTGTTTGAAAAGCCTTAGAAATTTTTAAAATATTGGATGCAAATATGTTTTTTCCTTATATATTGCTGTTATAAAAATCTACCTAACCATTAATCTAAATTTGTCTTTGTTATCGATTTATTCCGGCTGCGTCGTACTTTGACACCAAAAATGCATCTTTACCAGGGTTCTAAAGGTATAAGACAATGGTCGATAATTCTAGATTTGCATCTCCAATGAATATGATCAAAAATGCCCCTTTCTGTAGATAATAATTAGTGGTAAAACGTTTGGACACTCAACCTAATGAACCAACCTACTCAACCGATAGAGTTCTCCTCTTTAGAGAAGCTTTACATGTATACCAGGATGGTTTGAGCCTATTTTATGTTCCCTTCTAACACCCTAGAAAACTGATACCCCTAGAGGCCAGGGGCACAACTGAGTAGTATAAAATGATATAAAAAGGTCAGATATGTAATTAAAGACACTTTGATATTAGCAAAGCATTTAACATTATTAAAATTCATGTCTATCTATCTATCTGATAATATTATGTCACAAGAAGCGTCTATATTATTACACAAAAAGTAAAGACAAAACAAAGTTTCTATCCAGTTTCCAAAGTCTTTAATTTTAAATAAAGACATTAAGACTTCAGCTATAATTTAAACTATTATTTTGATGTGATTTATTGACTATAATAACCGCTGACAACAAAAATGCACAAAGGTTTTTGATTACACAAGGAAAGACAATTTTTTTCTGGCCCCTTTTTCCTAGTCAATTGTTTTGTTTATTAATAGCGCGGCAATATAAATTTTAATAGTGACATAATTTTAGTAAAAGCTGAAAAAAATCTTTCCATTAAAAAAATACAATGCCCATAGCATATCTGGAAATATATTTCCAGTACTGCTTTGAAACCGATTTATGTACAAATTATTTTTATTTTAAGTTTTTCCATAATAGCAACGTATAATTCAAATTATTAAAAGCGAAGCTTTTCTATAATTAGGGTCGGTCCGTCCGAGATAGATAGCTTTTATTCGTAAATTTAGGCAGGTTAGAATTGTCCTATCGATTTTAAATTTTGCATGGTGATTCCTGTAGTCGTTAGGTACGATTTAGAAAGCGTAGCAACTCTATAATCATTACCAGAATGTCCGTACGTCTATTTTAAACATGTTTATTTTTCTACTTTTTTAACAACAAATTTTTATGTGATCTAATTATCCGTTTGATCTGATTTTTGGTATATTGATTCCTGGGACAACAAAGAACAATTTTATAAGCGAAGCAACTCTATAATCAAGTCCTAAAAATGTAAGTATGTCCATAAACATTATCCTGTATCAAGCAGTTTTGCAAAAAAAATTATTTACACTTTTGCTTCGACTCTTATACTTTTATATTCTGATTATTCAGTTCAGACACTATACAAGTGTTAATCTCCGTTTGTCCTACAGTTTCAGTGCTTCGCTTTTATGGATGTTGTCATCCTTGATGTAATATAAATTAGCAAGTTTTTAAAAATTGCTGGTCCGAATTGTTTTTAGTTTTTAGGAAAACTTCATAAATGCTTTGGCTAGGGGCGAAGCCAGAAAGTGAGAGAAAACAAAGAAAGAGATATAAAGAAAGTTAAAAAAAGAGAGATGGAAATAGATGAATAAATAAAGAAATAGAAAGAGAGAGAGAGAGAGAGAGAGAGAGAGAGAGAGAGAGAGAGAAATAGGGATAAACTGCATTTATTATTCTATTTGCGTACTAAAACTAAACAAATTTATCTATCTATCTATCTATCTATCTATCTATCTATTTATCTATCTATCTATCTATCTATCTATCTATCTATCTATCTATCTATCTATCTATCTATCTATCTATCTATCTATCTATCTATCTATCTATCTATCTATCTATCTATCTATCTATCTATCTATCTATCTATCTATCTATCTATCTATCTATCTATCTATCTATCTATCTATCTATCTATCTATCTATCTATCTATCTATCTATCTATCTATCTATCTATCTATCAATCTATCTCTCTATCTATCTATCTATCTATCTATCTATCTATCTATCTATCTATCTATCTATCTATCTATCTATCTATCTATCTATCTATCTATCTATCTATCTATCTATCTATCTATCTATCTATCCATCTATCTATTTATCTATCTATCTGTCTATCTATCTATCTATCTATCTATCTATCTATCTATCTATCTATCTATCTTTCTATCTATCTATCTATCTATCTATCTATCTATCTATCTATCTATCTATCTATCTATCTATCTATCTATCTATCTATCTATCTATCTATCTATCTATCTATATATCTATCTATCTATATATAAGAGGTTAACTCACAAACAAAATATGAATTTTACATATTTATTCAGACATTATAAATTGTTTCGTGCATGTTTGCACTCTTCAGATGTCAATGTAAAACTCTATCTATTTGATCTATCTATATACATATCTATCTATCTATCTATCTCAACTGCATTTATTATTCTTTTTGCGTATCAAAGGCTAAAACTAAACAAATAGCGAGGCTTATGCAACTGTACCATTTCTCAGGAATCTTAGGGGATAAGACAATGGTTATGCACACCCAAAAGTAATATATAAAATCAAATTTATAGTTCCCATTATTATTTTAAGACTACAAATAAGATAAAGTGTTTTAAAACTCTGGGTACCAGTATAATTTACAGTCCTATGTCCCCTCCCTCACTGACCACTAGTTTTTTTTGCATTAAAAGGCATTATTTGGTTCTTAATTTTGTTCGTAAGTAACGCAGTAAAAATCTTTCTCGTATTCATTCGAATCCGGAGAATAGGAACCGGTTCGCATCCATACGAAAAAACTATGTCTAGCATCGTATGATATCCAGCTTTTTACGAATATTCTATATCCGCGGAAAGCCGTTTATAATACGATGCGAGAAATAACTATTAATTTATCTGTGTAAAATCTGTCATTATTTAATTCTAAAGTAGATGTGCTTGTAAGAAAAATTTAAGATTAAAAAACAATATAGTTCTTTTGATAATTCCTCCTCCCCTTCATTAATATTACTTTTAATAAGAAAAAACATCTATGTTAAAAGTTATTTTTCTAAACTTAACCCTAACCTTATTTTAAAAAAATATCCTTAATCAAGTTTCTCTGTAAGGGAAAACTCAAGTTTAATATAAAATAAAATTATTCTTTCATTATCCAATTTATGATCAGGGTACCGACGCAATTTTTATTGCAAAAAATATTTTTCAGGAAATCTTTAAACAGCTTATTATCCATTTTTCAGCTAGTCAAAGAATTCTTATAAAGAACTTTGTTGTTTGTACAGAATAATTTTATTTTTTAAGCTTTAGGTGTTATTGTTGGTTCCAAGATGGTTTTAGTCTATAATTATTATTAAATTTTATGTTTTCATGATAATTTGCACTACTTTTTACAAAGATGCTAGGGTCACTATCAATTCTATAATGTACTTTTCTTTTTAAGTAATTATACTAAAAACGTTAAAAAGTATGTTAATAGTTATTTCTTTCATCGTATTATAAACGGCTTTCCGCGGATATAGAATGTACAATTATGAGATTAAAACTAGTTTTTTTAGCCCCGAGGTGCCGGAGGCACCGGCTAAAAAACTGGTTTTAATCTTATGATTGTACATTTTTATATTCGTAGAAAGCTGGATATAATACGATGCTAGACATAGTTTTTTCGTATGGATGAGAACCGGTTCCTATCCACCGGATTCGAATGAATAAGAAAAAATATACTTCTAGTACACACTAGAATCAGGTAGGGAGGGGACACTAGGCCCCAAAGTTTTATAATAAAGTTTTCTTATACGTTGACTTAACAACTTTGTGGACTTTTATTGAATTTTATTCAGTTGAATGTCTAATAGTATCAAACACTAATTGTAATCTACAGAAGGTTTAATTTTGTGTATCATAATTGGAAATGTACATAAATTTATCGGCCATTGTCTTATCCCTGCACTAAACCACAATTGTAAGAAAAAGAGAGGGAAAAAGTTACAAAGTTAAAGTAAATTTTGGGAATTAAACCAAAAGTTTAAGTAAGAATATGTGTTTCTATGTGAGTTTATACAATTAGATTAAACAAAAAGCTTAATTAATGAATTAATGACAGCGGTTCTTAATCTTAGACGTCCAAGGGTGGGGGATAAGAGGTGAAAAAACCAAGGGACCACTGGGAGGAGGGTAAAGGGGTTATTAACCCCCCCTCAAATGATTAATTTTTACCCCCCCCCCTTAAATAAAAAAAAACTTGGACGTTCTTGCCCATAGGATATGAAGATTACCCCCCTCCCCAAAAAAATAATTTGGAGGTGTCATAGGGACTCCCGAAATTGATTTAACCCCCTCAAAATTAAAAAAAAATACGTTACATTACCCCCCTGAACCTTATAACCCCTCATTTTATTCCCTTAAAATAAAAATCTAAGACGTCCCTAATCATATAATTGTCTTATGAACTTTCCTTATGCTAAAGTAATAGGATGTTTGTCTGTTGTCTTTTCGTGTGTACCGAAGGATCTCGCTAACCGCTGAAAACCGATCGGGCTCTCCTTTACAGGGTAGCTTTTCGTAGGTTCCGGGAAGGTTTATAACTATTTTCTTGGGCGGTGGGACACCCCAAACCCCCCCTAAAAAATGAAAAATAACCCCCCCCCCAAAAAAAAAAAAAAAAGTTTGGTTATCAAATTCGACTTACCACTCCTCAAGTGCCCCTAGAGGCCTCTGGGGGCACAGCCGCTAGATTTTTGAAAGGTAACAAAAATTATGGATAAAAATACGGACCTACGGTGATTTAAAGCGCAGATGGTCAGTGGTCAGAAATCAAAATGAATTTTCAGAAAATAGAAATTACTGACAGATCAACGGACCACTTAAATTATGTACTGGATAGTGATATTGGGATATTGGTAAAGGGAATCTTAACAAAAATTTAGCTGTCTATCTTAAATAAAATCACTTTTCCCTCAAAACGTAGTTGACTGACTATTAAAATTTTTTTGCTACAGTATAAATGAATTTTTGCTGTTTTAAAATGAGAATTTTTTTTGTCCATTACAGAATAGTTAAACACAGAAATTAATATTTTAGAAAATCTGTTTAGTAGTTGTATTTTTAAATACAATGTTTTACAAGTTTTTACATTTGTAAAATGAGAGCTATTTTTGACATGATAGAATCGTATTACTTATTAAAAACTTTGTTGATTTAGGTATATTTGTTAAAGTTTATATGTCTGATTTTTTAAAAGTTTCACTTTTATGTATGTTGTCATCCTTATTAATATTCGTTTGATTGCTTAAAATGGATGCTGTCATCCTTGCTTAAAAATGTAAATATTTATTTATCGCATCATATTATAGACAGCTTCTCAGTTTTGTCAGCCCTTAGGTAACAAAATAACAAAACTCGGATTAATTTTATGATTTTTATTTTAATATTCGTAGAAAATTTTGTGTAATACTAATGTGTTATATATGATTTTTCTGTATAGCTAAGAACCGATTCTATTCCAGCGGATATTAATCGGAGCTGGATCTTTAAATCGTTTTGATGGTGCGCTGAATCGGGGCGATTCAGAGATGAACCAGAGGTGCGCTGATGGTGCGCCACAGCTACTGCTATTTTACATGGATCTTTAAAATGATTTTCGGCGCGGTGTTGCTAGATCACTGGCGACACTCAATAACATATCCATACGTACCGGTACAAATTTATAACTTAAATCGGGTCAGTACAGTGTTTTATATAAAACAATATATAATTTATTTTAAAAATAACTATAAAAATGTTTTCACGATAGTTTTGCAATAAAATATTAAACTAATTTTTAAAAAAATATTTATTTATTAAATATGATTCACCCCGATTTAGTGCAGCAATGCCACTAGTTGAGTACCATTGGCGCGTTGGTACCGCGCCACTAGCCGCGCTAAATCGCCAATGCCAATTCGATTTAAAGATTGGTATTAATAATCTGATGGTGCGCTGAAATGAATCGCCCCGGTTCAGCGCACCTCTAAACGATTTAAAGATCCAGCTCGGGTTTGAAGCCATACTGTAAAAATTCATATTTATAGTTATATATACATGAGCGGCAAATTGCAATTTTAACAATATTTAACATGGCTACTTATATGTCAATTTTTAAGCAATTTTTAAGATTTTATTTTGAAGAAAAAATATTAAAACGTAATAATTTTAAATTTAATTCTAATTTATTTTATATTTTAGATAGCAAATAATTTTGTATGTAATCAACTTTATGACAGGTAGCTAGACATCTAGAAAGATAGCTAGATAGACAGATATATAGACATCTAGACATATTTTCTATCACGTACTTTAACCATGCAATGTTATCAAAACTATTGCTTTGCTTACGCAATTTAAACCACCATGTAATAACTGTGTACATAAATTACAAACTTAATGCATCGTAACATCACGTAAAACACAATTAAATCACTTTAATAACAACTAAAAATAACATATTTAATAAGAATAAATGGTTAACTATCATTATTTGAAACTGTCATTGGTTAAAAATGATTAAAATTACTTTTTTTTTCACTTTTATGATACAAAATTATTTGTCTGCTTAGAAGTCTTTACTAACTGCTTACAATATTACCAACTCCCCTCTTTTTTCTTTCTCTCTCTCTCCTTTTCTCTCCCTCTCTCTCTCTCTCTCTCTCTCTGTCTCTCTCTCTGTCTCTCTCTGTCTCTGTCTCTCTCTCTCTCTCTCTCTCACTCTCTCTCTCTATTAGCATTTCCCCTTGTTAGAAACCCTCTTTTTTTTTCCCCTTTTGCTAGTAAGTTTCATTTATGTCCTTAGACTTCTCCTTTCGGTTTCACTCTCTCTCTCTCTCTCACTCTCCTTCTCTCTCTCTGTCTCTCTCTCTCTCTCTCTCTCTCTCTTGAAAGTTGTAGATTTTTCTGTCCTCTGAGGCCATAGAGTAATAACTTGTACATTATAGAAACTTTCAATTCCCACATTTTCAGAAATAGTTTTCGTGGATTTTCAAAGATTTGCTAAAATAATGTCGTTCCGTCCTTCCTCATGTTAGCTTGATCTTTGGTTTATACATGTTAGTATTGTCCTATCATTTTAAAACTATGTATAAAAGATCTGATAATAATACAAATATCAATTGTAAAAGCAGGAAATTTATAATCATTACTAGATATTTTAAATCATTCCTTTAAGTTTATTTGCTTTTATAACTGGTGACTCCTATAACGTTTAGGCAAAATAATTTCCCATCTAAGCTTAATCTAATCAATGAAAACGACCCCCCTTCCCCCGCCTTCTCTCTTAAGAGGCTATTGTTCAACATGTATATTTTTCCCCTTTTTTAGAATCCCACCACTTAGTACCCTTTTTTCCCCTTCTATTAAAGCCAAAATTTTCCCCAAGTCATATAAATTCTTTTTCTGTCTTTTATTCTAAAATGCAATGTGTATAAATATACATACTTATATATAGTTGTTCATTTCTTAATTTTTAATTAATTGATAGATTGATAGATTTTTGTCATTGAAAAATTAACTTTTTGAATTAAAAGTTAGGAATGTTTTTGATAATTTAACATGTTTAAATAAAAATCAGGAATCTAAAGGGATAAGACAATTAATTGATGTACAATCCTGGATGATGATGCACAAAACTACCCCATCTGTAGATTTCAATTAATGGCTGAAACGTTTTAGCACTCAACTTAATGAACCAACCAAATGAAAAGTCCCCAAAGTTTAAAAAGAACAAATAAAAAAACGTTATTATAAAACTTTGGGGACTAGTGTAATAAACAGCCTATCGTCCCCTCCCTTCTTGAATAAAAATTCTTTAGTTTGGGGGAAATTAGGGGGGGGGGGAATGGGTTGAAAACAAAGGGAAGTGGGTGAGAGGCCAGCGTGTACCTAGAAATTTGTTGGAGCTTTGCCAACAAAGTGAAATTTTCTTGTCAAGGATGTTTTAGGGCTTAGAGCAGGCAGGGAGGGGACATTGGGGACGGTAAATTATATTGGTACCCAAAGTTTTGTGAACATGTAAAACATTGGGTATTCAATGGATGGAAGGAGTAATTATGTTTATTATAATGGGGGGTATATTTAAATTTATCGTCCATTGTCTTATCCCGTAACATCCATGGGGGCTTAAACACACTTCAATTTCAAGGAGTATTTTCTGAAGGCTTGGTAACTGAAATAATTAGCAACTATTAGACTTGCGTTGTGTGGATTACAATTATTGGTGGATGTTTTGAGAAACTTTTAGTCTGTATCAACCAATCAATATTTGATAAAAGTACCCAAAGTTTTTAAAGAATTAATATCTTTGGGTACCAGTATAATTTACAGTCCAATGTTCCCTTCCTTCCTATATTTCATCACTATGGATATTTTTATAGTTTTCTGTCATAATAGAAAAGTTAAAAAGGAATGCCTTGGCCCTTAAACAGACACAATTGAACACTATACAAATACTTTGGGGACTTTTGTTGGACCTTATTGATTGGTGCATCAAGTTAAGTGTCCACACGTTTCAACCACTAATTGTGATCTACAGAAAGGATATGTTTGTGTAAAATCATTGAGGATGAAAATCAATTTATCGGTCATTGTCTTATCCCTTTATTTTCCTCGTAAATTTTAAATTTTCGACCTTTCAGAAAAAGTTGAGAAAAGACTTATTTATATGAAGTTGAAAACAAAAACTAAAATTAAACTATTGTATCACAAGGACAAATATTATTATCAATAAGAAACTCACCTTTAAAACTTTAAGATCGTCAATAAACAATATAATACATGACTCAATTTAGGTAATATAATCCTGTGATAATATGAACGTATCAGGGATCTAAAGGGATAAGACAATGGCAGATAAATTGATATACATTACCAATGATGATACAAAAAATACCCTTTCTGTAGATTACAATTAGTAGTTGAAACGTTTCAACAACGAATTTAATGAACCAACCAATCAAATCAAATGAAAGTCCCAAAAGTTCATAAGTCAACGATTAAGAAAACGTTATCATAAAACTTTGGGGACTATTGTGATAAACATCCCAATGTTTCCTCTCTAACAGTGGACCTTATAGTAGCTGTACTTTTAGAAAACATGCGTTTATCAAATGCTATTCTTTAGTCAAGCTAACAAAAATAGGCCTTACATCTTAAATGACATATATACTTTGTAATATAGATGTGAAAAAGAACTATTTCTTGACAAAATTAAAATCTATTTATGAATCAATTATTATGTTTATCTATTTATTTATCTATCTATCAATCAGTCCATCTGTCTTTCTATCTTTCTATAAAAATAGACTTAAAACTGCACCAACTATCAAACATCCTTACTATCAACTATCAACTACCAACTATCAAAATACCTATGTTCTATACCTTGTTCGGTAAGCGAGATCTTGGCAGACAGACATACAATAATTCTGTTATGAAACAATATATTCGGATGAGAAAGTACACCCTTAAAAAATGCTTTTGACTCAGGGAGGGAGGGGACAATGGGCGGTTTATTACACTAGTCCCCAAAGTCTTATAATAACGTTTTCTTATTGGTTAGCTTCACAACTTTGGGGGCTATCGAATTTAAATTGGTTGTTTCATAAAGATAATCGTCCAAAAGTTTTATTCAAGTAGTTGTATTCTACAGACGGAGCTAACTTTTTATATCATCATTGAGGATGTACATCAATTATATTTATTGTCTTATCCCTTTAGATCCCTGATTTTGAATACATTACATGACTTTGACCTAGTAAATTTAATCTGTCTATCTTTCTTTATATCTGACTGACGGTCTGTCTGTCTTTTTATGTCTGTAAATTTTTTCTATCCTATTAAATAAAGTAGTAAGGCGTTTTTGTGTGAAGCTTAAGATTTTAATAACTAATGGACCTTTTGAGCTTAAGGAAGCTTTACATATGTTCCGGGATGATTTTAGGCTATTTTACTATCTACTATTTTAAATACAGAGCCCTTAAATGCTATGGTCACAGTCGCCAGTTTCTAATAGGTAATTTCAGCAATCCTTCGCTACAGACAAAAAAAGCTTACTACTTAACATGACATTATAATAGGGAAGGGAGAGAGGTGACATTGAATTGTAAATTATACTGGTACTCAATGTAATTTGTTGGCCAAAAATCTTATATCAAATCTTGATTGGGTTAAACAATATTAAACATACAAACTTTTTGACCAATATATTTATAAATTCCTTACCCTTAAAATCATTATGTTGTATACACAGTTATTATGAAATAGAAATATTTAGGGCTTATCACAGAGATCTTAAGGGATAAGACAATGGATGAGAAATTGATGCACATCCACAATGATGATAAACCAAATAACTCTTTCTAAGTTTCTAATAAAAGTACCCAAAGTTTTGAATAAACGATTAAAATGACAATGTTAGAAAACTTTGGGTACCATTGTGATTTACAGTCCAACGTCTCCTCCCTCTCCATTAAATTAGGGAGGGAGGGACCATTGGACATTAAATTATACTGGTACCCAAAGTTTAATGTCTTAGTAACGTTGGATACTTTGTTGCTTTTATCATTTTTTTTGGATGTACATCAATTTATCATCCATTGTTTTGTCCCTGAAGATCCCTGCCTTTAATTATCCTCCTTTCTCTTACATTCACTAAGTATAGAGCAGGTTCCTTAGACAATAAGGTACACTAATATCACAGTACTATATAAAGTTAATGAAATATGAAATCTTACTGTTACATCTTATGTTTAAACAGCAATAGACCCGGAACAACAGTTGACATTGACCTATAAGTGGTGATATAACAAATATTTTTACTACAGCTAGAGGGAGGGTCATAGCAATTTAGTAATTAATAGATAGATAGATAGATAGATAGATAGATAGATAGATAGATAGATAGATAGATAGATAGATAGATAGATAGATAGATAGATAGATAGATAGATAGATAGATAGATAGATAGATAGATAGACAGATAGATAGATAGATAGATAGATAGATAGATAGATAGATAGATAGATAGATAGATAGATAGATAGATAGATAGATAGATAGATAGATAGATAGATAGACAGATAGATAGATAGATAGATAGATAGATAGATAGATAGAGAGATATTTATATAGATAGATAGATACTTCTGGTAATATGAGTCATATGATTCAAGAAAGTTTGTAAAAAAATTGTAACGTAATACAAACACATTTGAATCAGTTTTAGCAACATTCCATTGTTCAAAACTTAAACGTCTGTTAAAGAGACTATTCATATTTAAGATTTTGATACAAGTTTTGAAATTTATTATTAAGAAAAATATTTAAAATGCTGAAATAAAAAGTTATAAGTATATCTTAATTTTAAAGTAGTAAAGTTTTCCATTTTAAGAAAGATTTTTATAGTTCCCTTGATGGTTTCAGGCTATTTTCCTACTTTCTTACTCATTAGAATCGAAGCTTCTAGATGCTAGGAGCGCAGCCGCTAGTGTTAAGTCAAAGTAATATTATAATTTGTACAAAACGTGTTTTTCTATATTTTATATTGACGGAAAGTTGAATGATCTTTCTTTTTAATTTATCTATAATATAATCTGTGATCGTACATTTATATTTCAGATCGATTGATAGATAGAGAGATAGATGGATAGTTAGATAGATAGATAGATGGAGAGTTGAATGATCTTTCTATAAATCTAACTACAAAGTAATCTATGATTGCACATTTACAATTTGGATTGATAAAAAGAGAGATAGATAGATAGATAAGTAATAATATAATTTGAACAAAACGTGTTTTTCTTTATTTTATTTTGATGGAGAGTTGAATGATCTTTTTATTAATTCCTCTACAAAATAATCTGTGATTGAACATTTATAATTCTGATTGATAGATAGATAGGTATAATATAGATAAACAGATGGATAGATAGATAAGTATTAATATAATTTGAACAAAACGTGTTTTTCTTTATTTTATTTTGATGGAGAGTTGAATGATCTTTTTATTAATTCCTCTACAAAATAATCTGTGATTGCACATTTATAATTCAGATCGATTGATAGATAGAGAGATAGATGGATAGTTAGATAGATAGATAGATGAAGAGTTGAATGATCTTGGTATTAATTAATCAACAAAATAATCTGTGATTGCACATTTATAATTCTGATTGATAGATAGAGATGGATAGATAGATAGATAGATAAGTAATAATATAACTTGAACAAAACGTGTTTTTCTTTATCCTATTTTGATGTCGAGTTGAATGATCTTACTATTGATTTATTTACAAATTAATCTATGATTGCACATTTATAATTCAGATTGATAGATAGAGATTGATAGATAGATAGATAAGTAATTCGGAACGATTGATAGATAGATAAGTAATATTATAATTTGTACAAAACGTGTTTTTCTATTTTTTATTTTGATGGAAAGTTAAATGATCTTGCTAACAATTTATCTAATAAATAAACTATGATTGCACATTTATAATTCAGATCGATTGATAGAGATAGATAGATAGATAAGTAATATTATAATTTGTACAAAACGTGTTTTTCTTTATTCTATTTTGATGGAGAGTTGAATGATCTTGGTATTAATTAATCAACAAAATAATCTATGATTGCACATTTTTAATTCAGATCGATTGATAGATAGAGAGATAGATGGATAGTTAGATAGATAGATAGATGGAGAGTTGAATGATCTTTCTATAAATCTAACTACAAAGTAATCTATGATTGCACATTTACAATTTGGATTGATAGATAGAGATAGATAGATAAGTAATAATATAATTTGAACAAAACGTGTTTTTCTTTATTTTATTTTGATGGAGAGTTGAATGATCTTTTTATTAACTCCTCTACAAAATAATCTGTGATTGAACATTTATAAATCAGATCGATTGATAGATAGAGAGATAGATGGATAGTTAGATAGATAGATAGATTGAGAGTTTAATGATCTTTATATTAATTCATTTACAAAATAATCTATGATTGCACATTTATAATTTGGATTGATAGAGAAAGGGATTGATAGATAGATAAATAATATTATGATTTGAACAAAAACGTGTTTTCCTTTATTTTATTATGACGGAAAGTTGAATGATCTTTCTATTAATTAATCAACAAAATAATCTGTGATTGAACATTTATAAATCAGATCGTTTGATAGATAGAGAGATAGATGGATAGTTAGATATATAGATAGATTGAGAGTTTAATGATCTTTATATTAATTCATTTACAAAATAATCTTTGATTGCACATTTATAATTTGGATTGATAGAGAAAGGGATTGATAGATAGATAAATAATATTATGATTTGAACAAAAACGTGATTGCATTTATAATTCAGATTGATAGCTAGAGAGAGATGGATAAATAGATAGATAGATAGGTAGATAGATAGATGGATAGATAGATAAGTAATAATATAATTTGAACAAAACGTGTTTTTCTTTATTCTATTTTGATGGAGAGTTGAATGATCTTGGTATTAATTAATCAACAAAATAATCTGTGATTGCACATTTATAAATCAGATCGATTGATAGATAGAGAGATAGATGGATAGTTAGATAGATGGAGAGTTGAATGATCTTTCTATTAATTCATTTACAAAATAATCTATGATTGCACATTTATAATTCAGATTGATTGATAGATAAAGAGATAGATGGATAGTTAGATAGATAGATAGATGGAGAGTTGAATGATCTTACTATTGATTTATCTAATAAATAATCTATGATTGCACATTTATATTAAGGCAAATCTTCAGTAAGTTTAATGTTTTTACGATAAATCTAGAAGAATATAAAAGTACTTTCTGACAATTTTACTAAAGTTTAACAACATGCTATTTTAGTCATTTGCTCAAAAAATTTGTGTACTTGATAGGTTAGTTTAAAATTTTCAACCATTAATTTTAATCAACAGAAGAGTTAAATTTGTATATCATCATTGGGGATGTACATTAATTCAATGGCCATTGTCTTATCATTTTAGATCACTGATTATAAAAGCCTCAATTCTTTTTTTTGATAATTTTGAAAATCATTTTTTTATTACTTATACCTTTCTCCATGGTTATAGACAGGTGAATTTATCAATCTCTTTCAGGACATTGCTCTTTAGTTTTTCTATCTCTCTCTTTTTCTTTCTTTTCCTTTTTACTATATCTCTTTTCTCTTTTTCAGAGATTTGTAATGCCCCCTTTTCCAAACCTATATATTAAATCTTTCTCACTCTCTCTCTCTCTCTCTCTCTGTCTGTCTCTCTCTCTCTCTCTCTCTCTCTCTCTCTCTCTCTCTCTCTCTCTCTCTCTCTCTCTCTCTCTCTCTCTCTCTCTTTCTTTCTTTCTGTCTATTTCTTAAAGATTTGATATCAATTAATTAATCTATACTTTCTTAGATTTTCTTAAGAAATACAAAAAATGTATAGGAAGCTCAATGTACAGCCACTATTACAATAAACATTATGATAACTTTCCCTAGATTTAATTTATTATTTCAAACATTTGTTTTATAAAACCTCAAAAAATTTGATAAAAGTCCCAAAAGAGACATTGTAATTGGGTATAAGTATAATTTACAGTCCAATGTCCTCTCCCTCTTTGAATAACATTTGTTAGGCAAATGGATAAAGAATGCATGGATATATTGACAGGGGAAAATTAATTGTCAATCTAGGTTGCTAATATGAACCTAATTTTTTGTCAGTTCGTTCATCCAGTAAAAGAGGAGGTGATGGGAGGTATTGTTATTTAGCCAGCTGCAAGTTTCACTTTTAGAGTACATGAAAATCTGATGCCACATCCAAATAATAATATATCGAATTTTAGTTATGTTCTACTTCTCTCTTTGTTTATAGTCCTCTTTGTATTTTTTTATTGATAGTTAAATATTTCGCGATAAATTTCATATATTCAGGGAAGGGGGGGACATTATACTGGTCCTTAACAGGAATCTAAAGGGATAAGACAATGGCCAATAAATTACATAAATTCCCAATGAAACACAAAATTACCCTTATGTAGATTACAATCAAAATTAATTTAAGTCCCTAAAATTGTTACGTCAACGAATAAGAAAACGTTACTATAAAACTTTGGGAACCAGTGTAATATACAGCGCAATGTCCCCACTCTCTCTGGCTCTTTGTATATTACTTTTGCTAGTTTAATATTTCGCAATAAATTTCAGGGTTTATGATAATTTAATAAGCAAAAAGCTGGGTAGTTTTTTTTATAATCATTTTGACATTATTAGTAGTTTCCCTCAAATTGTCATGTGCAACACAAACCCTTCCCTTTTGAAACCCTTTGAAATAAATCAAAAATAAGGGGGTGGTAGATATACGTGATTTTTTTTAAAAATCTAAGTCAGGTTAGGTTAGGTTGTGTAGGATATATTTTAGACCCGCTAGAAAAAAAAACACTTCCCACCTTATTTTAGATTTTTAATAATTAGAAAAAGATTTACGTGTTCGCTAGGAACATTGAGGCAAAGCACTGAATAGTAAAACGTTGGGGTTTTTCATTTTGAAATAATTCATGGAATAGTTTTAAGCTATTTTCTGCAACCTTCTTCTCCTTTCGAATAAAGAGCCCCTAGATGCTAAAACGCAGCTTCTAGCTGTTAATAAAAGACAAGGAACCTATTTTTAGAATAAATTTCTTATCATTTTTAAATTCCTAATAAAAAGTTTGATTTAAAGATAATGACCTATTGATAAAAACAATTTCAAAATAATTTTATATCGCATCGTATTATAGACAGCTTTCCGCGGATATCATAAGGAAAAAAAACTGGTATTGAATTTAGTATTCGTAGAAAATTGTCTGTAATGTGATGCTATACATGATTTTTCAATATGGTTAAGAACCGGTTCTAATCCAGCGGATATTAATCGGTTTCGAAGCCATGCTATAAAGAAATTAAATATCTAGTTTCAGGAAGTTTAATATTAATTTTGTTTTGTTTGTCTGTCCTTCTGTCCTTCCGCCCCAAAGCAAAATGATTTAATTGGTTACTATTAGAGATAGAATGTTGATTTTTTTGTCAACATTTCCACCTTTAGGAAACATTTCTAACAAGTATAAAACTTTCATGGTGGTTAGACTTGCTTTTAAGGTACTTTGTAGCCACCGCAGGGGAAATTTTGTTTATCATAATATGGAAAGTAAATAATATTTATGTTCATTGTCTTAACCCTTAAAATCCCTGGTAAAATTTTTAATATGAGGAAGGAATTTTCAAGTTGTCCTTTATCAATAATTCAACAAGGTTGTGTACGCAAGCAATTTTATTTTCCAGTGTGGCTTCCAAACCGATTAATATCCGCTGGATTAGAACCAGTTTTTAGTCATTCTGAAAAATACATGAATAGCATCATATTACAGACAATTTTCCACGAATATTAAAATAAAAATCATAAAATCAAAACGGGACTTTGGTCTCTCGGGGCTAACAAAATTGGTTTTAATCTTATTACTTTTGATTATGATATCCGCGGAAAGCTGTCTATAATACGGTGCGATAAGTAGCTATTATTTTTATTGATAGACAATTAGAAATTTATACTTTTTATATTCATTATAATACTTTGCTTCTAGTCTCTAGGAATTAGGGTGTTATAAAAATGGTATAAAACCAGCCTTCAACATGTCAAGCAAGTTTAAAATAGACATTTTTAGGTGCTACTGCATTCAAATTGTGTGTAACTATTACAGGAATCACCATAAAACCTCTAGGACTATTTTAACATGCTTAAACTTACATTACGTAAGGACAGTCAAAATTACATTAATTTTTTGGTAGATTTTTTATTTATTTTTTGTATGCTTGTTTGAAAGTGTTAAAAAATGAAGTCTATTAATTTCAAGGAAGTATTGATTTAAAATGCATTTCTTAAAATAATTGTCTAGAGTGGGTTCTATAGTTAAGTGATTATAGTAATATGACAGTAGTTTTATTATAACGTTTTCTAATTTGTTGGCTTAACAACTCTGGGGACTTTTATCAAATTTTGATTGGTTGTTTCGGCATCTCGGGGCTAAAAAGCTGGTTTAAATCTTATAACTGTACATTTTATATCCGCAGAAAGCTGTTTATAATATGATGCGAGAAATAACAATTTCTTATTTGTAAGTTTACCAATTTTTGGAGCTTGAGTGAATTTTAATTGGTTAGTTTACTAAGTTGAGTGTTATAACGTTTCAACCACTAAATTTAATCTACAGAAGGGATAATTTTGTAGATCATTATTTGGGATTTACTTCATCTTATCGGCCATTGTCTTATCCCTTTAGATTTCTGATTAATAGGACCTTATTCCAATTGTTATATTATGTTATTTATTAACTTTAAAAATGTTCCAAAAATATTTTTTGATTAATTAAATATTCATATCCCTAATTGCTATTTCGTCTCAAGGTCTATTTTTGTTATTGAAATAAAATTTAAAAAAAAAATATTCAGGGAGTGAGAGAGGGGATATTGGGCTGTTTATTACACTAGTCCCCAATTTGGTATTTGTTGGCTTAAGTTCTTTGGGGACTTTTAATGAATATAGATTTGTTGTTACATTAAGCTAAGTGTTCTTACATTTCAACCACTAATTGTAATCTGCAGAAGGGTAATTTTGTGTAACATTATTGGGAATGTACATATATTTATCAGCCATTGTCTTATCCCTTTGGATCCCTGTTTTTATACTGAAATATGAACTCAAGTACCAGGATGTATGTCTGTGTTTTTTTTTGCAGGGATCTTAAGGGATAAGACAATGGACGATAAATGAATAGACTTTTCCAATAATAATAAACAAAACTACCCCTTCTGTACATCAAAATTATTGGTTGTAAAAATATGACACTACCAAACAATAATGTAATAAAGTACCCAAAGTTTTTGAGCTAACGAATAAGATAACGTGCTTATTTATGAAACTTTGGGTACCATCGTAAAATGATCCCTAAATATTGGAAAGTTTAAACTATCTTTTATCTATTTAACTCAATAAAAAAAAGATCTTATTAAATTTTTGTAAATAACCTTTTCCATCTATTAATCATTAAACTTTTAAAGATTAAAATTGTAATTTAACTTTCGTGATTTTTTTTAATGATTATTGAATTATTCTTCCTAGATTTTTACAAGAAAACTTTCCAATATGTTAATTGTCATATTAATTTAAAACTTTGCTTGGTGATTTATTTCAATTCAATTCAATTTTTCATAGAAATCGTTGTCATTTTAAGTTTGTTAATGTTCGTTTGTCCGTTTGTTTTGTTGAGCTTCGCTGTTATATATGTTTTCATCCTTGTTGCACAAAAAAATGAAAATGAACACCTATCAATTGCCTAGCTCATACGGGCGAGGCTGTTTTAGTAACATCCAATGTACAATTCTTTATTTGGAAGTCCTTACTTTGCATGGCAATGAGTTGCGCCTGTTTATGGGCCAAGGTATTCCCTCGCCTGCCTCTGAAATCAGGCTGTTTAAGATAAGTGTCTTTTAAAAGGTAAACAAGGATGACAACATGCAAAAGAAGCGAAGTACAAAAAAATCATGGATAAAAAAAAGTGATTTAAGGAGCAGTTATTCAGTGGACATAAAAAGATGCAAGTCTTTTGTAGCATGAACGATCGACCAAGTAAATTGTGAACTAGATATATCTTTCAGGTATCTTAATATATAAAAAAAAAAAAGTCTATCTCAAAGAGGAGCTGAGATTATTACATTTAGCCTAGAGTATTTCAGACAGGCAGACAGACAAGGTGAGTTATAAGGTAGCTTCGCACCTAAAAATAATGCATGAATATGTCACTTAAAACAATTTATCTACTGTTTTCAAAAAAAGAACAATGTCAAACCCCTTTTTAAAGTCAGAAAAAAACATTTATTTTGCTTAAAGTAATAAGGTTTTTCTGGTGTGTCTGTAAAGATTTTGCTAACTGTAATGATTGAAGTCTTCTTTTCAGGAAAGCCTTTAGGATGGTTTAAAGCAATTTTTCAAAACTAATTTCTAAGCATACAAAAAAAAGATACTGAAATAATATCATGTTTGGTAATACGCTTTTTTAAGTGTAAAAAATGTTTTAGAAATTATTTTACAAATTTGAAATTAATGAAAATATTCTAACATGCTTTAATTAATGACAAGAGCTATCTTTAAAGACCTAAATGTAGAAAAGCTTCTCTTTAAAAATGGGTCAGACTAAAGACCTGGAAAAAATTGCAACTTCTCAAAACGCAGGGCGCGTCAGCCGCCTGCAGGCCTCAGGAAAAACAACCTTTTACAATTTCTAAAATGGGCTGGAAGTCTGAACTTGGCCCAAATAAGACAATCCCTGTTGTCAAAATTTTTTCAAAGCATCCAAATGGGTTCAAATTTGAGGCATAGGCGCGGCTGACGAGACCTGCCCAAAAGCGTGTTCAAGGCTTGTTTACTACATACACGTGAACAAATTTGAATAATTATGAATTCACAATTTTTAGCTTTAAAATAAATCTAAGTTTAGATTTAAGACATCTTTTCCAATTCTTATATAAAAGTGACATTATCTGTCTAACTTCGCCCCATAGATATTTGTCATCCTTGTTTACAACAAATTTAATATATTGTTGACCTATTTGAAGTTTGAGAAAAACACATGTATCTAAAATTAGAATTAAAACTTTTACAATTAAAACTTAATTTTACATTTGCAAAAAGATTAATTCTATATCTAATTACAATAAAGGTAGTAAGACAAGAGAGGTAATGTCTGATTGAGCCAATAACAGAATCCCATCAGAACCTACAATAAATCTCATTGGTTCAAATTGTGTACACATTTCATTACAAACGCATGTTTTTTTTCATTTCATACATAGATAAAAGTCAGCTGTAAACAATATCATTTCTTAGTACAAAGCTTTACTGAATCAAACTCGAAATCAACAATACCCGGTTTTTTTTGTGTGAAGCTTAAAATTTCGATAATTAAGAAACTAATTTAGTTTTAAGCTTAACATAGGGTCCGGGATGGTTTTAGGCTATTCTTCTGTCCCCATGTTACCCATTTGAAGACAGAGTCCTTTGATGCTAGGGGTGTAGCCGCTAGTCCATTTAAAACGTCTAGTTTTCAGATAAATGGCATTGACACTTTTATTAGCACTAAGGGGGAAATGTTATTTTTTCAGCTGTTAGTCGTGCTTTAACAAAATAAATATAAAAACAAATAAATATAAAGGTTTTGTGATTTTACATATATTTATTTTTGATTTATAAAATCTGAGTGTCTGCTCTATAAATCACTTTGTCCGTCTTTTTATTTGATAAAATTTGATGTGCTTCGCTTTTTATAAATGATGTCATTCTTGATATTATTTTGTTTTATTTTCTTCATGGAGTGATATTTCTCTCCGTATAGCTCGTCGTAATTGTTATCATTATATAAAAGTAAAGTGTGTCTGTTTTTGTGTACCATAGAATCTCGCTAACCACTGAACTTTCTAATTGGTTCTGGGGAGTGTATTACAACCCTCCCGTGAGAAATCGCCCCTACAACCAAAGCTTTATGTTTTCTTATATCGTTTGCTTAACAACATTGGGGAGTTTTATGATTATGATTGGTTGCTTCATTGAGTTTGAGTGTCAAAATAAATAAATTTAATTTACTGAAGGGGTAATTTTGTGTAATATCACTGAGGATTTACATCAAACTATCAGTCTTATCCCTTTAGATTCCTTATATATTGATCTCATTTTTTTAATTTGGCATATATTATTTTTATAGTTTTAACTTGTTTTTAAATTATAAGCCAAATTTCCTGAAGCCTAAATTTTGATTTTTCTTCATTTCATGATCTTTCTTTCTTTCTTCTTTTTTGCTTTGAATAAATTTTTTTTAGAGTATCTTTGTTTTTAAAGAACTATGACATATTTTATTAGATAAATTATTCAAATACTTATCTATAGTATCGTATTTAGACAGGTATCCGCGGATATTAGTACGAAGAATTATAAGATTAAAACCAGATTAAAACTGATAAGAATTTTGACGTTTACCAATTTAACAAAAAAATAGATATCGAGAAATTTTAAAGTAAGGTTTGGTTTAATGCAGCTTATACCAACAATGAAATTAATTCGGAAAAAAATCACGAAACCTATACGTGTTTTTCAGCTGTCGTTGGGGGCAACACATCGTAAAATTGACGACCTCTTCATTTGCCCCAAAAATATTATTTTAGAATTTTTTCGCTTGTTGGTTATACATATATTATTCCTGGGTTTAATACCATTTTACCTTTTAAAAAAAAATTCATAATTTCAATAGTATATACAGTATTTCTCCAATTAAAAGCAATTTAATTAAATTCTAAATGAGATAAATCTTTGAAAATCAAAATTCAAAGTTTAATTAATCAAAAATCCATTTTAATTAGCTTGTTTTAAAATATGATCGAGTACATGAAGTTCCCTTTGAGCACTTATAACCCCTCCCCCCGCTTCCCATATTAAAAAAAAATATATATTCAAACTTCAAAAGGGAAAAGTGGGGAAGTTTTTCCACCCATGCATAACCCTGAGACGTTCTAACCCAATTTAACCTTACCTAAAATAATAAACAAACAAAAATCTACTTCCTATTCGGCCCCTAGGGACTAACAAAAATGTTTTAATAACCGCGGAAAGCTGTCTATAATACGATGCGATAAATAACTATTAATACCATCTTATTATAGACAATTTTCTTCGGATGGTGAATTGAAAAACTTATCAGATAAAATTATTTTTTTTTGATTTAATAAAAATCATCATATTTTTTTATACAATATTTATTTAATTTTTTTATAATATATCTTTTGCTACTTATGTTAATAACCTTCTTTTAAGATTAAAAAACGTTTGTCATAAATCCTTCTTTAAAAGTTATACTGTAAATAACATTTTGAAAATTACTTGAAACAATTAGTTAATGGATCTAAAGGGATAAGACAATGGACGATAAATTTTTGTATATTCCCAATGATAATAAACAAAATAAGGGGACGGGGGCGGGGGGATAATTAAGTTATGTAAATATGTCCAAACTTTTCGACCAACAATTCTAATTGTCAGAAGTGTCAATATTGAGTATCATTATTTGGGAATATACATAAATTTATCATCCATTGTCTTATCCCTGAATATCCCTAAATTATATGACTTACTTGGTATGAATAAGGTGACTTGTATGAATCTGTATCGGCAGCTTCTGTTCTGCCCCCGTAGGTTCTAGGATAGATAGATAGATAAATAGATAGATAGATAGATAGATAGATAGATAGATAGATAGATAGATAGATAGATAGATAGATAGATAGATAGATAGATATATAGATAGATAGATAGATAGATAGATAGATAGATAGATAGATAGATAGATAGATAGATAGATAGATAGATAGATAGATAGATAGATAGATAGATAGATATATAGATAGATAGATAGATAGATAGATAGATAGACAGATAGATATATAGATAGATAGATAGATAGATAGATAGATAGATAGATAGATAGATAGATAGATAGATAGATAGATAGATAGATAGATAGATATATAGATAGATATATAGATAGATAGATAGATAGATAGATAGATAGATAGATAGATAGATAGATAGATAGATAGATAGATAGAAAGATATATAGATAGATAGATAGATATATAGATATAATTATATAAAACATACCTTGTATAATCTCTCCTTTGGTAGCTAGATCCATTCTCAAAAATACTGGATCTAAAAATAATTGTATTTCTTAAAACTTTTGTGTTTTAAAGTCAATATGTCCTATTTACTAGATCTTTTGTGTAATGTTCTTAATTATCCAATTTTAATTTTTAGAATATTGATTCATAGAAAAATAAGACACAATGTTATGGGCTAAGTAATTATTTGATCAATACTAGATCGTAAATATGTCCATCTAAAATGTATGTAATAGATGTACTAAGTAATTTTGGGATAGATTTATATAGATTTGTAGACCTTAAAAATTTAATTGTGTTTTTACTTTATATTTGTCTGACGGTCTGTTTAATTTTATATCTTTTTACTTTACATACATTTATAATAAGTCAGCTATAAAATTAATTTCTTAAAAGATGGCTTTCAGAGAAAAAAATAAGAATACAAAAATTTCGTCGCTAGTATCATTGGTTTGAATATTTGTGACTAAATATAAACAAAAATTGTTTGCAATAAAATATGCGGTTTATTATACTATGCGTTTGGTCATAATTAAGGACAGCTCTTTCTTTTTTAATTTTGACGAATTATTGTGTCTGATAGCCCATCTTGAATAATGTATATATTGAATTTCAGGGAGGGAGGGGACAAGGGGCTGTTTGTTACACTAGCCCTTGAAGTTTTATAAGAACGTTTTCTTATTTGTTAGCTTAACAACTTTGGGGGCATTTAATGAATTTTGATTGATTAGTTCATTAAGTTGAGTGCCCAAACGTTTCAATCACTAAATGTAAATTACAATAGGGTTAATCTTGTGTATTTTCATTAGGGGATATACATAAATTTAACGTCCATTGTCCCTTTAGATCCCTAATTGTACAGTGTGTTTTTTTTTTATGAGAACTTTTTTGAAAGCAATTTTACCCCACTTATAGTTATCAGAATTTAATGATTAATGGCTTATTTTCTTCGTTTTTTAACCCTTACAGATCTTTTTTCAATCTCATTTTTTTTGTAGGTAAGATGGAGTGCTGTGACTTCATGACTTTTTAAGTTTAGTAATTATACGTCGGCAAGAGTTGATTTTATTAGGATATCTGGTCTGTGTCGGTCGTGGTGTCCGGTCAAAGTCGGTTGGGTAGCACCAAAATTAGAAAAAAATTCTAAAAAAATCTTAATTTCTACATTATGACTTTTGTGTATAAGGAGAAACCTAAAATTTCTTTGGTGAATACTTAGATATCAATGACCTTCTGAGAAAAAATGTGTTATGACCGTTTGACCGCTCCCTGACCGACTTTATGACCGATTTTTGTCCGGCTTTTACTACAGACATATATCATGAATATCGTGGCTTCTATTACAGCTAGAGTCCTATAAATTTTTTCGGTAAATCCTTGAGCAACATCAAACAGATCAAAATATTAATTGGCGCCGCCAACCGCTGTTTTACCGCCTTAACCGCCGAAAATGGCGGTTTCCGTTATTTGCCATTTTTTGGCAATGATCAGAAAGAGTAATTTTTTTGTTATGAAAAATAAAAGTTCGTCCTAAAATTTGGTCATCCTAGCTGCAAAATTGGCCGCTCTACAGCTGTTTTAAAATTTAGCGGCTGGCCGCTAAAAAGCGGCTAAGGAGCGGCCTGGCTGCTATGACTAGAAAAAGTAATTTTCTCTAAAAATACACATGAACCACCAGAAAAAAAATTTACGTCTTTATCTGTAACAGGAGCCGAGATAGAGGGGGGGGGGCTCTTGGAGCCCCCCCCCCCCCCCGATCTATTAAGGTGGGAATTGGGGCCCGAGCTGTAAGGGTTAAGGGAAATTATGAAACAACCAAAAAAAATTACAGTTTTTGTTGAAAAAGTACAGTAAAGTTGAAAATTAAAAACTTAGGTGACAACATTGCATCTAAAAATGGTTTTAGCGCATTTTTCTTATGCTCAAAATTGGATTTTCAGTAGTCAACTTTGGGGGGCCAGTACTTTCTCCCTGATTGAGATATGACCTTCAAACTTTGACCTATTCTAGTACATGTCCCCAATAGTATCTGTATAAATTTATAGCTCTATATCTCAACTTTGAAGCGTTTTGCAGCCATTCTTGCAAAAGGTAGAATATTTGAACATAAGAAAAATGCGCTAAAACCATTTTTAGATGTTGACACCTAAGTTTTTAATTTTCAACTTTACTGTACTTTTTCAACAAAAACTGTAATTTTTTTGGTTGTTTCATAATTTCCCTTAAAAAACGAAGAAAATAAGCCATTATCCATTAAATTCTGATAATTATAAGTGGGGTAAAATTGCTTTCAAAAAAGTTCTCATAAAAAAACACACTGTATTTACCTTCTAGTGGTATGAGAACTATCGCCATTTACATCATTTTCTTTATCTCTAAAACAAATAAAAAAAATTATTAATCAAAAACCTACGAAATTTTTGTCTGTTTTCCTTTACAATGTAGCTTCTCATAGGTCCTGGAATTATTTCGATGGAGATTACCACCACCCTTCGAATAAAATAGCTTGAAGAAAAAATTACTCCCCAAATAGATTTTCTACTTTTTTAATGTGAACGGGGGGAGGGGGCTAACCCCACTACAAATGCCCCTAGAGGTTTCTAGCTGAACTACTATTGTGGAATGTTATATCTTTGTAATATCATTTGCACAAAAAAGTTTGAATTTGTATTACTAAACTTGTGAAACCAACGCATTTAATGCATTTTTTGTTTTGTCTATCATAATTTTTTTTCACTCTTTGGTGTTTCTACAGGACTACAAAAAATCCCCCATTTATGGATTAAAATTATTGGTTGAAAAGTTTGAATATTGCAAGTTTAAACCATCCAATCCAGATTTAATAGTTTACAAAGTTGTTAAGCCAATAGTTTTGTTAGTCCGAGATAATTGATATAAATAATCTTATGATTCTATTTTTATATTCTATAATTCGATGCTATACATGATTTTTAGTATACCGGTTCTAATCCAGCATATATCAATCGGTTTCAAAGCCATACAGAAAATTTTTAATCATCAGATAAACACTTATTTTATATTTACGCATTTCTAAGAAAAAGCTACGCATTAAACACTATTAAAAGCGCTTGTCAAATCAAAAAATGCATAAAGGTTAAAATTATGCAATTCTAGGTATAATCTCACGAACAAATAATTGGGCAACAAAATACCCTGCCCTTCATTTGTGGGGCAACAATTGCCTTTCAAGTATGGCTTTGAAACCGATTAATATCCACTGGATTAGAACCGGTTCTCAGTCATAGTGAAAAATATCTCCTCGGGGCTACCATAACTTAATGTTCTTTATTTTGAGTTTTAAAAGTGTTATCCTTCTATAAAAGTAAAATGATGTCTATTAGTCATTCTATCTCTGTGTGTGTCTGTTTGAACCAAAGGATCTCGATAACCGCTTGACTGATACAGTTCTTCTTTAATTAAGTTTCTAATAGGTCCTCAAAGTATTTTGGGGGAGGAAACGAAATTAGCTATTCCAAAGAAATATTCTAAATGTTCTCTCAATAAAAGCAAAATAGACGAACAGACGTGATGACCTACCATATCTCTAATAATAAGTAGCTTCGCTATAAGAATGAAAAATAGCTTCAAACCTGTTTAAAAATCTTGATTTGAATTCTGTCGGTTTGGTTTCTTCATCTTTAGTACTAAAATTAGAATAGTTTTTTAATGCACCGTATTATAGACAGCTTTCCATGGATATCAAATGAAATATTATGAGATTAAAACTAGTTTTGTTAGCCCCGGGAGGCTGATAGCCAGTGCTAACAAAGCTGGTAATAATATTATTTTTTATTTTAATATTCGTGGAAAATTGTCTGTAGTACGACATGTCAGTTTGGCTAAGAACAAGTTCAGATCCAGAGGATATCAAATCATCAATCGGTTTCAAAGCCTTGCTTAAACTATATTCGAATATTTCTAATTCTGGGATAATTATTTTTGGGAAAATGTCTTTCTTTTTATTTTTTGTAATATCTTTTATTGGATGTCGTCATCCTTGTTTAAATATTAAAAATAGTGTACTAATAGATATATAGAATATACTTGTATACATTGGCAGGGAAATAATTGTCGTCAATTTAGCATGTTAACATGGGCCGCATTTAGTGATCATTTCGTTCATCCAGTAGGAGGGGTGGAGATAGGACAAAAGTGGAAGATAACGTTATTTTAGCCAGCTGCAAGTTTTAGTTTACAAGAGTACATGAAAATCTAGTGCAATATCCAAGAAATAATATATCCATCAATTTCCAATTTACCTTTCCGTATATCTTGTGTAGCTGCTCTTGGTGTAGTCATTTAAATAATCTCTATCTATCTATCTATCTATCTATCTATCTATCTATCTATCTATCTATCTATCTATCTATCTATCTATCTATCTATCTATCTATCTATCTATCTATCTATCTATCTATTTATCTATTTATATATATACTATATCCATTAATTTACCTATCCGTATATCTTGTGTAGCTGCTCTTGGTATAGTCATTAGAATCATCTCTGAACAAAAAATATTGATTAGGAATTTATTTGCTTTTTGATAAAACAAATTTTGTATTTTGCAAAGAGACTAGCATTTGTAAAAAATAAAGACCAATTTTTGTCCTTAAAAACAAAAAAAAATTTAAAAGGGATCATGGAAAGAAAGTGGGTTTCAAGATATTTTCACATTAGCGCTTTTCTCATATTACTAGCCCCTGCGGGGGGGGGGAGGCGCTAACCCTGCGGGACAATCATTAACATTCACATAACCTAACATAAAATAGCATCAAAAGCTACATAAAAATACGACGAAAATACGATGAAACCGGCTAATTCGTGTTCTTTCCATGGTCCAAAAGAAAGATTAAGATCCAGATGTCTGACAACTTTATCAATACATCAAATAAAGTAGTAGTATTTACTGCAAAATATACATGACTTTAGTCATAAGTGTGCGACGATCTATCTATCTATCTACCTGTCCAAGAATGATTGAGTGGCCCTAGGTGCCAGACTGCTTCTGCGGGATGTAAGATAGGATGGAGTTGTTACTATCTATCTATCTACTTATCTATCTATCAATTACAAAGTTACCTGTCTAGAAATAATTGAGTTGCCCTAGGTGCCAAACTGCTTCTGCGGGATGTAAGATAGGATGAGGTTGTTACTATCTATCTATCTATCTATTACCTGTCCAAGAATGATTGAGTGGCCCTAGGTGCCAGACTGCTTCTGATGGATGTAAGATAGGATGGAGTTGTTACTATCTATCTATCTATCTATTTATTACCTGTCCAAGAATGATTGAGTGGCCCTAGGTGCCAGACTGCTTCTTCTAGATGTAAGATAGGATGGGGTTGTTTGAGCATCTAAAAAAAATCGAATATTCTTTTTGTAAATGTAGAAAGTTGCTAAAAAAAGACATGTGAAGTCATAAAAATGAGTGATTATCCCATTGAGCGACTTTCTCCATTTACTTTTTTCCTTATCTGTCTATAAGCAGTCTGTTATTGATTTATTTCTGTTTTAATTGTTGTTAATTTGCCCGTCTATCCTTTTTATTTATTAATGAATTGATCTATATACTAATTTTTATTAAACACCTACGAATTTATGATTCTTTTTATCTTTCTATCTGTTAATCTTATTAACTATCAATCTATTCATTTACCAATATTTAACATTATTGAAGAATTTGAACTGATAGCAGTCTGGAATTACTATCTTCAATATCTTTTTATCTCTCTAACTATCAATTTCTGATATCTTAATTATTCTCCCAGTCTATCTTTTATATATTATATATCTCACTATCTATTTATCTTTCTATCTCTCTTACCATCGTCATTAGAAACGAATAGGAGTCTGGAATATCATTTTTTTTATCTATCAATCTATCTATCGATATATATATATCTATCTATATATCTATTCATCTAACTATCATACAATCATCATTAAAATAGATAGGAGTCTGGAATATCTATTTCTTTTCTTTATCTATTCATCTATCTATCCATCTATCTATCCATCTATCTATCCATCTTTCTATCCATCTATCTATCCATCTATATATCCATCTATCTATTCATCTATCTATCCATCTATCTATCTATCTATCTATCTATCTATCTATCTATCATACCATCATCATTAGAAACAGATAGGAGTCTGGAATATCTATTTTTTCTTGTGTTATCCCCAATTTCGTCGAGAACTGATGTTGCCCTGAAAAGAAAACAAAATAGTTCTGTAATTTTTTTGGGAAAGGGAGATTTTTTAAAACCCTCTCAAAATTTACATTTTAGAATTGACGTGTCAAAAATATCACAGAAATTCATGATTTGCATTAGGAAAAAAATTTGTCCTGTTTCCTACTTCTATGGTTAAGAAATTGTTATGAATAGTTAATCTAAATATCTGTATAGCAAAGGATCTACTCTGAACCGAAAAGGTCCTACGTTTACAAAGCAGCTTCTAGGAAAGGTCCAGGAAAGGCGTATAATCAATTTAGGGAGTATACCACTAATAAAGTTATAAAATCACCCTTAGAAAAAACTCCGTCAAAACTTTTTTTGGGGGGGATTTGAAATCGGAGGTTCAAGTTATCTTCCTCCTTTCTATTAAATGTTTTAAAAGGTCTCTAGTTGCAGACCCGCTTGTTAGAATTTTTTTCTAGACAAAATCCTAAGTAAGACGACAATCAGAAAAATATTTCATATTAAACTAAACATTTTATCAATTGACAATCATTCTTTCCTCTTAATTTTTAATGGCCATCAAAGAAAATTTTTTTAATTTAACTATTTATTTTATGAATAACGCCCCTAGAGGCCTCTAGGGGTTACTTGAAGTGGTGTTGGTTGAACTTTTATTTAATTAAGGTAAAACAATTTCCCCCCAAAAAAATTAAAACCTTCCATGGAGCCATGAGAAGCTACACCATAAAAGAGAACCATATCGGTTCAGTAGTTAGCGAGATCCTTCGGTACAAACAAATAGACATCCTGTTACTTTAGTATATGGATATACAAGTAATAGGTTTCGTGCATGGTGGTAAATATTTATTCTTGCGACTAGAATTGTCATTTACTTCAATTAGAACTTAGTGTTAATATTATCCTAATAACGTAGAAGGGGCGTGTGGCCTAATGGATAAGGCACCAGACTTCGGATCTGGGGATTGCAGGTTCGAGTCCTGTCACGCTCGATAATACTTTTCCAGCATGAACATAGTTTTTATACTTTACATTATACTTGAGATGCTTTGTTACAAAAAGATAGACAGACGTCCTGCTACTTTTGTACATGGATTAAAACTTTAAAAAGACAATGCTTATTTATTAAGCGGCTAGCGATCGAATCTTCGGTATACACACAATGACAGTAAAATATTTTGTTATTAAAGGATAATACAAAGTAGAACGATGTCTGTCTGTCTGCCTGAAGCTTAAGATCTCAATAACCGCTGAACCGATTGGGCTTTAGCCTTCAGGCAATACACATATATAGATAGGGCCCTGTATAGTTCTTAAGCTATTTTGTTGATATAAAAAGAAAAAATTATTATTTATGATTTAATATATTCTTATTGTTACCTAGTAACTCTTTTAGATTCTGAGACATAGGGGGTGCTCGCCTCATCTATATAAACTGACAGTGCTCTAGAGCCTCGGGACATACTAAATATATAGATAGATAGACATATAGATAGATAGATAGATAGATAGATAGATAGATAGATGGATGGATAGATATATTCTGAGACATAGGGAGTGCTCGCCTCATTTATATAAACTGACAGTGCTCTAGAGCCTCGGGACATACTAAATAGATAGATAGATAGATAGATAGATAGATAGATAGATAGATAGATTCTGAAACATAGGGGGTGCTCGCCTTATCTATATATGTATACTGACAGTACTCTAGAGCCTCGGGACATACTAAATATATAATTGCCTCTTAAAGATATATTGAATGTTTTGGGATACTAAGTGGTTGAAAGATAGTTGGTTGGATAGATAAATAGATGGATATAGATGGATCCTTATTACTCTTGATATGATCAAATATAGAAGAACTAGAGGTTATGCCCCTACAGTTCTTTAGGGGCTTTTAAGAGCAGGAAGAGGGGAGAAAGTAGACCCTCCACTTTTAAATTTTAGGGGTTTTTTTGGAGAGGGGCGAAGTTTTTTCTGGTTTTAATTATATTAGGAAATTTTAATTACATTACCTTTGTCTATCATTCCCATCTACAATGTCTGAAGCTGTTGTTTTATTGTAATATTTCTCAAAATAATTCCTAAAATATAGAGAATAGTAGACTATAATACAGAAATAATATTATATTTACATCCACAATGCCTGAAGCAGTTGTTTTATTGTAATATTTCTCAAAATAATTCCTAAAATATAGAGAATAGTAGACTATAATACAGAAATAATATTATATTTACATCCACAATGCCTGAAGCAGTTGTTTTATTGTAATATTTCTCAAAATAATTCCTAAAATATAGAGAATAGTAGACTATAATACAGTAATAATGATACAGTAATGAAGCTGTTGCATAGACTATATCTATAACTGTGGTTTATTGTAATATTTCTCAAAATAATTCTTGGAAAAATAATGCATACATAGAATAAACATTATGAGAGACAATCCTTTTAGGGACAATATTATAAGAGTAAATAAATCATTTGTAATTAGAGAAAATTTGTTATTTAACATGGATATAATTTTATGATTTTTATATATTCATGGAAAATTGTCTGTAATACGATGCTAAACATTATTTTTCAGTATGGCCGAGAACTGGTTCTAATCCAGCGAAAATTAATCGATTTCATAGATATGCTAGATAAACATTTCCTATTTATAGATAAGCTCTACTAATTATGTAATTGGACAACGTGTTTAAAAAATTAGCCATGTGACGTCATAAAAATGAGGAATTATCCATCTCTTTTTTAGGGTTTTTCTTTCCTACTTTTCCTCTCATCTCCTTCATTTTTATGACGTCACATGGCTGATTTCTGAGACACTTTGACCAATTACCTAATTATGCAATGGATTATACCCACCTTGTTAAGTCATCAGCATCGGCAATGGTGGAAGAACTATAGGTTGATCCAGCTCTATAGCTTGGTGTACTACTACTATATGGACTTCTGTAGGTTGAGCTACTATATCTAGATAGATAGATAGATAGAGAGATAGATAGATAGATATATAGTTAGATAGATAGTGGAAGAACTATAGGTTGATCCAGCTCTATAGCTTGGTGTACTACTACTATATGGACTTCTGTAGGTTGAGCTACTATATCTAGATAGATATATATATATAGATAGATAGTAGAAGAACTATAGGTTGAGCCAGCTCTATAGCTTGGTGTACTACTACTATAGGGACTTCTGTAGGTTGAGCTACTATATCTAGATAGATAGATAGATAGATAGTGGAAGAACTATAGGTTGAGCCAGCTCTATAGCTTGGTGTACTACTACTATAGGGACTTCTGTAGGTTAAGCTACTATACCTAGATAGACAGATAGATAGATAGGTAGATAAATAGATAGATAGATAGATATATATATAGATAGATAGATATATAGATAGTGGAAGAACTATAGGTTGACCTAGCTCTATAGCTTGATGTACTACTACTATAGGGGCTTCTGTAGGTTGAGCTACTATACCTAGATAGACAGATAGATAGATAAATAGATAGATAGGTAGATAGATAGATATATATATAGATAGATAGATATATAGATAGTGGAAGAACTATAGGTTGACCTAGCTCTATAGCTTGATGTACTACTACTATAGGGGCTTCTGTAGGTTGAGCTACTATACCTAGATAGACAGATAGATAGATAAATAGATAGATAGGTAGATAGATAGATATATATATAGATAGATAGATATATAGATAGTGGAAGAACTATAGGTTGACCTAGCTCTATAGCTTGATGTACTACTACTATATGGACTTCTGTAGGTTGAGCTACTATATCTAGATAGATATATATATATATATATATAAAGATAGATAGATAGTAGAAGAACTATAGGTTGAGCCAGCTCTATAGCTTGGTGTACTACTACTATAGGGGCTTCTGTAGGTTGAGCTACTGTTTCGGAACGCAATGCCTAGCCGTTCTCGAAATCTTATCTCCAAGCCCTCCGAATGACCAACATAGTGAAGTTTACGAATGTGTATTTATTACCATGAAAACAGTAAGTCTAAAACAAAAATATAAGAATTAATTACATAAAATTAATGGTTATTATTTTTGTAACATCGAGGTTGCGTGATTTCAATTTAATAAAAAATATGAATTTTCTAAAAAACTTTAAATTGGCACGAAACATATTAAATCGCATCAGAAATTGATAATTTTAGAATAAAATGATCAATAATATAAAAGTAAATATTCGTATATCAAAACTTAGCAGTTAAATGGTCTATTTGTTGAAAAATTAATGATTTAAATTTCTTCATAAAATTGTACCATTCTACGCTTATTTTCAAGAATTAAAAGATAAATTCTTACCACATATGATGTCAAACTAAGCAGGAAGGCTTGTTTGAGATATTCCACACATCAGAGCGCATGTATATTCAAGCAATACATTATTTTCATTCACGTAGCTCCTCACGTGGGACTAATCAAAGGAAAAGTGCGCGTCTCTTTTGTTCGTTTACAAGCCACGCGCCGCGCGGAGATAGTTAGGAATGCCGCGTAACACACTCATTCTCTGGGGAATTTTGGTGTAAGGAAACAGGGATTAATGGGTTCGAACTTGCCAGGGAATACAAGAAATACATACCGAAACAGCTACTATACCTAGATAGACAGATAGATAGATAAATAGATAGATAGGTAGATAAATAGATATATATATATAGATAGATAGATATATAGATAGTGGAAGAACTATAGGTTGACCTAGCTCTATAGCTTGGTGTACTACTACTATAGGGACTCCTGTAGGTTGAGCTACTATATCTAGATAGATAGATAGATAGATAGTAGAAGAACTATAGGTTGACCTAGCTCTATAGCTTGATGTACTACTACTATAGGGACTTCTGTAGGTTGAGCTACTATACCTAGATAGACAGATAGATAGATAAATAGATAGATAGGTAGATAAATAGATAGATAGATAGATATATATATATAGATAGATAGATATATAGATAGTGGAAGAACTATAGGTTGACCTAGCTCTATAGCTTGGTGTACTACTACTATAGGGACTCCTGTAGGTTGAGCTACTATATCTAGATAGATAGATAGATAGATAGTAGAAGAACTATAGGTTGACCTAGCTCTATAGCTTGATGTACTACTACTATAGGGACTTCTGTAGGTTGAGCTACTATACCTAGATAGACAGATAGATAGATAAATAGATAGATAGGTAGATAAATAGATAGATAGATAGATATATATATATAGATAGATAGATATATAGATAGTGGAAGAACTATAGGTTGACCTAGCTCTATAGCTTGATGTACTACTACTATAGGGACTTCTGTAGGTTGAGCTACTATATCTAGATAAATCTACAGTAAGACAACAATTCTTTTTAGGATCTACAGCCCTTTTTTCTTAATTTATCATCAAAAGTAGCATATGGTTTGTAGCATATGGTTTGTTCTCGATGAATTCTCATCCAAGTATATGAAGAAAAAAAAAATTTTACCTACATTTACAACTTAGATATTAGAGTTTTAAAAAAGTAACAAAGCAAAAATTAATTTTTTACATTAAACCTTTTTTAGCAAAATTAAGTTAAAAATCTTAATGTTTTATTTCTAGCAGAAAGTGTGATAAAAAAGTTATAAGCTTTTTTACAGATATTTTTTGAGTCCTATTAGATTCATGATATTTTGAAAAACTTAATTTTTAACCAAAATCGTTTTAGATAAAACCACCAAATAAAAAACTATGAATTTAGCAAGAAAATTGAGTAAATAGAGGGATGGATTAATTGATAGATAAACAGAATTATAGGGAGGTAGATAGATAGATTAATTCTAGATGTATAGAATAACTCACCCTGTTTCTCTTGAAGATCCATAAGTACTTGAGCTTGTTGGGTAGTCATATTTGCTTGAGTAGGAAGATAGATAGTCATACTTTGTAGAGGTACCTAGATAGATAGATAGATAATTATAATTTGAAGGTACCTAGATAGATAGATAGATAATCATATAGATAGTCATATTTGCTTAAGTATGAAGTAGAGGTACTTAGATAGATAGATATATAATTGTTAAGACAACTTTCTAAAATAGTAAAAAGAAATATTATAAAATTATTAACAGTTTTGTTAGTCTTGAGAGGCTTAAGGCCTGGTCTAACAGTATTTTCAGTATGGCAAATAACCAATTCTGAACCAGAAGATTTTAATTGGTTTCGAAGCCAAACTGGAAAAATGATTTATTAAATATTCTATACTTAAATAGAGAACTTAAATTCTCTGCAAATATGAGAAGATCATGGTATTCGTTAACACTAATTCAATTATTAAACCTAAACTAATGAATGGCTAAAGAAGAGAGTAATAATGTTGATAATTACTTTTTAGAAAAATAATTTACATTTTAATAAACAAAATTTTGAAATTAATATAAAAAATAAGAGTTATTGAGTTTTAAAAGTAATTACGCTTTCTAAAATGAAAATAAGTCAAAATAAATAAAGAAAAAATTCCTCTAGTGGCTTTAAGAAAAATTAATGTTTATCATTTATTCTTATTTTAATTTAACCCTTTACTGCGAGTTTCAAAAAAATAGAATATGGGCTTTATTCTTTTCTTGAATGGTAAAAAGAAAAATATAAGAAAATTTTTATTAAAGTTTATTAATATTTTAAATAAAGCCTCCTTGAGACTAGATACTAAACTTTTTATTATACTCATAATATTTTCTATCTGATGGGGAGGGAGGAGGGTACCCAAAGTTTTTTAAACTCTCCTATGTTGACTTAAAAACTTTGGGGACTTTTTATTAAATCTTGATAGGTTGGATTAAATAATAATAATAAGATCAAACTTCTTATTAAGTTTTGACACACTACACGAGTTATTGTTCGTTTGTCCTTCCTTCTGATTGTAAAGCTTCGTTTTATGGATGTTGTCATCCTTTTTGATTGAAATAGATTGAAAAAGTATTTTGCAATGTAAAAGTATTCTTATAAGAGTTTACATTGTGCAAATACACAATTTCTAGAAAATAGTTTACATTCAGGGACGTCCAAGCCTTTTTTTTTAGGGGGTAAAAGAAGGGTTTTCAAAGGCTTGATGGGGTAATTTCATGATTTCTTAAAATTTTTGTGAGTGGTAAATTTACTCTTAGACGTTTAAGTTTACACTATTATTATATTAACCTTATGTAAAAGTAACAGGATGTTCATCTGTCTGTTTGCTAACCGCTGAACCGATATGGTTCTCTTTTACAATCTAGCATCTATTTTATTGTTCTCATGTAAAAGTAATAGTATGTCCATCTGTTTGTCTGTAGCTTAAAATCTAGCTAACCACTGGACCGATAGGGTTCTCTTTAACGGTGTAGCTTCTTATAGGTCCAAGGAAAGTTTATTATTATTTAGGGGAAAGGAGACCCCTCAATCCTAAGAGAAAGGGCCCCTTGACAAAATATTTCATTAAAACATATCTTTTTTCTTTTTAAACCTTAAGTTTTAAAGGGGGGGGGGGGGGTGACATTAGGCTTTAAATTATACTGGTACCCAATGATTTATAAACACTTTATTTCATTAATGGCTTCAAAACTTTGGGCACCTTTCATTAAATCTTAATTGGTGAGTTCAAAAAGTAATGTCTAATCTTTTCAGTCAATAAATGTATACTTTCACAATTTTGTTCATTAACTTTTGGGATGAACATTTATCATCCATTGTCCTATCTCAAAGTTGTCCTTCTGGATGAACAAACTGACCAACTTTTCTCCTGTCAATACATCCACGTATATCATATATCCATTGGGATATATGATGCCAAAAATAAAGTAGAAAATTAATTATATATATTTATCTTATTTCATCTTAAACATTTCTCGATTATATTATTACTTTCATTTTTAAGAAAAATACAGGAAAAGTTGAAAATCAAGAAAAAATACTATATAGGCTTTTAAAATTATCAATCAAGTTCTTCTAAAGATATTGCCAAATGTAACAAGAATGAAAATATCCACAAATATCAAAGCCAAACGATTGTCGCGCTTTCAAGCAATGATGAACCCCCTTCCTTTTTTTGAAACATGGGGAGTTTGTAGTTTTGATTGGTTAGGTTAGGTTATAATGAGTCTGTGTAGCCCGAAGGGTTAGGACGTTGAAAGACCATAGTCAATCAAACAAAAACTTACATAGCAACACCCTTTTACTTTTAGCTAGATAAAAAAAGTTTATACGTTTTTAAATAAACAGAGTGTTAGAAAAAGTAAATATGAAAGTATTTATAAAGTGTCAATAATCTATCTATCTATCTAAATACATATAAAAGTATTTATAAAGTGTCAATTGCAAACGGAGTGCAGAAAACCTGGCCAGTTTTCTAAGATTGTCTATTAACCCCCCCCCCCCCCCCCTTCATAGACGCTTTTAGACGCTTCATAGAAGTTTTTTCTATTTTGTGGGGGTTGAATAAGGAATTAAAGGTTTTTTTTTAATTCTAAGTCAGGTAAAAAAAAAGGTTTCAAAAGTTGGGGGGTAGGGGGGGGGGGGGAGGGGAATCACGACGTTAAATCCTCACTTATTTAAAAATAAGAAGCAGATTTTTCATTTATTACTTATTACTTTAGGTCAGTCGGGTTAGGTTAAAAAAGAGCCTAAAAAAAACCCGGGGAATAGGGCATCACATTTATAGACCCTGCAGAGTTTAGGCATAGAAAAAGAACCCCTACTAATTTTCAAAAAAATAAGGGGGGGGTTATTGCTCGACAGGTACTTTGAGGAAAAGCATCAAAATTCTTACTCGCAAGTTTTATGAAGAAAAGGTAGAAAAATTAAGCATATTTGAGGTTGAGTACGATAAAAAAGGCGACATGACTAAATAAATCAAAAAAGGTTCCTACTGCTGCTTTATCATATGATTGACAATAGTCAATTAGGATTGGGGAATGCTTTGGCTTATAAAGACACAAGCCAAGATGATTTATTAAGAAAGGATGGTACCAATTTTTTTAAAATCTTGATTGGGTTGTAAACACTTTTTTACCAACAATTTTAGTCTACAGAAAAGGGGGAGGGGAGGATTTGTTAGAATTTTTTATTAAGAATAATGTGATGATACTAAGGGATAAGGGATAATATAAATTGATAAACATATATGTAATGATGATAAAAGATTGCATTTATGTAGATTTTTATCATTGTGCTATTTTTTTTGCTTTGATATCGGCGGAAAGCTGTCTATAATATAATGCAATAAATAACTACTATTATATTTTGAAAAAGCCTAGCAACATTAGATTGTGTTTTAAGATACTTGTAATTTTCAACCTTTGATAACAAAATCTTCCAAAATTTTTTCATTTTTTTGGCAAATGACATTCCTTAGAATCAAAAAGTACCAAAAGTCTTTTAGAGATACAAATCTTTATAAATAATTGTCACTAGCAAATAATAAAAAAACAAAAAGAATAATTATAAAAATTACATATAGAAGCTACACCCCTAGAGGCATCTAAGAACACTGGAGCGAAGGAAGAGTTGGGATGGGATGTTAAACCTCTCCCCAAAAGCCGTTAGAAACTAAATTGGTTTAAAAGTTACAGATATTTTTTTTCTTTGAATGGTGGTTGAACCCTTTCAAAAAGTAGTTATGAACCTGCCTAGAACCTATGATAAGCTAAATTGTTAAGAAGAACCATATGGGTTCAGCAGTCAGTGAGATCCTTCTGTACACACAGACACACACACAGAACGCCAGATATCCTTTAACTTCATAATAAGGATAGACGGATAGAGTTACTACAAACAATAATTTTACCTGCTCTGGACTTCTGCGTGCCATCCAGTCTTGTAATCAAGGACTCAAACTTTGACTCGTAGCTGGGATAGCTGAATTTGGGACTGAAAGGTCACAAAAGCCAACGGATAGGACTGGTTTAAAAATATCTATCAATCTATCTTTAAGCTAGTTAAGGGATGTGTATGCCTAAAGTTATATTTGTAAAAACACAAAACCTCTTGTAGTATTGGTAAAAATTTATCAAAAATCTTTGACTTGTAGCTGGGATAGCTAAATTTGGGACTGAAAGGTCACAAAAGCCATTGGATAGGACTGGTTTATAAATAGCTATCAATCTATCTTTTAGCCAGTTAAGGGATGTGTATACTTTAAAATTTCATTTGTAAAAACTATAAGCAATTTTATTTTGTAAAAGATGAATTTGGGACTGAAAGGTCACAAAAGCCAACAGACTGGTTTATAAATATCTATCAATCTATCTTTTAGCTAGTAAAGGGATGAGTATACTTTACAATTTCATTTGTAAAAAAACACGAAACCTATTGGAGTATGGGTAAAACGATATATAATATATGAAAATAATCAAAAATGCGTAGCTGAGATAGCTGAGTTTTGGACTAAAAGGTCACAAAAGCCAACGGATAGGACTGGTTTATAAATATCTATCTTTTAGCTAGGTAAGGGATGTTTATACTTTATAATTATATTTGTAAGAAACACAAAACCTCACGCACAATGGGAAAAATTTATCAAAAATCTTTGACTCGTAGCTGGGGTAAATGAATTTTTTACTAAAAGGTTACAAAAGCTAACGGATATGACTTGTTTAGAAATATCTTTATCTTTTACCAAGTCAGGGGATGTGTATAATCTATAATTATATTTGCAATAAACACAAAACCTCTTGGAGTATTGGTAAAAATGCGTAAAAAGATTTATTATCTATGTAGATAATCAAAAATGCATAGCTGGGTAAAAAAAACATGAAACCTATTGTAGTAGAGAAATGAAATTAGAAATATAAAAAGACTTGTGGCTAGGATATCTGAAAACAGGACTGAAAGGTCACAAAAGCCAACGGGTAGAACTGGTTTATAGAAATCTATCTTTTAGCAAGAATAGGGATTAGAACATTTTAAGATTATATTTGCAAAATAACACGAAACCTCTTGCAGTTTAGAATAAATAAAGTACTAGAAAATCTCTTTGTATAAACTGGGGTAGCTAAATTTGGGATTACTAAAGCCAATAGTTAGTAAGTTAAGGGATTGTTATACTTTAAAATTAGATTTGTAAAAAACATGAAACCTATTGCAGTATTGGAAAAAAAAGAATTATAAAAAAACATTAGTTAGAAGGTAAGATACATGAATTTGGACTCGAAGGTCACAAAAGTCATTGTATAGGCCTATTAAATTGGAAATAATAATTTTGAATTTTTTTCTTGTAGGTAGGAAACCTATATGGGCAACAAATGCTAAATTAAACAAGAAAATATTAATTGATATTTATATATGTTTATACATTTTCTTTTCAATAAATTTTTTTCTGTGTAATTATTTTCTATCAATGTTGTATAATTTTATCTATATTTCTTCTTGTCTACTATTCTAAAAGATGAATCTTGTAGGAATGTGTATATTCATAAATAACTCTGTCTAGGTATTTATATTTCTAATACAAGGATGACAACATCCAACTAATAGCAAAGCACCAAAAAATCATGAATGAAATAAGAAAAAGAATTTTTTAAAAGCATTTTTAAAGAGAAAAAATCACAATTGTATTTTTAGCATAATTGATAGACAGAACGACAAAATAAATTACATACTAGAACTTATTGTTATAGGGAATCTTCACAAAAAAATAACCGAATATCTAAAACATCAGCTGAGAAAATAATATCTTCTCTATAGTATTACAAACTGATTGTCATACAAGAATTATAGAGTGGCTTCGCTACTTATAATTACTGTTTTTTTTGTTATTTGAACAATTTTTGTCCATAATTAAGTAGCGCAACAATAATGAATAATCAAAATTGTGACATCTTTTAATTGGAAACTTCTTCATATCATTAGAATATCTCCACATTGGAAGTTTGCAAAAAGGTAAATTTAATGAAAAATTAATACTAAAATTATATTTTTCATAAAGAATGAAGCCATTAAAAAGTGTGGTTAAACAAACTAAAACCTACCATTTGTGTATGTTTAGGTTATCGTTAGTTTGAAATAATTGATACACAGACAAACAGACATAGTTACAGAGAAGCATCACTGTTAATATTCAAGAAATTGAGAATTTATGTAAAGAATTCAATAGATCTCAATAAATACTGCACTGATTTGGTTCTCTTATTTTCAGTTAGCTTCACATAGGCCCTTTGAGTGTTTAAGCCTATTTTCTAGATCATCGCTTCCCTTTTGAGTAAAGAGCCCTAAGATGCCAGGGGCGTAGCTGCTAGTAAATATTAAGTCAATAATTAAGAAATAGTGTCAGAAATATTATATCTATAATACAAAGTACAACGATGTATGTCTGTTTGTTTGTGTGTTTGTTTGTCTATTTGTTTGTAGCGAAGGATCTCGCTAACCGCTGAACCGATCAGGTTCTCCTTTACAGGGTAGCTTCTCATAGTTCCCGGGAAGGAAGCCGCTAGTAGAGGATAAGACAGTAGAAAATAAATTGATGTACATCCCAAATGATTTGAAACTAAATTAAGATTAAACTTATTGCTTTAAACGTTTAAACATTGCAAGTTTAAACCAACCAATCCAGATATAATACAAACAACCATAGTTTTTAAGCCAACTAATAAGGTAACGTGTCTATAAAATTTCGGGTACTAGTATAATTTGCAATCCAATGTCCAAACTAATCGAAACATTATTAATTGGATGTTTCATCATATTTTCATGTACTCAAATAAAGTGATACTCGTAGTTGGCTCATCCTTACTCTTAACCTCATCGACTCCCCTCCTATTGGATGAACGAACTGACCAATAAATGAGGTCCATATTAGCAAACTAAATTGATGACACATTTTCCCCTGTCATTATATCCATGTATTCTATATACATTAATGCAATATATATTTTAGCCCAGCAATAAGGAAGTGGGTCATCTCAATTCACAGGTCAAAATCTATTTTTTCTTCATTTTCAAACATAGTTTTTTTTTTGTATAAATGCAGAGAGATCTTAATGAAAAAAAGTTTCGATGACAATATAGTTGGCAAGATTTGTAGTGTATACCATAGAGAGAGGAAACATTGGGTTGTTTATTACACTAGTCCCCAAAGTTTTATAATAATTAAATAACGTTTTCTTATTCGTTTGCTTAAAACATTTGTGAATTTTTATTGTATTTTAATTGGTTGGATCATTTAGTTGAGTGTCCAAACGTTTCAACCATTAATTATAATCTAATGAAGGGGTAATTTTGTGTATCATCATTGCGGGTGTATATCAATTTATCGTACATTGTCTTATCCCTTTAGATCCCTGAGGGTATACCGTGTATGTTTTTAAAAGCATTTAAATAATCAAATTGATTCAATGTTCCTTCGTCATCATTAGTTATTGAATGCTCAGTTATTAAAAAATATTTTTAGAAATGTAGATGTTTTAAGGCAAAATAGGAAGTTAAACACAGTGGCCATTTTATAACTTTTTAATTCTTTAATATCCTGAAAGTTTAATTTAACCTTTGCTGTGTAATTTATGAGTAACTAATTCAACTTGATGACTCATTGCTTAAATATTTCTTAATTATAATTTTTAAAAGCGAAGTTTATCTATAATTAGGTTCGGTCCGTCCTTACTTCAATAAAAGTTATTAATTAAAATTTAAGCATGTTAGAATTGTCCTATCAGTTTCAAACTTTGCATGATGATTCCTGTAATAGTTAGGTAGGATTTATAAAAAGCAGGGTGGATTATGTTAGGGAAGTACATTAATATAGTAAAAAAAAAAAATTTTTTTATTTGAACTGCAATCGAAAAGAAAAAAAAATTATTTTGTCATAATAATGATAATTCTTTTTGCTGCAGAAAAAGTTAGGCAAATAAGTTTTTAAAAATTCACAAAAACAAAAGTATAAAAAATACCTACTTACATTTGATTTTATCTCATGAAAAGTTCAATGTCATAGGAAAGTAAATTTTTTGCTTGCACAAATACAATGAATGCAGAATATACGTGGCTATTATGACAGGGGATAAAATGTCGTCAATTTAGGTTACTAACATGGACATCATCTATTGGTCAGTTCGTTCATCTAGTAGGGAAAAAGGGCGGGGTAAAAGGGATTGGAAGGGTGGAATCATTTTTTAAGCCAGCTACAAGTTTCACTTTATACATTATAATGGTGTAAGATCCAATTAATAATAAATCCATTATTATATCGAATAATGAAAAAGTATGAAAAAGTGTGAGAGAGAGAGAGAGAGAGTTTGTGTAATAAAGAATAAAGTTGGTTTATATTCCCTATGATGATAATCAAAATTACCCATATGTAGATTATAATAATTCATAGAAATATATAGTATACTGCACAGGTTTGAACCAACTAATTCAGATTTAGTTAAAGTACCCAAAGCTTTTGAGTTAATGAACTTTGGGTACCGGCATAATTTAGAACACAATGTACAACCTACCTTAAAAAAGGACAAACAGAAAGACATGGAAACTTATAAAGTAGCTTCACTACTAAATAGTATATTTATGTTTAATTATAAAGAACATTAGTTAACTTTAATTAAAGCTTAGAAATTAAAATTGTACTTTCATGCAGGGAGGGAAGATACATTGCACTAGTCTCTAAAATTTTATAGTAACGTTTTCTTATTCGTTTGGTTAACTTCAATTTCTATCATTCTATCACAAAGAAATTCACAAAGTACCTATCTATCTATTAGTTTTGAGACCATGTCTTAATATAGAAACAGAAGTATAAGTCCTTCAAAAACTATTCAAATAAGGTTTCGTGATTTTTAACAGTTTCATATTTGAAGACACATATCCCTATACCATAAAGAAATTCACAAAGTAACTATCTATCTATCAATTATGGCTTGATACGGTAGCAGAATTATAAGTTCTTCAAAAACTATCAGAAAAAGGTTTCGTGATTATTTACATGTTTTATTTTCAAGAATGTCTATCCCTATATCATAAAAAAATTGACTAAGTAACTATCTATCTATTAATTATGGTTTTGTGACCATCCATGCCTTAATGTAGTAGAAGAAGTACAGAGATTCAAAAACTAACCAAATAAGGTTTTGTGATTTTTAAATATATCATTTCTGTGAATATCAATCCCTTTACCAAAAAATGTTGCAATTGAACTATTCATCCATCAAGCTGGTTTTGTGACCATGCCTTGAAGTAGTAGCAGAAGTATAAGTGCTTAAAAAAACTATCTGAATAAGGTTTCATGATTTTATTCGTTTACCAAAAAATGTTGTACTTGAACTATCTATCCATCAAACTGGTTTTGTGACCATACCTTGACATAGTAGCAGACAGAGGTAAAAGTGTTTAAAAAACTATCCAAATAAGGTTTTGTGATTATTTAAATGTTTCATTTTTAAGAGTATAAATCCCTACACAATTTTTTTTGCAATTATCTATCTATCAATCAAACTGGTTTTGTGACCATGCCTTGACGTAGTTGCAGAAGTATAAGTGCTTGAAGAGCCATCCAAATAGGGACTTCTATAGCTGGAGTAAGAGGAATATCCCCCTGGAAGGATCTAAGTTAATTTATATTGTTCATGGTAACCTAGAACTCATGTTCTTGAAAGTAATCTTTTTATATCTTTTTTACAAGAAAAATAAACCCAGAAAAAAATATCAGGATTATCCTTTAAATTACACATTTTTTTTCCATACTAATTTATGTGTTTTTAAATGTAAGATAAATTTTTTCACAAAATACTCTTTCAAAGCCATATATCACTCGGCCAAATTTAACTTTAAAACAGAAATACTTAAAATTAATTTTGATTGTCACAGCAATTCTCTTAGTTATTAAAACTTTAGTAGTTTTCTTTATAGTGCCTAGTAGAGCACTTAAACCCCATCTTCTTATTTGAAATAAATTTTAAATAACATGAGTGTGGGGGGTAGAAGGTAGTTTTTGTATTTCCGTGTTTTCGTCTTGGTCAAGTAAATTATTCCAAAAAATTTTATGTTTAAAAAACTATTCATATTTTGTAAAGTAGTAAAGCTTTTTTGGCTGTAGCTTAAGATCTCAATAACTAATAATCCTTTTGCTATTTAAGGTAAGCTTCATATTAGCCCTGTAATGGTTTCAGGCTATTTTGTTAAGTCTTTGGATGGTTTAAAGCTATTTTCGTGGCTCCACTCTGTCAAATATAGATGTTAGGGGGCGTAATCATTAGTATCAATATAAATTAACTTTTCCTGAAGACGAATATCTTGACATAATTAAATCAAAATCTTATCAAATTATGAAAATAATAATGGAAAAATATATAAAATTATGGTCACTGATATTGTACACTGCAAAACATGCACACACACTTTATTTTAACTATATGTATTGTTGTTGTAATATACAAAATTCACCCGGTCACAAATTTTTTTTTTTTTCGGCACAAAAATGTGGGTCTCTCTCTGTGCATTTAAGGATACATACAACTATTTTCTACTTTTAGTTAAGCTGCTGATTAATGGAGATTCCTGGTATTATTTGTCACACTATATTATACAAACTTACAGTCAAGTCTTAACCTATTTTCTACTGTAAAAGTAAGGCATATAGGCTACTTGAAAGTCGTTTATTTTCTGTGTGTATGAATATTAGAGGATTTTAGACCCTTCTGAATAAAAAGCTTTCTCAAAACAAATTTTAATATATAAAAATTTATACTTTTTATGCTTAAATACTTGTTAATTAAGCTTATTTACTTTGTAATATTCCTAAAAAAATACCTTTGATTAGTCTAAATATGCTGTCTAATATTAAAATGCCCTAAAACACCCACATACACACAAACACAGATAAACAGCTGTACGCATAGCTTTGCCGTTCAACTTAACCTCTCAGAGAAAGTGAGAGAGATAGAGAGAGAGGGAGAGAGAGAGAGGGAGGAAGAGTGATAGAGCGAGAGAGAGAGAGAGGGAGTGAGAGTGACAGAGCGAGAGAAAGAGAGAAAGAGTGACAGAGAAAAAGAGAGAGAGAGAGCAACATACTGTGATTTGCGGATTTTTTTTCATTTTCTTATTAATTTCATGAAGCTAACTCTCAATATATAAAGAAATTATTTAATTCCTCTTAATATGTTTAGTTTCTAGTAATTTATAAAATTTACTTATTAAAAGAAAGAACATTAGACTGTAAATTATAATGGTACCCAAAGTTGTTAAACTTTGAAACTTTTGACAAATCTTGATTAGATTGTTCAAACTAGAAGTATTTAAACTTTTGTACCAATAATCTAGAGGCTAATTTTGTTTATCATAACCGTGAATGTACATAATTTATCATCCATTATCATCTTATCCTTTAAGATCCCTGTTAAAAGCTAACTCAAAAAGAAAAAGGGAGAAAAAAATGTAAATAAAAGTCATTGCTAAACAGCCTCATTGACTCAAATTTTGGTGTTTTCTCACAATCACAAGAAAATGAACTTGAACCAACCAATCATTATAAAATCAGGGAGGAGGGAACATTATGCTATTTATTTGTCCCCAAAGTTTTATATTTCTTATTTTTTGGCCTTATACCTTTAGGTACTTTTATTGACTTTTGATTGATTGGTTCATTAAGTTGAGTGTTCAAATGTTTCAACCACTAATTGTAATATACTGAATAGGTAAATTTATGTATTATCATTGGGGACTTACATCAATTAATCGGCCATTGTCTTATCTCCCTAAATCCCTAGGATAAATACAAAGTTTTTAAGCTAATGTATAATGAGAAAAAGTGTTTGTAAAACTTTGGGTACCAGTGTAATTTACAGTCCTCTTCCTTCTTGATTTAATCTTATAGCTAAACATAATCAGGGATATAAAGGGATAAGACATGGCCGATAAATTAACATCCCCAATGTAAATACACAAAATTACCCCTTCTGTAGCTTAAGATTGGTTTTTGAAACTTTTGAACCAAAGTCCCCAAAGTTGCTATGCCATCAAATAACAAACCTCATTATAAGACTTTGGGACTAGTGTCATAAAAGCCTATTGTCCCCTTTCTCTTTCTGATACCTTATACAAAATAATATCAACTAAATGCTAATTTGTTTTTTTTTCGCAGAAACATTACAACAATTTTAAAAAGGAGGATATAGGAAAGCTGTTCAACCTCCCCCTTCCCTTTATTCACCTTTTCCATTTTCCCTTTTTCTTTCCACCTGTTATATGTATGTATAAGTTGACCCTCAAAAGCTACTAAATATACAAATGTAATGCGTTTCAAGGATGTTAGGGATGGGTCAATGGAAATTAAATTGAAATTATTTCAATTAATATTCTGGTACCCAAAGTTTTAAAAATACATTTTTCATATCATTTAAAAGCTGAAAAACTTTGTGTACTTGTAGTTGATGGTTCATTATCTTATCCCTTGAGATCCCTGCCCCTTTGGGATGTTGAATATTAGCTATAAAATATGGGACAAACACTATTTTTTTCACCCAATGTTCTATCCCTTCCTGCAAATGTTCACTTTCTTATATTAATCTAGAGTTTTAGACCTTGTATGTATAGACCAAACAAAGAATGTATGGCTACGAAACCGATCAATATCCGCAGGATTAGAACTGATTCTCTGTCATAATGAAAAATCATGTATAGCATATAAAAAACAATTTTCCACGTAAAATAAAATACTTATCATAAAATTATTACCAGTTTTGTTAACCCGGGCATTCGGCCCCTGACTAACAACTGGTTTGGTTATCATTTTATATCCGCGGAAAGTTGTCTAGAATACGATGCGAAAAATAACTATTAGATGTATATTGTAAGTATAGACTAAACATAGAATGTTCTAGAATACAAAAGTCATGAAACTGAAGGAATAAGACAATGGACGATAAGTTGATGTTCTTCACCAATGATAGTTAAAACAATGACTTTCAAACTTTTTTAGTAAGGAGGAGGGGGGAATATTTCAACTAAAAAACTAAGCATTAAAAAAAAATTTGGGGTGCATTTGGCTAAATGAGCGTAAATTTTCATATGGTGGTTTAACTTGTAAGGAAACCAAGAAATAAAATGAATATCATAATTTTACTGCATCATATAGATAGATAGAAAGATAAATAGTATATTATAAATTATCTTAGTATGTATCTGTCTATATTGCATAACTCCAATAATTTCTTATATAAATTTTGAAGGTGGTGCAAGGAAACAAAAACTAAAATGAATATTATTATTTTACACATCATATAGATAGATAGATGCATTTGAAGTGACTCATTTTGAAAGGAAATTTTTTGTATCATGAATAAAAAAGCTATAAAAAATAAATCGCGCGTACAAATAAAGGAAGAGCCAAAAAGAATTTTCATTGGGTTTTAAAGGTTTGATAATGGATAATACCTTTCCAGTATGGCTTCGAAACCACTAGCCCAGGGCCATCAAAACAGGGTTTAATCTTATAATTTTTCATTACATCCGCGGACAGCTGTCTATAATATGATGTACAATAAAGGGGTAAATAGCAAACTTAATTTAAACTTGAAGTATAAAATACCTAGAATTTTGAATAGGTCAAGTTAAGGGGACATTTTTGTAGGAAAAATTACTCAAGCAGAAATCTTGATAAGTTTCATTTTCTCCCTATTTATAGGCGTTGCTACAAAATACCAAATTACAAAAACCTGATCCTACAAAAGACCTAATTGCAAAGGATCTAATCCTACAAATCACTAAATACAAAAGACCTCTTTGACAAAATGGTCTAAGTTAAGTTAAGATTATTGAAAATAAATGTGTGCATTTGCAGATTATTAGATATGCAAAATTTATATCCGATAATCTAACCTAACTTAACTTTTGTCTGATTAGGTCTTTTGTCACTTTTGTAGCAACTCCTTATTTATAGTAGAAAAGCGACTCTCTATATCCCTTTGTCCGTCCGTCGGTCGGTACATGTATAGAGGAAACGTGATATTTTTTACTGCTAATAAAGAAAAATAGCTTACATTTTTGTATTGTTGAAAAGTTAGGACACTGCTTAATAGTTTTGAGTCAACCAATCACAATAAGTTAAAAGTATCCCTAGTGGCAGAGACCATTTCGTCTGCTAATAATTTGCGGATCTACTGCAGTTCATGGTAAAATATTGCTGGTAACGAATATTGCCAAAAATCTATAAATTTTACAGGCTGCTAGCTGCCAAACGGCTGAACGTACAGATCATGCCCGCACACCATTTTAAGCGGTATAAGAAGGCCTACAAATAATCTGGAATAACCAAGATCAAATAATGCACAGGGAAAGCTTCACTGAAGAAAAAATGCGTAAAATAGGCATTTTTCGCGCATTTCTCTGCACTGCGAGATAATTATGCATTATTGATTTATGGCTATTCCAGATTATTTGTAGGCCTTCTTATGCCGCTTAAAACAGTGTGCGAGCATGATCTGTACGTTCAGCCGTTTGGCAGCTAGCAGCCTTTTTGATTCATCGATTTTTGGCAATATTCGTTACCAGCAATATTTTACCGTGAACTGCAGTAGATCCTAATTTGCTGTTAGTTCAATCGCATGTGCTTAAATTTTCCGACGCTATTAGCTGATTTTATAGATCCAATACAAGCCCTAAGGGGAGAGTTACATATAGTTCAAGTCCCATCTATTCTTTTACATTTATTGTGCAACCCATTACTTATGTAAGAATCGATATATTATTACTTGGATGTTGCACAAGATTTTCATGTGCTCTAATAAAGTGATACTCACATCTGCCTAACATAATGATACCCCCTATCCACCCCTTTTTCCTCATCCCCTCTTCTGCTACTGGATGAACGAACTGACCAATAAATAAGGTCCATAATAGCAACTTCCAATTTTTCCTTTGTCAATATATCCACGTATATTATATCCATTTATGTAAGCGTCTCGAGTGAAAATATTTATACAATTTCAAAGCATTGAAAAAAGAATTGTGTTTATATCCAGGGAGGAAGGGGACATTGGCCTGTTTATTACACTAGTCTCCAAAGTTTTGTGATAACGTTTTCTTATTCGTTGGCTTTTGAGACTTTTATTAGTTTTGATTGGTTGGTTCAAACTAATAAGTGTAATCTACAGAAGAGGTAATTTTGTCAATTATCATTGAACATCAATTAATCGGTCATTGTCATATCACTGTTTTTTTTATCTAACAAGGATGACAACATCTATAACAGTAAATAGGCCTTTTCCCACAAGGTTTCTTGTTGAGCACATGAAACCTCCTTGAAAATTAGGTAGGGTGTCTTTTGTTTGTTTATTAGTTTATGTACTTCTAGTGGCTGCAACCCTAACATCTGCTTTTGAAACAAATGGCCTAAAAACTTAAATCTTAAAAATAGGCTAAAATCCATCTGGGACCTACATAAAGCTTACCTAAATGTTAAGCATCAGACAACAATACAACCTTTATGTTATTGTTGGAAATATGATTTATTTAGCATTCATGCATTAGGTACGAATAGAACTACTCGTTGTTTTATACAAATACCCTTTTTAAGATCAAAGCTATATATACATGCACAAAAATTGCAAATATGTTGTGTTGTTTATTTTAAACTGAATTCTGATTAAATTATTAATCGTATTATAAACAGCTTTCCGCGGATACTAGAGTGAACAATCACAAACTAAAATTAGTTTTTTTTAGCGCAGAGTGGCCGAATGCCTGGGCTTACAGAACTGGTATTAATCTTTTTAAATCTAAATATTCAGATTTGTTATATTTGATGCTATTACAATATGGCTGAGAACCTTTTCTGATCCAGTGGATATTAATCGGTTTCGGAAAATTTTTTACCCGTTAAATTTACAGCCTAATGTTCCTTTCCTCCCTGAAAACAACATGCCAATATGGATTAAAAAAATAATATCCGCTGAAGTAGAACCGGTTCTCAGCCATGCTAAACTATTATGTATAGCATTGTACTACAAAAACTTTTCCCAGAATATTAATATAAAAGTTCTTCTGCCTCTCAGGTTTTAATCTTATAATTTTTCATTTTAATACCCGCATAAATCTGTCTGTAATACAATGCGATAAATAACGTTTATATCATAGGCAGATATTCTCAATAAATCACAACTTATTTCACAATCTACAGTTTAAAAAATATGATAAAATGTCACTGATTATATGATGTAAAAGTATGAAACCAACTGACTAACTATAAAATGATTAAATGGATATATTACTACACGAATGATGTGCCAGATTTTCGTGTACTTGAATAAAGTGATACTTGCAGATAGCTAAATAACGATAATATCCCCATCTAACCCCTTTATCCCACCCTCTCTCCTCTTACTGGATAAACGAACTGACCAATAAATGAGGTCTATATTAACAACCTAAATTGATGAGTAATTGTTCCCTAGCTTGTCAATATATCCACGTATTCTATATCCATTGCATTGTTGATTATGAATCAGTTTCAATCTCCTATTTTATTTTAATTGTATCCCTATATATTTTAGGCATCTTGCAAAATTAATGGAAAAGAGAGGATACTGGACGTTAATCAAAGTTTTATAAACACGTTCTTTTATTCGTTGGCTTAAAAACTGTGGGTAATGTTACTTATTTTGATTGGTTAGTTAAAAAGTAAGTAGTGTCAAAATGTTTTAATTTACAGACGGGGTAATCTTGTTTATTGTCATAGGATATGTATTTCAATATATCGTCCTTTGTCTTATTCCCTAAAATCCCTATTAACAATGATGAGAACATCCTAAAAGCAAATTTTTAAATGAGAACGAAGGACAAACGAACAATAACTTTTGTAGAGTTGCAGGACATAATATGCATAACAGTGGTTTGTAAGTCTAAACAAAATCATATTATAATAATAATTTTAATAATAAGTCAAAAAAGTTAAAAATCAGCATGTTTAAAATAGACTTATGGACTATCTGGTAAAGATTTATATAGTTGCTATGCTTTCTATGCAGAAATCATCATGCAAAGTTTGATAGCGATTGGATAGTTCTAACATTTCTAAATTAACAAAAATATTTAATCGTTACGGACGGACGGACAGACTGACCCAAATTATTAAAAAAAAAACTTTTAAAACTTAGATCTTATAATAGAGGGGTTTAAAAGCTATTTATGAACATTACTCAATATATTAGATAATACATTTTGTATACTGAAAGGGATATACTAATAGCATCTAAATTAAAAAGTTTTGCCCTACAATATTGACCACCTGCAATATTGATGATTATATATACTGATGTTATTTTGGGAGAAAGATTTATTTATTGTCCATTGTCTTATCCCTGTATATACATGATGAGTAGTATAACAATGGATATATTATTACTCGGATGTTGCATCAGATTGTCAAGTACTTTGATAAAGTATTACTTGTAGCGGGCTGATATAATAATGTGCCCCATCCAACCCCTTTAATCAATAACCTCCCCTCCTGGATGATTAACTGCTAATAAATAAGTTCCATATTAGCAAGCTAAATTGACGACATATTTTCTTTGTCAATATATCCACATATATCCTATATCCATTAGTATGGCATCATTGCGTAGGTGCATTCCCTAAAATTTACTAGCGTGCACAGAAACCCTCCCCTCCTATCGATTGAAGGTATCATTTTCGTGAGAGATTCTTCGTAGAGAACATAAATTTGGAAAATATCCTATTTCTTTTTATTTAAATTTAATACGGGGGGTTAGTTTTATTTTCTTTTTGCCTAACCCCTGCGTAGGGGCCTATAAATGGGGTGTCCTAACCCTTCGATTTAAAATAAGGAGGGGGGGGGGGCCGGGGGTAACCATGTTCCACTATGCACTTTGAGGGGAACTACCATTAGGAGTCCTCTAAAAGGAATAAGGACACGTAATGAAAAAAACAAGGATGGCAACATCCATAAGAAGCACAAAAAAACATTATGAAATGGACTAGTATCTTTATAACTTATAACCAAGAGACAGACATACAAAACAATGGATTGACTAGATGGCCGATAAATTGATGAAAATCCCCAATGATGATTCACAAAATTACCCCTTCTGTAGATCTCAATTAATAGTTTATACGTTTAAACACTCAACTTTATGAACCAACCAATCAAAATTCAATAGAAGTCCCCAAAGTTGTAGAATAAAATTTTTTTGGCAGAAAATGTTTATCTTTATGTAAATTTTATATTTGAAATACTAAAATATAATTTTAGCGGCTGCAGCTGTACTTGGCAGCTGCCAGCCGCCGCAGTCGGATGTCGGCGGGAAAACGGCGGCAGATCTTTATGAAATTTTAATACATTATGTAGACATGTAAGATAAGCTTAAGTTTGAAATTTGAAGTATCTAAGTTAAATATTGCGGCCACAGGAGCCTTTTAAAGATTTCTGGAGACCTGGAGGATCAGGACCTGCAGGATCATACCTGGAACCTAAAATTGACTTGAACACCTGTATTTAATATGAGGATGTACTATTAGTTGATATTTTAGTATTTTGGTAAGATAAAATGCTTTGTTTAAGTCAAAAAAAATATTTTTGCTCTTTACCTGAATGACCCTGCCAGGTTTGCTGGCATCCTGTGTCTGCCAGGATGGAGATATTCAAAAAATTTCAACTCTCAGTTATGTCTCATACCCACACTTAAAAAGTCAAGCAGTTTGGGCTCTTTATCTTTCACACACAGAAAATGAGATAGAAAAAACCGGATGGGGGGACGTTCAACGCCCCCCCCCCCCCCCCCGACCGTTAAGGGTTAATCAAAATTCTGTAAATGTACCTAAAGTATGTTTATAAAACTTTGAGTACCATTACATTTTCTAGTCTAATGTCCTCTCTTCCCTGGAAATGATGAAAATCAGGATATCCATCCACCCACATATAAATATTTATATTTGTAACGAATATTTTATAATTTTAAAATTATATCAAAAGTCCTCTGAAAATATTTGCAGGGATCTAAAGGGATAAGACAATGGCCGATAAATTGATGGACATCCTCAATGATGATACACAAATGAGGGTAGTTTAAAGGTTTGAGGGGGGAATCTAATACAAATTTAATGTTTGAAGTGGGGTAAATTAAGGGTTTTCAATGTTTGGGGAAGTTCAACACATCTTTACTTTAGATTTAGGTAATGGTATAGTTTTAGACTTCGAATATGAAGTGTCTTGATGGCAGGGGCGTAGTCGCTAATAATCCTGTGATATTTTTCATATCAATCTTAAGATCAACCACTGAACCAATTTAGTTCTCTGTTTTAGGTAAGCCTCGCATAGGTCATATGAATGTTTTATGCTATTTTATTTTCAGATTTAGATCTTGGAATGTCAAAACTCCCAATAAAAGCTTGGACATCCCTTATTCAGTTGTCCTGTTTTGATGCTTAGAGTCCACAGAGAGAATCTGACTTTTCTAAAATTGCATCATGCACTGCATTCTTTTATAGAATGTACTCTAAAACCTAATTTATTGACAGGGAAAAATTTGTCAGAAATTTAGGGTGCCTACATTGACCTCATTTATTTGTCAGTTCGCTCATACATCAAGAGTGGAGGGGATGGGGCAAATTTGGTGGATGTGGGTTATTTAGGCCAGCTGCGAATATCACTTTATTAAAGTACATAAAAATCTGGTGCAACATCCAAGTATTAATATATCGATTATCATATAAAATGTACTCTAAAACCTACAAACAAGTTTGTAAATGGCATTTGTAGTGTTGAAACAAAATGTTATAGAACCACTATGATTTCGGCAATAGAGGGGAGGTGGGGCATTGTGCTGTTCATTACACTAGTCCCCAAAGTTTTGTAATATTGTTTTCTTATTCGTTGGATTAAAAACTGGGGAATTATATTGAATTTGATTAGTTGGTTCAGTTAGCTGAGTATCCAAACGTTTCATTCACTAAATGTAATCTACAGCAAGGGTAATTTTGGGTTCCATCATTTGGGATGTACATCATTATATCGGCAATTGTCTTATCCCTTTAGATACTTGATAATATGTAATCTAAAACCTATTTCTAATTTGTAATAAAAAAAAACTGTGATTTTGGCAAAACTTACTTAGCATTTAAAAAAAAATTGTAGTCAATTATACATCTGACTTGTTAAGGCATCCACAAAATCTATCTTTTCTCCAATTTTACACTTACATTTTGAAAAAAATATCTATTAAACAATGTGTTTCTGAAAACTTTTCAACAAAAAATACATTTTGCAAGCTGTAGAAAATGGCAGTACTCCAAAAAAGTGTATATCCTTAATTTTCGATATAATCCAGGAATCTTGTTGTATTGGAAGTATAATAGTGTGATGCGTTTGTGAACTCGAACCTTTATCCTTTTGTTTTCCTTATCATTAATGTCAGTTTGGAAAGCGGTGAGATTCAAATGTTCATAATTGGACGCGGCATTCAAAACAATGCTTGCGCATGGACCATAAACAAAGCGAGCGTAGCCATCTTTAATCTTTCTTTAAAAATGTGCGGATTATCTGCGTGATAAAAAACCATGTATAGTCAGAATTGTGGTGTTGTCCGTACTGAAAAATACCTTTGAGTGCTTCCCGGCTTTACAGGAACAAAAACTTCGGTAAGAATTCTTTCTTTAAGCATTTTTAATGGAATGGAGTGAATTTTAAAAGACGGCAAATTAATCTTTCATTTTTACTTAAATTAGACCAAGTAATTAATTTATTTTTGTATCAGAATATTTTAATCATAGTCTATAATGATTTTGTTTATGAATTTCAAACTCGTATTTAATTTTGATTAATTTTAAGCAAAAAGTAACTCTAGCATTTTATATATTTTAAAATATAATTTCGAAGTCACGCAACCTCTCATAATGAATATTTACTTTATTAAAAAAGACGATTGTTCCAAATAAGAAAAGATTTATTCTCTTTTACAAGATTTATTTTATCATGTGTTTAACATTTTAATATTTGATTATTAATTTTATTATGCCGTTGTACCGAAACAATGAAAACGGTAAGAAGTCCAGTCAGCCAGTCAAAGCCAGTGACAGTTACCGTATGTGTTGAATGTGAATAAAATTCTACACGTGACTATAGTTGTAATCAGTGTTAACAAAAGTGAAAATGGCACCTAAAAAGACTAGGTATGAATTATTGTCGGGCAGATTGCCTATGGCAGTTGAAGTGATAACCGAAGAGTTAGACAGAGTGATGCAGGTAGTTTCAGACACCGCAGACATCAATGTTAATCTCGCCAAGGAATGCATCCTTGTCCATGATGCGAACCTAAATCTGGAACGTACCATGAGCGGTCTTCAACAGCTGGATGTGTTAATCCAAGATGATATTAACCTAAAGGATTTTTATAGTGACGTTATCATGGCACGAAAGAACTATAGCGAGTTAAAACTTACATTAAGTGCCATAGATGAGCTAAGAGCGATAAACAATGAGGTCTTAGTTCTTGGTGATGATCTTGCAGCTCACAAAAACAGTTTGCAACAACGTTGTATGCAAATAGTGAAAGTTATTAAAGGTGATTATATACCTTTACCAACTAAAATTATTAGTGATATGACTAAACTGATGGAGACGCTGGCAAAGGCTAAGCAAGAGCCTGTTACGCCAGTCTCGGGTGCCTCGGTAGATCCTATGCTGCCGTCATTTGGCGCCCAATCGTTTGCTGCCAGTCCGATGTTTTTGTCTCATGGGTACATGCCACGCCTAGACGAAAAACTCCTTCCCAGCTTTGATGGGCAAGAATCTTCTTATGCGCAATTTAAGGAGAATTTCCAGAAGCTTACTACTGGATATGAGCCCAGCTACCTGCAGATGGTGTTAAGTTGTGAACGAGTTATGAAGGATAAACCGTTGAGGCTGCAGTTGCAACAGATTGCCACGCATGCAGCGCAATGGACATATTTGGACCAATTGTTCAAATCCAGAACCAGACAGATGTTGTGTATATTCAACAGCTGGGACAAGAAAGGTAAATTGTCCGAGAGCGGCCAGATTGTTAGCGCTCTTGCCGAGTTCTCAGGTGCCATCAACCAGCTCGAGCAGATGACCAAGGCTGATGGTAAGGATGCAGTTTCTACAAGCCAATGGCTCACAGTTTTATTGTTGGAGATGTTATCTAAGAAACTGCCAAAAGAGTTTCAGGATAAGCTCGACCTTGCACTCGGGAGCATGGACGTTCCCGACGTGCCTAAGCTGCTGGATATACTAGAACAGCAGCGTGGCGCATTATTGATGCGTAGCAGCCACGGCTTGGACACGCTGTCCAAGAGGAAAGGTAATCCTGCCGCAGCTGCGGCCGCCGTAGGTAAACCTGGTACACCTAGCAAGTTCAAGAAGAAGCAGTCCTGTCCGTCAGACGGCTGCAGTGGAGATCATTTTTTGTTTAAATGTTCGAAGTTTACAACCATGTCTGTTCCAGAACGGAAAGATTTTGTGATGAAAATCGGCGGGTGCCTTTTATGTCTTAATAAAGGGCACCGCGCCTCAGAGTGTCCGCGTGCTGAGAAGCTTGGAGGCTGCAGGATTAACAATTGTGGACAGAAACACAACTCCCTCCTTCATGAGTCCGTCGCCCAGGTTTCAGCTGTGTATGAAGCGCCGTTTTTGGGTGAGAATAATTACATGTTGATGCTCCAGAAGTTGGACGCCCTGGATGTCTACAAGAGGAAGGTGCCTGTGTCTGGGATGTGGGACACAGGTGCCAACCTCACCATGGTTACACAGTCTATTGCCAAGAAGTTGCAGTTGCCCTCTACTGGACGTGTAGCTACCATTTCAATGGCTGATGGCAAAGTTCAGTCATGCCCAACAGTTAAACTCTGCCTGGTTGACCGTAACAAGAACAAGCATGTTATGGAAGCAGCTGTTGTGCACACAATTGGACATACAGATGGGCTGCGCAGCATGGACCCAGTCGCCGCAGCTGCTCTGTTTGATATGAGGCCACAAGATTTTTCATTGGTCAATGGACCACTTGATATTCTCCTCGGGCATGTCATGCCCACGACGTTCCCAGCGGCGGATAAACTCATCGGCGAGTCAAGATTATACCGCAGCATTTTTGGTACGGGTTTCCTTGTTGTTTCAGCCGATGGAAAGCCTGTTAGCAAGCCAGTTGTTTGTAAAGTTACTAAGTTGGAAGTTGCAGCTATGGACTTCCTATCGTCGGAGGCGTTAGGCGTGCAGCCGCCGCGGCTGTGCAGTGGATGCAAGGGCTGCAGGCATTGCCTGGCACTTGCGTCAGGCAAGTCAGCCGTTGATCAGCGAAAACAGGATCTGATAAAAGAAGGTTTAACATTGGATCTTGTGAAGAAAGAGTGGACGGCTGCTTATCCATATCGGCTGCCAACACATACGCTGCCGAACAATTCGCGGCAGGCGTATAATATCGCGCTTCGTGATCGCCGGCGCATGATAAAAAACGGCGAATATGACGTGTTCGTGAAGGTGTTCAAGGAGGCGGTGTCCCGTGGGGTGTACGTCAAAGCCACGCCACAAGACTTAGCATTTGAAGGGCCAGTCTATTTTAATTCATTAGTGACGGCCTTCAAGGATAGTATTTCTACCCCCTTGAGAATCTGCGCAAATTCTAGCTTGACCTGCAATGGTACAAGTTTAAACCATATTATGATGGACGGCCCACCACCTACCTACACTTTGTTTCACAATCTTATTCGGTTCAGAAGTTACAAGTGTGCCTGTGTGTGTGATGTCTGTAAATTTTACAATTCTTTGGCGGCCACATATGAAGATTCGCAGCTGAAGAGAGTGTGGTTTGCAGAGGATGAACATGCCAACCCCGAAGTTTACTTGACCAAAAAAGTTAACTTCGGGGAGAAATTGGCAGGCGATTTCGCCGTCACAGCCCTGAGATTGACAGCACAGATTTTTGGAGGGCGCAGCCGCCAAGATGTTCATGATGTTTATGGATCTGAATACGTCAAGGGAGCAGAGGTAGTTGCGAAGCAGGACCTGTGGAGAAGTGAGCAACAACCTACCGGTTCCAAATTTGTACTGCATCAGGATGCTCCAGCTATCAAGCTGGAGCAGTGTACCTACATTGATGACCATACTGGCGGTCATAATAGCAAGCCAGAAGCCGTCAAAATGGTCGAAGAGTTGAAGGAAATGATTGAACCTGGCAACTTCAGCTTTAAATCAGTTATTTATTCTGGAGATGATGTTGATCCTGTTAAGGTACTGGGCATACAATGGGCCCCCAGAGAAGATGTTCTTACTTTACCTGCTCGGGTGAATCATGGCGCCAAGATAAAGGGCCGAAAATTGCTGGAGGACCTTGATCTGTTAGATTTATGGAGAGCCATGCCAGATTGTGTAACGAAGAGAGAGATTTGGCGGGTCGTACAGCAATTATATGACCCTCTTGGCCTTATGTGCCCACTACTCCTGAAGTCCAAGCTTATACTTCGGGAGGTTTGCATTAGTGGCGTATCATGGGATGAGCATGTGCCTGCCAAGCTGAGAGATGATTTTGTTGACAGTTTGGCCGACAGGGCTAAGCTTGGAGAAGTGCCATTTCAACGTTCTTTAGTTCCTGATGAGCCACTGGGGCTCCCAACCATCATTGGGTTTTCTGATGCTTCAAGTTCAGCCTACGCAGCCATCATCTACCTACGTTGGCCAACGGCCAGAGGCTTTGAAGTGATTTTATGCAGTGGCAAGAGTCGTGTGGCTCCTGTTAAGATTGAGTCCATTCCAAGACTTGAGTTGTTGTCATGTCTTTTAATGGCAAGATTGGCGGACGCAATTGTCCGAGCCCTGCCCTTTGCAGTAGCAGGCAAGACCAGCCCAGAGGATTGGCGCTGGCTTCCTACAGATCAGAACATTGCAGATCTTGCCACCAGAGGTGCCTGTACCATTCAAGATGTTTCACCAGGATCCAGGTATCAGGATGGGCCTGAATGGCTGCGCCTGGAGCAGGACCAGTGGCCTGTAAAGAGGCGGGTGAAGTAAATCACCCCATCCTAGAGGCTGAGATGAATCAGCGCATGGTCCGATTGAAGTGTATGGCCGTCCAGGTAGTTGATACTGATTTCTGGAGAACTTTAGCACGACGTACCTACAGGCAGGCACGTAAAACTATGCAGGCGGTGATCAGAGCTGCCAACTGTTTTAAGTTGTTGCTTGTTAAGAAACGAGTTCCGGCCAGGCAAGAGCCGATGAATGATTCGGTTCCAGCCGGACAAGAGCCGACTAGAGTTTCGGTTCCGGCTGGACAAGAGCCGATCAGTGTTGCGGTTCCAGCTGGACAAGAGCCGACGGGAGTTTCGGTTCCAGCTGGACAAGAGCCGCTAGTTGATTCCAAGTTTTATAGCAATCACACTTTTTCAATTACCTACCTAGATGTGGTGTGTGATTTATTCCTGGCATCATACAACCAGGAGAAGGAGATGGTTATGGAGGCTGAAGGTAAATATGATAGTCTTCAACCTTATTATCACGAGACTGAGGTGTACTGGCCTATCGTTGGTAATAATGGCTATTATCCTGTTCGTAAATTCAGAGTCCTCAAGATGCGTTCCCGTGGAGATGAGGCCTTGGAGGCAGCAGCCGAGGGGAAGAGAAAGCTGTTCAAGGATTCCCCTGGCCTTATTTTGATTGATCGTCACAATAACTTGGCCAGACTGTTCCTACAGCAGGCCCACGATGAACTTGGCCATGCCGGTCATAGAAAGACTTTGGTACAGAGTCGCAGGTATGCTTGGATATCACGTGGCCGCCAGGAAGCTATGAAGGTTGTCAAGTCATGTTCCAGTTGTTGTCTAGAGTATGCACGTCGTTCAGCCCCAACTATGGCAGACGTCCTGCCCGACAGGTTAGAATCTTCAGTTCCATTCTTCCATGTTCACCTTGACCTTGCTGGCCCGATGGAAGTTAAAAGGCCTGGAGTCCGCACCAGGAAGAACCCAGCCAAGTACAAGGTTTGGTTGCTAATTGTTTGTTGTCGTTTTACACAAGCAGTGTTTATTGATGTTCTGCTGGATTACAGTACTGAGGCTGTCATTATTGGCCTCAGAAAGCTTCAAGCATTCTACAACATGCCCAGAGTCGTGACTACTGATCGCGGCACCAATTTTCTTGGCTCGAAAAGAATACTTGATGAAGTTATGAAGAAATCTGATGTGAGTTTTGAGTGGCACCTTGTACCGACTGGCGCTCATTCGTATGTAGGAAGTGTTGAGCGCCAGGTCGCCATGGTCAAGCGTGTCCTCAATAAGAAGTTGTGTGGAGCTGTTGTCAATCACAACGAGTTGTTGCTGCTGACTGCTGAAACTGCTAGAGTTTTAAACTCTAAACCCTTGAGCTATGCTACACAAGGGAATGATGTTAATACATGGAGAATCATTTCTCCTGCTGATTTGTTGGGTGGCAGAGCTAACGACGGGATTTGCTCGTTCGAGACCGGTTCCAGAGATCGAATTACACGCCGTTTAAGCCATCTGGAGGAGCTGACTAGACAGTTCCATGAAGTCTACAAGCAGCAGCTGCTGCCTGAGCTATTGCGCACAGTAAAGTGGAGGCGCAATCAAGTTCCGAAAGGCGTTGGAGATGTCGTTCTTGTTGACGGGTGCACCAACTTGGTTAAGAAGTATCGCCTCGGCAGAGTTCAAGACATACGAGGCGGTGGCCGTACAGTTGTAGCCCGTTTCAAATTGTCCGATGATGTTGAAGCCACGGATAACGAGATTTCTTCAAGACGATTGTTGAAAGTAAACTTACCCCAAGATGATTCCCAAGACGATTAAGTATTTTTATTAGTATCGTTCTTATCGCGTATTTTTTTAAAACTTTCAACAATTGCATTTTTTTAATTTATAATTGACGCAAATTTCCTTACAAATTCGTTTAAAATTATAAATGAGCTCAAAATTTTATTTCCAACGCATAAAACTAAAGTTTTCTATTCGAATACATAAGTTTTCTTTACGGATTTATTTGATCGGGACCTGGGATTTTTTCGCGTAAAAAATCTTAGGTACGTATTTTTTTTAATTTTGGATGCGAAGCATTATTGTCGTTTCTTGTTTAACAGACGTGAAATATGATATATACAGATAAGAATAGAAATGAAACACATTTGATCATTTTAAAAATATCTTTTTATATTACAAGCATTATAAATAATTTAATATCAACTATATATTAAGATTATTATATTTTATTTTCGTTCTGAAGATTACCTAAAAACAAAAAAAAAGCAGTAATTTTATGAACATAGCAGATGCACTTAGATTTGTTTTTGAAGAATTTAGCCTAATAAGACCGCTATATAAAGCGTACGAGCTCTGTTTCCTCGGCTGCACTCTTTACATAACGGCAAAACTAAAGCTTAAGAAATATTTGATGATTTCAAAAAGATTCTTTTGTAGTTTCTTTGATTCCTTCTTTATTTGAAGATTTTAACTTTGGAACATTTTTCATTCTATCTTTTTCAGAAATGTTCGTGAATTGAGCCCCGCGCCAGGAATCCTGTTCACGGTTACACAAAAAAGAAACAAAACATAACCATAAACAGGACTCGTCGCACGTGGCATTATTATAATTGTAGTGCGTCGGTTTGATCTGCAAGCTTTCGAGGTTCAGGTTGAACTGAGGCCCCAATTGCTCTTAATTTTAAAAGACTGTATAAATAAGTACACGGAAAAGCTTATTATCTATTCAGCCAAAGAGAAATTGCCAAATAAACACTTTTTGAGACTTTTCTTTTACTTTGAGCTTAATTTAAAATTCGCATATGCAAAAATGCAATTTTACTTTCATTTTGATGTTTTATTGATGAATTAATACAGTTCTTTTATATGTTCTTAGATATAAGGATATTTTATTTTGATGATATGTTTAGATTAAGGATAATTTTACTTTATTTGATTATTCTGTTTATCTAGATTTAAGGATTGTTTCTTATCTATCTTTTACATAAAGATTTGATCGAAGAAAGATTTACGTACGCATTTTCACTTTTCTTTAGCAAAAATATTTGTTTGAAAAGAATTTTTTTAAAGTAATTATTCTTCTTTTATTAAAAAGTTTGAATGAATTATTTGATGATTAATGCAGATTATGTTTAGCATTAAGTTTATTTTAATATTAAGAATATTATTATTATCATTATTATCGATTAGGTACCTAATTAAAGTTTGGGTACTTATTTAAATTATTATTATGTATTGCATTACATGGTCTAACAATTTCAAATAACCATTTGTTTATTTCGAAAAATTGTGAGGCCATGAGAATAAGTGTTATGAGTGAGTAGTGAATGTGTAAGCTTTCAATGAAGAATGTTTTATTTCCTATTCCTTTATTCCTACATTTTTGTGGAATTGTGTCATTTGTGTTAGTGCGAGTATTCGTGAATATTACTACTAGCAAATTTGAGGCCAAAGGGCCAAAATTTAAAACTCTTGTAATTTATGTGGTTTTGAATTGTGACTTTTGTGGACATTGTCTGCACACAAAGTTGAAAATTTGAATAGTGTGGTGTTCGATTCCCCACTTTCAGGCGGGTGTGTATTGGAAGTATAATAGTGTGATGCGTTTGTGAACTCGAACCTTTATCCTTTTGTTTTCCTTATCATTAATGTCAGTTTGGAAAGCGGTGAGATTCAAATGTTCATAATTGGACGCGGCATTCAAAACAATGCTTGCGCATGGACCATAAACAAAGCGAGCGTAGCCATCTTTAATCTTTCTTTAAAAATGTGCGGATTATCTGCGTGATAAAAAACCATGTATAGTCAGAATTGTGGTGTTGTCCGTACTGAAAAATACCTTTGAGTGCTTCCCGGCTTTACAGGAACAAAAACTTCGGTAAGAATTCTTTCTTTAAGCATTTTTAATGGAATGGAGTGAATTTTAAAAGACGGCAAATTAATCTTTCATTTTTACTTAAATTAGACCAAGTAATTAATTTATTTTTGTATCAGAATATTTTAATTGTAGTCTATAATGATTTTGTTTATGAATTTCAAACTCGTATTTAATTTTGATTAATTTTAAGCAAAAAGTAACTCTAGCATTTTATATATTTTAAAATATAATTTCGAAGTCACGCAACCTCTCATAATGAATATTTACTTTATTAAAAAAGACGATTGTTCCAAATAAGAAAAGATTTATTCTCTTTTACAAGATTTATTTTATCATGTGTTTAACATTTTAATATTTGATTATTAATTTTGTTATTTTCTATTTCAGCATGACCGTTTTCATACAATAAATTGTATTAGTAACTATGCTGGTTTTGTCTCTTGTGGGAAGTAGCAGGTTTCGTACGTCTGTACGCAAAGATCTGGTAAACGGCCAGCCAAATGCCGTTGTACCGAAACACTTGTGGAAAAGACAATGGACGATAAATTTCATACAAATCCCCAATCACCATTAACATCCTTCTGAAGGTTAAAATTATTGGTTGACAAGTTATGACACTAATAGTTTGAAACAAACCATGCATTGTTTCATTTATGAAATGTACTCTAAAACCTATGAACAAGTTTGTCTATGTTATTGCATTTTGTAAACAAAATAGAACCAAAAGAGCCAATGGTAAGCAAAAACATCTGTATTATTTAAAGATAATCACTAAACCTATATTCAGCATCTAAAATAGAAAAAATTAAAACAAAATTTTAACATAAACTAATTCCTAAAGAAAACAGCGATCATAAGGGATATGTCAATGGACAATATATAAATCAATGTAGCACCCAAATCTTGTACTTACCTACATGAAGTTTTTAATCTTACAATTGGTAGAAAAATTGTCCCAGAATGCTTTTTAAAACGGTTTTGTAACACAAAAAAATATAAAATGTGCAAAAATTTTAGATAAAAGAATAATTTTATAAAAATTTAAATTGAAGATAATTCTTTTTTTTGTGTAATCATCTTACAAGAAATATACAATGGATTTATTTTACATGGATATTACATATGTATTAAACAAGATAATAATGTGCTCTAATGAAGTGAAACTTTAGGCTGGCTAAATTAACGAATATCCCCCCCCCCCCAATACACCTCTTACACCCCATTCCTTCCCCTACTAATGGATGAACATTAACAAACTGACCAATAAATGATGTTCGAGTTAGAAACCTAAATTGACAATATTTCCCTTGTCATAATTTCAACTTATACTTTATTATATTAACTAGCGGCTTCGCCCCTAGCCTCTAGGGGCTTTGCCCCAAGAGGTGATAAAAAAAATTAAGGCGAAAATCGGACCATGGAAATATCCTTCAAAAAAAAGGACCAAGGAAATTTTCTAAAAAAAAAAAAATAAAGGACCAAGGAAATCTTCAGCAAAAAAAAAAAAAAAAAAAAAAAACGGTTTTTTTTTGGTTTTTCGGGGGGGTTGGGGGTGTCCCAACCCTCAAGAAAATAGCTTAAAACCACCACAGGACCAATAGGTAGATACTCTGAAGAGTAGAATCCGATCGGTTTAGTGGTTACCGAGATCTTAAGGGACGGACAGACAGACGGACAGACATCGTTCTACTTTGTTAGTTTTCAGTTCCAAAAAGCCTAATTTTGCTGTGTAATAGTCTCATACCCTACCAAACAGACTTTTATCTATCTATCTACCTATGCACATAGGTATATACATATATATATCTGTCTATCTACCTATGTACCTATCTATCTATCTATCTACCAAACAGACAGACAGACCCACACACAACCTAAACCTCACTTTACATAAAGAGGTAGAAAGCATGCTTTTTTTCTCCCCTACATGAAAGCGCGCTTCAGACGCACGCACCAATAAACACAACGCGCGCGCACACACACACAAACTCATACCAACCAGCAAACGCCCACACACATAACATACACACACAAACAAACCCTCACATACTTACAAACACACAGACACCCACAATCTTATAAAAACCATTAAACACACACACACCTGCTTTTACAAGAACCAGCGCGCGTACACACTCTTTGGCCTACAAACGCACACTTACCCCCCCCCCCCCTCCCCTCCGACACACACACATGAACAAAACTCTACAAGTACTTTCACCAAATATTTCTCTAGTAAAACATTCATTAGTTGGGAGAATAGTAGTATTATATTTAACCGCTAGGTGTAATTGATAATTGTATTAGAATTTGATTATTTTAAAAGTAATTGTTGACATTTAAATCAAATTGTTAAAATGTAACATTTTACCGTAATTTAAAGAAATTAAATGTTACTTTTTAAAAGTAATGATTATTTTTTTAAAACTTTGTAAATATTATCATAGTTTTGATTAGATTTCCGTTTTATTGACAAATGAGTAGTTTTGAGTAATTTTGCAAATCCTAAATTAAAAGTTTTTGTAGCTCTCTCCATCTCCACTCTGATGGAAAGGGTAATTATTTAGATTACACACAAGCGGCTACGCCACGAGAAGACTCTAATAGTTCCTGATTTTTTTTTTTGGGGGGGGGGGGTCGAAGTCGATCCCAACATTTTAAATTCAATTATTTGGGGAGTTGGCATTTTTACAGAGAGGGTGGATCTACCCTATCCCTAAATAGTTAAAAACCTTCCAAGGACCTGTAAGAAGCTTCACTGTAAAGGAGAAACGTATCTGTTCAGCAAATCTATCTATTTATCTATCTAACAATGATATAACTGACCATATCCAAATAACATTGATTCTAAATACAGTAGATAATAGTCCTTATTTATTTATCTATCTATCTATCTATCTATCTATCTATCTATCTATCTATCTATCTATCTATCTATCTATCTATCTATCTATCTATCTATCTATCTATCTATATATCTATCTATCTATATATCTATCTATCTATCTATCTATCTATCTATCTATCTATCTATCTATCTATCTATCTATCTATCTATCTATCTATCTATCTAACTATCTATCTATCTAACTTTCTATCTATCTACCTATACTTTCTATCTACATATATTTATCTACTTATCTATCTATCTACTTATCTATCTATCTATCTATCTATCTATCTATCTATCTATCTACTTATCTATCTATCTTTCTATCTATCTATCTATCTATCTATCTATCTATCTATCTATCTATCTATCTACCTATCTATCTATCTATCTATCTATCTACCTATCCATCTATCTATCTATCGACTTATCTATCTATCTACTTATCTATCTATCTACCTATCTATATATCTACCTATCTATCTATCTACCTATCTATCTATCTACCTATCTATCTATCTATCTATCTATCTATCTACATATCTATCTATCTACTTATCTATCTATCTACCTATCTATATATCTAACTATCTATCTATCTACCTATCTATCTATCTATCTATCTATCTATCTATCTATCTATCTATCTATCTATCTATCTATCTATCTATCTATCTATCTATCTATCTATCTATCTATCTATCTAACTTTCTATATATTTATCTTTCTATCTATCTATCTATCTATCTATCTATCTATCTACCTATCTCTCTATTTATCTATCTATCTAACTGTCAATATATCTATCTACCTCTCCTTTCTTTCTATCTACATATCTATCTATCTATATAATCTGTCAATTTATCTATCTATCTATCCACCAAACAGACAGACAGACCCACACACACAACCTTATACACTCACATACATCTTACCCCTTTTACATAAAGAGGTAGAAAACATGGTTTTTTTCTCCTTCACTGAAGAGCGCGCTTCAGACGCACAAACCATAAAACACAAAATAACACACATACAAACTAGCACTCACTTAAACACCAGGGAGGTAAGGAACATTGGGCTGTTTATTACACTAGTCCCCAACGTTTTATAATAATATTTTCTTATTTGTTGGCTTAATAACTTTGGGGACTTTGAGTGTCCATCGTTTCAACAACTAATTGTAATCTACAGAATACCTAAATTTTGTGCATCATTATGATTATCCCTTTAGATCTCTGCTTAAACATATCTCCACTTGCACGAACCATCAAACACACACACACAATCTTTGGCTCTCACCTAGACACACTGACACACACACACACACACACACACGCACACACAGTCTTTGGCTCTCACCTAGACACACTGACACACACACACACTTTGGTACGAACCAGCGCGCAACACACAAACATACACACACACTAAAGAACCATCAAACACACACACACTCATTGGCTCACACACACACACATAAACACACTTATTACTAACTAACTCTCACTCACTGATAAACCTTCAAACACACTCACACCACACATAGAAAAAACTGTACTAGGACTTTCACCGAATATTTCCCTAGTAAAAAAGATAATATTAGTATTATTTTTAACCGCTAGGTGAAGCTGAATATTGTAAAGTTATTTAATAGTTTTAAAAACAATGGTAAACATTTTAAAATAAATTCTGAAACTTAACATTTTAATGTAATCATAAAAAAATAAATTACTGTATTATGATTAAATTGATTAATTATTGGAGACAGCACCAATTATGTCAGAGTTTTAAATTATTTTTTTTTAATCACATTTGAGCCATCTATGGAATTGTATACTTGAATGCTTATATTTGTAGCCCTTTCTAACTATTCGGAGGAAAGGGTAATTCTACTAATTGAAAAGTTAGCGGCTACATCTCTCTGCTAGCACGGTAATTTAGGGAAAGTCACCCATCCCATTATACCCTATCCCTAAATAGTTAAAAACCTTCTCTTTAACTTGCAAGAAGCTTCTCTATGAAGAATTATCATATCGATCCAGTAGATAGTGAGTTCTTAGGGTAAAGTCACATGAAACAGTTAGAAATCCTGTACTTTAAAATAAGGATTGCAACATCAAAAATTTTAGAAAATAGATACTGATTGTTCTACATATATTAATCTTTATGTAGCAGTTTTTATTTTATTTCAGCTGAGAAAGACATATATTTCTTTTTAAGATTTTATGTCTTCATCAAAACCAGATAGGATAGACTAAAATATGAGAGGAGTATTTAGAGTAGAAATGCATTAATCAGCTAAATTTTTATTTAAAAAGCAGAACTCTATTTTAAAAACAGAAAATCACATTTCTGCAAAATAAATTACGTCAATATCAGCCGTCCATAATGAATAGCAACCGATCTATCTATATATCTATCTACCTATTTATATATCTATCTATCTATAACTGACCATCCAAATAATCTTGATTCTAAAAAAACAGTAGATTTATAATCCTTATCTATCTATCTCTCTTTTTATCTATTTATCTCTCTCTATCTAGCTATTTATATAATTGACCACCCGTATAACCTTGACTCTAAATACAGTATATTTATAATCCTGAAAATTATCTATCTATCTATTTATCTACAACTATACTTTCTATCTACCTATCTATCTATCTACCAAACTAGACAGAGGTAATTATAATATTATTTTCTCTCTCTACATGAGTATGCGCTTCAGGTGTGCAAACCATCAAACATCACACATACACACACACAAAGTTATACAAACTAGCAAACGCACACAAACACACAGGCACAAACCAGCGCGCAAAAATACACACTCTTTTGCATTAGCGCGCAAAAACACTCAGACACACATACTCTTTGGCAAATACACACACACAGACACACTCTGGCACTAACCAGCGCGCAAAAACACACACATTCACTACAAGTACTTTCACTAAATATTTCTCTAGTAAAAAGTGCTTGCACATGCATTTTTGGAGAGAATATTAGTAATATTTTTAACCGCTAGAAGTAGCTAATATTTGCATTAATATTTATTCATTTAAAAAGCACATGTGGACATTTAAAACATATTGTTTATCTGCATTATTTTATTGTGATTTTATGAAGTAAATTTCTTGTTATTATTAAATTATTTTTTTTTTAAAGACAGAGTTTATTATGGCAGAGGTTTTAATAAAATTTTTTTCTTGTACAAATAGGTGTTAATATTGTAATTTTTATTTTCCAAAGTCCATAATATTATTTAAAGCTTTACTAGCTCTTTCTCGAAGGGAATTGTATTAATTCTTGTTGATACACCAGCGGCTTCGCCCCTAGAAGATCCTGTTGGCACCTCAACTAGGGTGGGATGGGGGGGGGGGGGGAAGTGAGTCTACCTCCGCCTTTTTAAATTGAATTTGTAAAAGATAAAACACTTATTGGGGAGGGAAGTTGGTAGAATTAGATACCCTCTCCTTCCATTTGTTATAAATATTTCCTGAACCTTTAAAAAGCTTTTCTCTAAAGGACAATTATATACGTTCAGCAAAACCTGATTAACTGAACATCCATATAACTTTGATACTAAAATACAGTACATTTGTAATCCCTAAGATGCTTCTCTATCTATCTATTTATCTCTCTGTCTATCTATCTATTTATATATCTATCTATCTATTTATCATAACTGACCATCCAACTGGCCTTGATTCTAAATACAGTAGATTTATAATCCTTAAGATGCTTCTCTCTTAATTGGTTATATTGTCTGGTGTATTTTTAGATTCATTTACTCAGAGAGATGGAGGGGACATTGGGCTGTTTATTACAACTAGTCCCCAAAGTTTTTTAGTAACCTTTTCTCATTCGTTGGCTTGGCTCAACAATTTTGGAGGTTCATTAGTTGACTATCCAAATATTTCAATTACTAATTGTAAACTACATAGGGATATTTTGTGTATCAACATTGGGTGGGGATGTACCTTAATTAATCGGTTATTGTCTTTAGATTACTTACAGACAATTTTCAAGAATATTAAATTAATAATCATGAAATTAATACCAGTTTTGCTAGCCAAGGCCTTCGGTCCCCCATGGCTAACAAAACTGGATTAGGTCATATAATTTTAAAATTATTATCCGCGGAAAGCTGTCTATAATATGATATGCGATAAATAACTATTTTAAGAACAAACATTTTCTTAAAATATAAGCCAATATCAGAAAATTGATCAAATACAACACTTTTCCATTTTTCGTATATTAAGATATGATTTCCATTTCATTGCAGGGATCTTAAGGGATAAGACAATGGATGATAAATTGATATATATCCCCAATGATGATAAACAAAATTAACCCTTCAGTATATATATGATTATTGGTGGAAATGTTTGGAAACTACATGTTAGAACCAACAAGTTACAATTTCATTAAGGTACCCATAGTTTTTAAACAATCAAATCCGAGAATTTAATTGTAAAACTTTGGGGACTGTCCATTGTCCAATGTCCCCTCCCTTCATCAATGCATTTATCCACTAAAACATTTTTATGACTTTTGTATGTAAAGTATTATAACAGAACCTAAGCGTCAGACATTAGGAAAAAACTCTACTGTGATACTTATATAATATGTAATTATAGAACCAGCCATTTTCTGTATAACCTAGTTCCATTTTATTTGCAACTAGCGGCTACGCCTCTAGAGGCCTCTAAGGATATTCAAAAAGAAGGAATGAGGAATGTGGGAGCTGATAATCAACCTTTAATTTTAGGTTTTAAAAGAGTACAAAATGGGGGCTGGTATTTTTTTAGGGGTGAATTATCTTGAGAGCGTAGATGTACCTTTCCCAAAATAGATAAAAACTTCCTTGGACCTGTTGTTAAGGATAATTATATTGGTTCAGCGGTTACCGAGACCTTAACCTACATACAGACACATATCCTTTTCTGTTAGTTTTAGACATGGATTTAAAAAAAAATGTTCTATACAATTTCTATAAAGTAATAGAATTAACCCCTCATTCAATTGAGTTCTCCATTATAGAGTAGCTTTATATAGGTTTTTGGATGGTTTTAAGCTAGTTTTCTACTCTATCCCAATCATCCTAGTCTATGTATATTTATCTATCTATTTTACAATTTTAAAGACTAAATTTGTTTATTATGTAGTTTTTAAAATTACCGCAAGATGTCTCAAATTTTAACTCTAATTGGATATTTTACACAGTTTATATGCATTGCAACTTTATTTATACATAATACTTTATCACTATTAAATTTGTTAAAAAAAAAGATGATAAGTTTTAATATAAAATTAAATAAAAAAAGAAGCAGGATAGGTGCACAGCTGTGTATAATATAGAATCAACAGTTATACTGTGCTTTTGCGCTAAAATTTATGCTTGTAAAATTTATACGACCTATTTCTGAATAGACGAAAATTTTTCGTCTTTATAATAGATTTTATGACCTGAACTAATGATATTTGGTCAGACTACATCTTTCTACACTATTTAAAAGCGAGGCTATTTTATAATTAGGGTCGGTCCATCAGTCAATCGTACCGTCCGTGTTAATTTTAGGAATATTAGAATTACCCTATCGATTTCCAACTTTGCATGGTGATTCTTGTAGTAGTCAGGTACAATTTCGCAATCGTAGCAACTCTATAATCATTACCAGAATGTCCGTACGTCCATTTTAAACATGTTGATTTTCTTACTTTTTTAATAACAAACTTTTATGTGATCTAATTATCCGATTGTTCTGATTTTCGGTAAACTGAAGGTACACTATTATAAGCAAATAATTTTGGTTTAACTCTTATTTGGCTGATTATTCAGTTCTGAAACTATACAAGGGTTAATGTCCGTTTGTCCTAGATGATAAGTTTTAATATAAAATTAAATAAAAAAGAAACAGGATTTTCGTTAATTTAAACAGGTTAGAATTGATTCCAAACTTTGCATGATGATTCCTGTAGTAGTTAGGTACAATTTAGAACGCGGAGCAACTCTATAATCAATACCAGAATGTCCGTACGTCCACTTGAAACATGTCAATTTTTAACCTTTTTGACAACAAAATTTTGTATGTTAAAATTATTCGATTCTTCAGATTTTTAGAAAACTGATTCCTATTTCAACAAGGTACAATATTAGAAGCAAAGCATCTCTATAAACATTAAACAAGTCCCAAAAATGTAAGTATGTCCTTAAACAGTACCATCTATTTATGCAGTTTTGCAACAAATTTACTTACAATATTGTTTGTACTGATGCATTAATATTATGCTAATTCAGTTCTGACAATCTACAAGTGTTAATGTTCGTTTGTCCTTCCATTTCAGATCTTCGCTTTTTTTTGGATGTTGTCATCCTTGTTGAAAACTTGGATAACTCTTGCGCCTGCGGGGCAAGTATGAAAATTTACATAACCTATTCAAAGCTACTGTAACAAGGATGACAACATCCATAAGTAGCGAAGCACATAAAATCGTGGATGGGAATACCTACAATAGATTAAGAGTGTATTTATTAAAATCAAGAATAGATTTATTGGAGAAAATAAACACAAAACCCTGTTTTAACCCTTAATATGGGATTTAATTGAATTACCCTTTTTAAAATATTGATCAAACAATTTTTAAATTGCTATTTGATGAAATAATAAACCTCCTTTAAAGAGAAGATTCGTTTAGTTCAAAAAAACTTTTTAAAGTATTTGGGGGAGGGTACCTTCACCCTCCTAAGATAAATCACTCAAGAAAATGATCCATGGCCAAAAAAATGTTTTTTTTACTATAAATATCTTACTAAAAAAAAATTTGCTTTTTCGTTTAGATCTTGCTAATATCTTAACCAATTGAGTTCTTCTTTATAGAGAAGCCTTACCTCGGTTTTTTAATGGTTTTTAGTTAGTTTTCTACTCTATCCCTTAACTTCAAAAAAGACACCCTAGATGTTAGGGGCTCATCGATTAGTCTTTGTATATTTTAGAAGCATAGTAATTTCAAAAACTATATTTGTTTATTATATAGTTTTAAAAATTACCGCTAGGTGTCTCAATACTAAACTTTGATATGTTGTTTTTTCACATTTTGTATGCATTATAATGTTATTTTTAAATATAATGTTATTAATTTTAGATATGTTATTAAATAAAATGCTCAGTTTTAATATAAAATTAAATAAAAAAGGAATCAGTGCAGGGCTAGTTTAGTGCTGTGTTTTAAATTAAATAAATAATTCAGCTCGTCAATTAATTTTTGTAATATTGTCTAAATGATTTTGGTAGGACGGAAAGTTTTCGTCCAATTTTCAGATTAAAGTATTTGTTTATTGTAGAGTAGTTACATAAAGATTATCAAAAGTAGCATTGCACTTGTATATAAATCCTTATTATAAAGTATTTTTTGTTTATGATGGTTATAGGATATTTTTATTTTTATGGTTTTAGACCATTTTCTTATCTCCCTTTCGTTCAAATAAAAAGACTCTAGTATAGTGGCGCATCTAAATCTATATATTTAACCACATATTAAATTTCAAATCTCGAATTTGTTTATTATGTAGTTTAAAAAAATGCTGCTAGGTGTCTCTAAATAAAACTTTGATATGCTTATTTTTCACATTTTATATTCATTATAATGTTATTTTTTAAGTATGATGTTATTAATTTTAGATTTTTTATTAGATAAAATGCTAAGTTTTAATATAAAATTAAATAAAAAAGGAAGTAGGACTAGTTTAGTGTTGTATTTAATATAGTTTTAAAAGTTAGCCATTTTAAGCACTCTCAGTTATAAGTGAAAATTATAATAGTTTATGTAAGGACGAAAGATTATCGTCTTAATTAACACATAGTACTTTTATTTAAATAGAGGGGGGGATTGAAAAATTGAAAATTTAAGTTTGTGGGGGTGTCATCTTTGTATCATAGAGATAAGGACGTCCAAAAATCATTTGGGGAGGAGTAATAACTTCTTTAGCCCCCCCCCCCCCCCCCTACCTTAGACCTTTTTATCTGCCCCCCAAATATTATTTTAGATTTATTCTGCATGTTGGCTATACCTTATTCCTGCTCAGAATAGACTTTTGGTAAAGTTATATACAAAGTATCAGAATTACTGTGGTATGCGGCAGCTCTGGACCATGCAGAAACTAGGACATTATAGTGATGCTACGCACCTAGCTAAATCCTGTTATTCTACAATTATAAGGCCACCTGAAAATATGTCAGATAACGGTACTGGTTTCATCTCTCAGTTGTCCTGCAAATGGAGGGAGGGGGTGTTACCCCTCCCTCTCCCATCTTAAGCACCGGAACCTTCCCCTTCAACCACCAAGTTATCAGCACCACCTCAACCCTGAGGATAAAGGATCTAAACCTGCCCTCACCTGATAGAATCACCCCCACACAGACTGTTGTTGTCACAAGTAATCATCAAACCTTCCCTCTTTAGTACCCAGACCTACCACTCAACCCCTCTATGCTTATCTACCTATTGTGCTGCTCCATGGGCTATCCTGCCTGCCCCAGACAGGGATAGCCATCTACCTAACCATTGCAATTATCTATGTTTTACTGTATGATTTATCTTTAACTATCTTTATTCCTAATCCATATGTATTTATATTATGGTTAACTGTATTCTTAATCCCCCCCCACCCTTTCCAGGGATGGGGAATCATGATTGCCCAAACTGACTATTGTATATGTATTATAATGCTTTTATGTTATGATCATTTATTCCTATCCATGTAGTTATTGTTTGTTGTATATAGCTTCAGTATCCTTTACACCTTCAATAAAGTGACAACTGAAATAGATGTTGATTCTTGTCTAGTGAATGCTAGAGAAGCATAGCTTCTCTATAGTAAGGTGTCCACGTCTGTTCACACTGCCGTAGTCTTTATTCGAACTCTGGTGTCTGCCATTTACCCTAGGCGGATACCACAACTTTGGTGACAGCTGTGTGAGATTACGGCGAACCACAAGTGTAGAGCAGACGCGTATCTGAGGCTAAGGTACTCCCAGCAGTGAATCTGGCAAAACTGACGCAAGCAACCTGAATTACCCACCCTGGACAGCAAAGTTTAACTCTGCATCCGGCAGTTGTGGAAGCGAGACAGCGAAATTTGACGAATAACCGCGAGCAGCGCTGATATCTAACGGAGAATTGAGCGCCAAAAGGGCTGAAACAGGCCTGCGGACCGGCTGAAACAAGCCAAATAAGTGTAAACGGCTGGAAATAGGCCAATTTTACTGCAAGAGATAGCAGGATCCGAACCAGTGGCGCTAGCAGGACGGGACATTCCCTGCCGCCATCAGCTGGATTTGGATAAGCGGCGCTAGCAGGACGGGACATTCCCTGCCGCCGATAGGCTGAAACAAGCCACATAGCTGCAAGCTGCGAGCCAACATACGAGTGTAGTTCACCAGAACAGAGAAAAACTACGTCAACTCCAAGTATCCTGAGAAGCTACAACGCAGCCACCCATCTAGAAAAACAGATATTATGTTACATTGCAGGGATTACCACCCTGATGTGATGGCCAAACAATAGATTTATGAGCAAAGCTTGGCAAACAAATTGTTGTGTTGTGATAAATCTAAGAATAGACCAGGCTTGGATTATTGTGTATTGTGATAACAGCTAAAAATAGAACAGAGTTGGTAAACAAATCTGTTATGCAATTGTGATAAGGACAAAAATAGAATCTAGATGTAATATAATAAAGATCCTGATATACAATCAAAACATCTCAAGCCCACAGCACAATAACAATACACCCCTTATTCCAAGGGAAGGGGAGAAGCCCCTCTCCATTGAAGGCAAATACAATCAGGGTGATATAATAGATAAACCTAGGATTAAGAAGAAAAGGCAATATTACACCAGCCCACAGTTACCCCCCTCCCTCACAGGGAGAACGGACGGAGTTACCCCCGTCCCCTTACGCGCTTCCCCCTTCCTACCCACACTAGACTAAGTCCGTCTGTAGTGTGGGGCTAGCGATCGGACACACAGAGCGCCATTCACGGGTAGCGCAACAGAGTGCGGAAAATATCATAAATCCAACGGACGAAGCTGACCAATGAGAGAGCGAGTTGAGGGGTGAGAGCGCGTTTTCCCCGTGTGCGCGGATTTGACGGTGCGGACGCGCGTTGCAAGGACAGGAGATTTCACGCACACACACACACACACACACCCACACAGGAGAGGGGCCATTCTATAAGCATACATCAGAGATATTTTTTTAAGAGAAAAACTTGCAAGCTCCTCCCTCCCTGTCTACAGTGTGATAAGGAAAACTAAACCAGTTCCTTGAACCCGCTCAGACCCTCAACATCTCCTAGCTCTGCCAACCCTACTTCAAAGCTGAGTGGTTAGTGAAACAAATATATGTATATATAAATACCCAAGTGATAAATAATGTTGTTTTTTTTTTGTATCATGGGTACAATCAAGTGAATACTAACCTCACCAAACAACACTGGAAACTGATATGGTAACTGAACGAAAGTACGCCCACCCTGTGGACATAGCCTGACTTGCTGCCCCACACTGGGCAGTGGTGGTGTGTACCTGGACCATCGACCCTCATAGTTGTGAACTATATACAGAGGAAGCGTGATTTTTTTGGAGCAAGGAGGAAAAGCTAGCTAGCTCTGGGGATATTCCTATACACGTATATATATATATATATGGGCGTGTAGCCATGTATATATATAGATAGCCTACCTATCCATATATCTACTAGTGGATACGCTCCTAGAGACATCTGTGGATGCCTAACATATTCCCTGTTACCTTTAAAGGGCGAATATAGCTAAGATCCGCTGGTTACCACAGAAATCAAGAGCTATACTGGAAAGGAGAACAACTCAGGCTCAACAGTTAAAACAAGACGCTGGCACCAACAGACCAACACCCTGCTACTTATCATGGGGGCGCGCCAGCCACAGAAACTCTTGAGCCAGGAGGACCGAGCCTACGGCTACGTGGACTACCACCCTAATTACACAGCTATAGTATTTATATTAGGGGTGAGCCGGCTCGAACCTCCTTGCGGCGCGGCTACTCTACTCTGCTTCTATATCTACAAGATACTACTTCTGTTATTACTTTGGCCTACTGTGTTGAGTACAGTGAACATCAAACACATGCCAGGTCACAGACCCCTGGTCCCTGAGATGCCCTTGTCTGGAAGGGTGACTGAATGTCCGCTGCACAGCTCCTGTTCAGTTGGTGCTCCACGCACGAGAAATAGCAATACTGGACTGGGGATTGCTGAACCTGTAGGTGTCCTCCTGGGGGTGTTGAACGATGCAACTGAGCCTAATGAGAAGGTGACAAGCTTCAGAGACTTAGTGGCCAGCCCCAAGATGGACACTACCACCAGAACTGAGACTCCAACGGGGCCCAGCCCTAGGGCCAGTACCACCTGTTTCTGGGGTGGAAAGGTCCTCCCTGGCGCTGGCCTCACCAAGCTGGAGGATGGGGAGCTGTCCCAGGGGAATAGGCTCTTCACCCAGATGCCCGACGCGTACCTGGGGGTGGGGGAGCCGCCACCCAAGCCTCCCTGGGAGCCCCCAGGCATGGAACGACTGGGGACCGGCCTAAGGATGGGGGCTGGTGACCTGCTGCAGTGGAAGACTTTACCCAGCACGGAGGGAGCAGGGTTGACCAGCAGCAGTGAGGCTGTTCCCCCACACTCCAAGACCAGATGCCGCTACTCTGTTGAACCACTGCACATGTCCCAGCCAAGTTCCCCCATGCTGCTGAAGATGGAGGCCCACCAGGATGCAGAGCTCCAACCAGGGAAGTCAATAAGAAGGCCACCCCTTGCCAAAACCAGAACCACCGCAGGGGCTCCCCACCAGCAACTGACGGAGCCTGGCAGGGACGCCATACCAGCTGGCAACTCTGGCCCAACTCAGGTGGCTACCAACAGTCTGCTGACAGTCCGGAATACAGTTCAGGCTACCATCAGTATGGCATCTTCTGGGCCTTGCTGGTCCACCTGTGGGTACCTGTCCACACACTGGCCACAGGTACCCCCCAGAGATCATAGCCCCCTTTCCGACTGGCACCATCAACGGCCTTTGCTACCAACCACCTGGCATACCCAGAGGCAGGATCCCTCATGTGGAGAAGCACCTGCAGAAGCTAAGGCCGAGGCTGGCCTCGCCACCCAGGGGAGGAGAGCCGCTGTTGGATGGAAGGAACCTGTGTGTATGGGGAGGAGGCTGAATGTAACCAAGGAGCCACCACAAGCAGCCCGGCACCGCCTGACCCCTAGTAGGGGAGACCCTGTTTGTCAGCTGGTGCCCCAACTGGAGGAGGAGAGGCCTGGCAGGTTGGTACACCCTGGGGAAGCCGGCCTGATGGGACTCAGCTGGACGAAGGGGCGCTGCCGCTTCAACGGCCACACAGCCGCCAAGTGTAGAACCGGTTGGGACCGGGCAATGAAGAAACACCAGGCCGCCCAACAACCTGCATGCAACCAGTCTGCCACCCAGGTCCACCTGTAGGGAGATGCCCAGCCGTTACCCCAACTAGCTGCCGCCGCTGGGGCCGCGGCTACCCAGGAGTCTGTGTCTCAGATTGGGACCATGGTGGCCAGGATCAACGTGCTGGGAGGAGCGGCTGAACCCAACCGGGTTGGCCTGGACCGCAGCCGCAACCACAGGGGACCGGTGTCCGTAACCCCTGTCACCCCCAGCAAGAGCCGAGGGGCGCTACCCAGCGCCACCGGGACGGTGGACGAGGAGGCCCTGGCGGCCGCCGAGTGGGAGAGGCAAGAGGCGCTAGCCAGCGAGTCTGAGTCGATGTATGGGACGCCAACTGGCGTCGCCACCTGGAAGGAACGAGAGGTGCTTCCCTGCACCACCAAGATGATGTCTGGGGCGACAACCGTCGCCGCCACCTGTGAAGACTGGGGGGTGCTATCCAGCGCCCCACACTGGTGCCTGGGGCGACAACCGTCGCCGCCACCGAGATACCTGGACCCCGGAAGGAGCCCGCAGCCCCAGAGGAAGGGGTGACACCCGTCACCCCCAGCCAGCCAGAGCCCCCAGCCAGCAGGGAGAGTCCAGCCGTCCCACACCCTCAACTGCATCCAGCTGTCTACCTCCCTCAACCAAGCCAGGGTAATTGTATTGCACTGGTGTACCAGGAAGTTTGGGCTGGGCCAAACTTGCCTGCGCCCCCTGCATCTGCCCCAGGAGCCAGGGTATCAGCCATTACCAGCCAAACTGAAGAAGCTTTGACCGCTGCCTGGGGAGTAACACAACTAGGTGCGCCAAGTGCCGAGCCTAACCATAGAAGTAGAGGATCTCCAACAATTATGTCTACCCAAGATGGAGACAATGTGCCTGGACCCCTTCAGGCTAGGGGAGGAAATACGGAGCCTGGTGCCTCCAGTCCACCAGCAGCAGTGTTCGTGGATGGGCCTGTCTCCCAGCCAACTAGAGCGGAGCCACCCTTGCAGATCCAAGACAGCCGCCGGCATAAAGGAGGGACTGTTACCTTTCCCTACCCCGCAGGTCGGACTGCCATGCACCACCCTGCCAATGTCCAGAATGAGCCTGAAGGAGGCAACGCTCCTACAGTATGGCAACCACCACCTGCCCGCGTTGACAGAGACCCTGGAAGCCGAATGAACCTGACCAGCCCCGAGGGCGAAGAAACTGCGCCTGCATCCAGTAGCCAGCCTGCCAGCAGCAAGGTGACCAACACGATGGAGACCACCAGCCCAGTGGAGAAACCTGAAGAGGTGTATACCAGGCGGCTGTTGGTCCAAGCCCCCTCATGTGCTGTGCCACCCCTGGAGGTTGACAGGGTGGCCTCAGAGGTACACATCCAACGGCCAGAATATCCAACAGGACCAGCTACTCCAGCAGATATAGCCGATTCCGTTAGACCTGGGGAGGGCTGGAGTCCACCACCGTCCAGCAACTGGTATCCTGGCGGACCCATTCCACAAGGACAACAAACTGAAGGCCGCAACCACTGTCGGAAGTCTGGCGGTGCAGACAACCCCTCCAGCCTTCCGAGGGGAGAGTTGTGGTATGCGGCAGCTCTGGACCATGCAGAAACTAGGACATTATAGTGATGCTACGCACCTAGCTAAATCCTGTTATTCTACAATTATAAGGCCACCTGAAAATATGTCAGATAACGGTACTGGTTTCATCTCTCAGTTGTCCTGCAAATGGAGGGAGGGGGTGTTACCCCTCCCTCTCCCATCTTAAGCACCGGAACCTTCCCCTTCAACCACCAAGTTATCAGCACCACCTCAACCCTGAGGATAAAGGATCTAAACCTGCCCTCACCTGATAGAATCACCCCCACACAGACTGTTGTTGTCACAAGTAATCATCAAACCTTCCCTCTTTAGTACCCAGACCTACCACTCAACCCCTCTATGCTTATCTACCTATTGTGCTGCTCCATGGGCTATCCTGCCTGCCCCAGACAGGGATAGCCATCTACCTAACCATTGCAATTATCTATGTTTTACTGTATGATTTATCTTTAACTATCTTTATTCCTAATCCATATGTATTTATATTATGGTTAACTGTATTCTTAATCCCCCCCCACCCTTTCCAGGGATGGGGAATCATGATTGCCCAAACTGACTATTGTATATGTATTATAATGCTTTTATGTTATGATCATTTATTCCTATCCATGTAGTTATTGTTTGTTGTATATAGCTTCAGTATCCTTTACACCTTCAATAAAGTGACAACTGAAATAGATGTTGATTCTTGTCTAGTGAATGCTAGAGAAGCATAGCTTCTCTATAGTAAGGTGTCCACGTCTGTTCACACTGCCGTAGTCTTTATTCGAACTCTGGTGTCTGCCATTTACCCTAGGCGGATACCACATTACATTGTATTGTATATAAATCAAGTATAAAAAATTATGGATGTAGAATATATGTGGATATTATGACAGGAAATAAAATTAGTTAATTTATGTTGCTATTTTCCCTGACATTTAATGGTCAGTTTGAATATTCAGTAGGAGGGGGGAGGGTTGTTGTTAATGGGGGATGGGAATATTGTTATATTAGCCTGCTACAAGTTTTGATTTATTAGAGTACATGCTAATCTGGTGTAAGATCCAGGTAATAATAAATCCATTGACAAGTTAATGATTTATCACCTTAACCTACCCCCGCGGGTAGAATATGTACAATAACTATCAAGGATCTTAAGGGATACGATATTGGACAATAAATTGATGTACAGTACATCCCCAATGATTATAAACACAGATACCCTTTCAGTATACTAAATTATTAGTTAAAGAGTTTGTACATCTTAATTAATTTTTTAACAGTCTTATGTGATTTAGTAAAAGTACCCAAAGTTTTTTATAAGAGTAACTTTGGGTACCAGTCCAATGTCCCCTTCGTCCCTGATATTTACATGAAGTGAATAAAAAGTCACTTTGCTTGGGGTAAGGTTGACAAAACATTTGATTTATTGGTCTTTCCAGGGAGGTAGGGAGGGATGGGATAATAGATTGTAAATGAAAGTGAATTGTAGCAGAGATCTAAAGTGATAATATAATGCCCGACAATTAGTAGTGGAAACTTTTAGACAATCAACAAAATGAACAAAAAAGTCCTCAAGGTTGTTAAGCCATCAACAAATCAATAGATTTATATACAGACAACTACCTCCTTTAATTTTTCAAAGACCTCTTTTGTCTGCTTCCAAAATTTTTTTCTGCTACTTGGCTGTGTTAATATAAGCGATACAATTGGTTCATTTCCAATGACCCAATAGAAGGGTTGCACAAGGTGATCGCGATGGGGAGATACAGTTATTTAACCCTCTCTCCCTCTAGTGTTTTACTCTAATAAGCCAACTAATAAGAAAATGTGATCATAAGGCTTTTGGGACTAGTGTAATAAACAGCCCAATGTCCCCTCCCTCTCCCTTGATTGGTAAAGGTTCAATTTTATGGATGTTGTTGTCTTTGTGTGCTTTCTCTTAAAGTCTTTATTAAGCACTGAGCCTACCCCCCCCCCCCTCCCTTATTTTAGAAACAAATTGAAAATAAGGGGTCAGGGGCGTCCAAGCTTTCTATTTTAGGGGGGGGGGGATTTTTTTAAGGGGGGGGGGGTAATTCTTTTTTTGGGGGGGTAATCGCCCCATTACTCCCCCCCCCCTTGGACGTCTATGTAAGGGGTGGTAGTTTTTTTTTCTTATACCCAACCCCTACAGAGGGTCCTATCATGAAGGCCTTATAACTTTGGTACCCTAACCCTGCAAGGCTACCCAGTAAACAAACAAACCTAACTTAACCAAAAGTAATTTAAAAACTAATAAAAACTTTTTAAAAAAGGTTAAAGATTTTCAGTGCTTGACTTTAGATTACTCTGGTCGTACCCGAGCTGGATCTTTAAATCATTTTAGTGGTGAGTCAGATCGGGGTGAGCCAACTTTCCACTAATGAGAGCACAGCATTTTATGAAATGCCGCACTGTGATTGGCTGAAATTCGGCGCACCCCGATCTGGCTTACCACTAAAATGATTTAAATATCCAGCTCCGAACTTTTATACCAATGTAATCTTATTTGTTGGCTCGGAAATTTGAGTATTCTTAATTATCTTTGAATGGTTTGTTGGAAACTAGCTGTGTCTAAACTTTTCAACCTATAAAATTGTAGCTCTTGAAGGGGTAGTTTTGCTTATCATCATTGGGTATGGTTATTAATTCATCGTCCACTGTCTTATCCCTTATAAGATCACTGGAATGATAAATAAAAAAGTTATGACAATGGATGGATGGATTGTGTGTATCATAATGGATATAGAATATACGTGGATAATAGGACAGGGGAAAATTTGTAGTCAATTTAGGTTGCTAAAATTGACCTCATTTATTGGTCAGTTTTTTCATTCTTTAGGGGGGAGGGGGTTGACAGGGGCTATCGTTATTTTAACCGGCTGAGATTATTATTTCATCAGACTGCATGAAAATCTGGTACAACATCCAAGTAATAATAAAACTATTAATGTGTATCATAAAACAATTCATTATTCATACATATATATGGTATATTCAAGTATGAATTATGTAAATAGGTTTTGTTTAGGTATTTTTATTGAAAGCAAATCTTTTCTGCTGATAGCTTTTATCGTGTTTGTCCTTTTTCAAACATTGCATGCTGATTATTGAAATAATAAGGTAAAATTTGGAAAGCGTAGAAACTATATTATATTAACATAAAATTCATTGGTTCTGTTTAAACATGTTTTTTTTCCAATTTTGAAACAAACTTTTTTCATGTTTTAAGCGAAGCATCTCTCAAGACTTTAAATGTAAGTTTGGGCTTGTTATGGATCAGGTATTCAAACTATTTTGCATTATTGAATGGTATTCAAGCAATTTTTCAGATTCAAAATGATATTAGGTTTCATTAAGGGCTGACTTTGATATAAAGACGAAATTTTTATTAATAGAAATTTATTGCATTACACTATAGAAAGTTTTGTAAGCCACGAGGGGCCTAAAGCTTGCAGGCTAACATAACTGGTATAAAATTTACTATCATAATTTTAATATTCGTAGAAAATTGTCTCTAATACAATGCTTCACATGATTTTTTATTATAGCTAATATTCTAATCCGGTGAATATTAATCGGTTTAGAAGCCAAAATGGAAAAATGATTATGTAACTTTAAAAATTGTCTAAAAAATCAGCAATGTGACGTCATAACAATGAGGGAAATGAGAGGAGAAGTGGGAAAGAAAACCCCTAAAAAAAGAGATGGATAATCCCTCATTTTTATGACGTCACATGGCTGATTTTTTAGACACTTTGTAAAGTTACTAGAATTATGTTTCTTTAAGTGCTGACTAGGATATACAGAAGAATTTTGATTAACATCATCATCCATTGTCTTATCCCCTAATGGATATAGGCTATACGTGGATATATTGACAGGGGAAAATTTGTTGTCAATTTAGCTTGTTCATATTGACCTCATTTATTGGTCAGTTTGTTCATGCTTTAGGAGGGGAGGGAGTTGACAGGGGCTATGGTTATTTTAACCAGCTGCGAGCATCACTTCAATAGAGTACATGAAAATCTGGTGCAACATCCAAGTAATAATGCATTGATATTTCTCTTAAGATCCTTAAGTGTGTCCATCTATATGATGACTTTAAGTACTTCTGGTCAAAATTATATCCCATTAACCTGGCCCTTACTTTGCAGGGAGGGAGGGAATATTGGTCTGCTTATTACACTAGTTCCAAAAGTTTTATAATATCATTTTCTTATTCGTTGGCTTAACAACATTTTTTGAATTTTAATTATTTGGTTCATTAGGTTGAGCGCTCAAACGTTCAACAACATATTGTATCTACAGAAGGTGTTATTTTGTGTATTATCATTTAGGATGTAAATCGATTTTTCGGTAATTGTCATATCCCCTTAGATCCCTGCTTACTTTGTCTGGTGGGGGATAATTTGTGGTCCAATATTGTACAGTCTATATTTTGTATATAAGGTTTTTCCTCAAGATTTACGAAGGGGTTTATTTACTAATATGTACAAAAATAAGGATGACAACATCCACAAAAGCGAAGTTCTAGAATTAGAAGGAAGGACAAATGAACATAAACACTTGTAGAAAGTTAAAACTTAATAAACAGAACATTAATTTGTAGTCTAAACAATATTGTTCATAAATTTGTTGAAAATTGCTTATAAATACAGGATAAAGTAAAGGAAATACTTTCAATTTTAGGGAAGAGTGAAATGTCCAAGCGTTTCAACCACTAATTGTAATCTACAGAAGGAATAATCATTATTGGGGGTGTACATCAATCAATTGGTCATTGTCTTATCCCTTTATATCACTGTATATTCTCAGTCTACTCTGTATCCCCCACCCCTTGGACTTGCTTGGCAAAAAGTCATTCAAAAACAAACAATCTTTTACTTATTTTATAACCTGTCATTATTATATTAGGATTTGGACCAAATTCTAAACTTAGGGATAGGTTTTTTATTAATGGATATATTGACAGGGGAAAATTTGTCCGTCTTTATTGGTCAGTTCGTTCATCCAGTTGTAGTATGGTAGAATGTGGTAAAGGGTGGTTAGGGGTATCATTATTTAAGTCAGCTGGGAGTATCACTTTATAAGAGTACCTGAAAATCTGGTGAAACTACAAGCTGGCTAAAATAATAATACATCCTCTTTACCCCATCACCTTCTCTCCTTCTAGATGAACGAACTAACCAATAAATGAGATCCATATTAGCAAGCTAAATTGACGACAAATTTTCCCTTGTCAATATATCCACTTATTCTATATCCATTATTTTGTCACATTTGTCCATTGAACTGGAAAATGTTAGTTTTGCTGAAAGTCAGTGCCAAAAATTCAGGATGTACTGAATTTTAGTTTCCAAAAGTGTACCTAGCCTCCGCGAAAAAAAAATCAAAATTTGAGAAATTAAAATTTTGAATGTATAATGTATAAATCGTTTATACATTATATCGCTTTTCCCTTTGACCAGAGTAGCTGATAATAGCGTTTGCAATAATTTGGTTATCTGCTGTACACATTTGGAAATTATTGAAAAAATAGGCAATCCATTTTCAGCACATCAAATTCAGGGTATAAAATAAGCACAGGAATCTAAAGGGATAAGACAATGGTCCATAAATTGATGCACATCCCCACAATGATGATACACAAAACTACTCCTTCTTCTGTAGATTACAATTAGTTGTTGCAACGTTTAGACTCTAAACTTGATAAAGAAATCAATAAAATTTAATATAAGTCCCCATAATAAGATAAGCACAGGCATCTAAAGGGATAGCACAATTGCCGACACATTGATGCACATCCCAAATTATGTTACACAAAACTACCCCTTCTTCGGTAGATTACATTTAGTTCAAGGTATAAAATAAGCACACAGGAATCTAAAGGGATAGGATCTCGTTTAAAACTTATAATAATATTGTAAACTCTAAACAATTTTGAATCAGCCCCCAACAAAATAAAAGAAACTAGAAAATTTTTAATAATTTATGTATGTTTTTAGACAATATCAAGAAGTGTGATTGAATTTCCTTCGGCACCACGGGGCTAAAAAAACTAGTTTTAATCTTATAATTGTACATTCTATATCCGCGGAAAGCCGTTTATAATACGATACGAGAAATAACTATTCTCAAATTTTGATTGGGATGTACAAACTCGCAGTAATCAAACTTTTCTTCTAATAACTTTGATCCGCAGAAATAGGCATTGTTATTGTAATTGTAATTGAACATCTAATCATCATCCATTGTCTTATTAAAATTCCTAAGGGTTTGTTTGTTCTTTACTTTACCTAACTTAACCTAGAATTAGACTATTTATGGTCCATTTTCAGTTTTAGTGAAATTGCCGATCATTGCAATTGATTTATTATTTCTTGCATCAGATTTTGATGTTCACTAAAAAAGTGAAACTTGTAAGTGGCTAATCTAACGAACCTCATCCATCCACCCATACTCACCCTTCCTACTGGATGAACGAACTGACCATAAATGATATCAATGTTAGCAACCAAAATTGACAACAAATTTTCCCCTATCATAGTATCCACGTATATTTTCTATCCATTACCGTTGCATAAAAGGAATATGACAATGGCCAATAAATTAATGTACATCCACAATGATGATACACAAAATTTCCTCTTTTGTACATTAAAATTAGTGGTTTAACCGTTTTAAAACTCAACTTACTGATCCAACTAATCAAAATTTACTTTGGTCTACAAAGTTGTTGAGCCAACGAATAAGAAAACATTATTACATAGCTTTGGGAATGTCCCCTCCCTCCCTGATTGCATATTCTATCAATATTTTATACAAACTTTTTTCCTTGACCTAATTCTGGATGTGCTGAAAATGGATTGCCTATTTCTTCAATAATTTCCAAATGTGTACAGCAGATAACTCAATTATTGCAATCGCTATTTTCAGCTACTTCGGTCAAAGGGAAAAGCGATATAATGTATAAACGATTTATACATTGTAAATTCAAAATTTAAATTTTTCAAAATTTAATTTTTTGGAAGTTTGAAGCTTTTTTAGCAAGTAGTAAATATTGAGATAAGACGCGGATGCTAGGTACACTTGTGGAAACTAAAATTCAGTACATCTAATTCTATTGTAAATACATCACACACAAACACACACACATACACACACACACACACTCACACACACACATACACACTAACACAACACATGAAAACCAGGTATCTTAAGGAATGAGACAATGGACAATATATTAATGTACAGCCCCTTTTATAATAAACAAGATTATCCCATCTGTAGGCTAGATTAAAATTAATGGTTGAAAAAATTAGACACAACTGGACAAGTCTGAAACTAACCAATCGAAATTTATAAAATGTACCCACAATTTTTAAGCCAACAAATGAGAAAACTTGGGTGATACTTGAAACATGGTTAAATGTCCCCCTCCCTCCCTGAAAATCACAGATTTAGTGAAAGAGAAAATGGTCAACAAATAGATGTACAACCCCTAATTATGAAAAACATAATTACATCATTTGTAGATTAGACTCATTGGTGGAAAGGTTTGAACACTCCATGTTCAGTGCCCTAGGAAAATGTCACAGTTTTTGGCCTAACTATTCTATTTACGTCATATTAGATGGAAGTGAAATAAATCCCCTATTAAAGAGATGGGGTTTAGGGTATTTTCTGACGTCACTATATCAAAGTAATTAATATAACTGTGGTATAGGGGTAAAATACTTTTCAGTATGGCTTTCAAGCCTTTTAATATCTGCTGGATTAGTACTGGTTATGCTGATTTCTGTAGTAGTATGACTTAGAAACTGTAGCAACTCTATAATCGTTACCACAATGTCCATAAGTCCATTTTAATCAACTTTTAATACAGATTTCTAGGCCAATACAGTACAACAAAGTCAAGGATCAAGACCTAAATCTGTAAGTATGTCCTGAAACACGATCCTGTAATAAAGCAGTTTTTCGACGAATTTTCAGATCCAATAATTGAAATATTCATTTATTTACTTTTCTGTTTTTTCCACACATAAAAAATAGGTTAAGCATGTGTATACCCTTGAATTGCTACAGGAGTTTGGTGACAGGCACATGGTAGTGTAGAGTAGTGTTGCAACAAGGACAAGACTGTTTTTAAGTGAAAAAGTATATTTTAAAAGGACATGGTTCAAATAATATATAATATATTAGATAAAAAGTGGTCATTTTATTGCTGATGGTGCATGGCTTATATAGGATAAATGCATTGTCATGGTCTGATAGGGGTGCAAGTTAATATAATGCATAATAAAAGGTTAATTATGACTAATATCTCCTCTTCTGTAGAGTGGCCTGCGATGCAATAAATAACCATTCTTCAATGATGGACCCTAAAACTTTAGTATTACACAAATGTTGGCACTAAAGTATCTCTTGTCCCATCAGAATGAATGTACAAGGGGTTTTTGGAATGATCAAGTTTTCCTTCATTAAAATATCCTACAACTCTTTCACCATCTGGATAGATAAACAACCCAGGACCATCTAGTTTTCCTTTCTTATAATTGCCAAAGTATACAGTTCTGTGCTTGACTGAATATGAAATAGTTGCTCCTGATCCTTCCAACAAACCATTCTTGAAAGTTCCAATCTTGGTATTATAAATCAGATCACTCTTAAGTCCAAAACCACTTTCTTCTCCTAGTTTCCACTCTCCGACATAAAAACTGCCATCCTTTCCTAGTTCTCCAAAGCCATCCTGAACTTTTCGTGATCGTACGTTAATTGTGTCTCCAACATAATAATGGTCAAATCCATTTAGATAGATAGTATCTAAGTTGGAATTTTGCCTGTGACAAGGAATTGAAATATCCCCTCCTTGTCCAAATTGAAAACATTGTATTATACCACTTATTACGTTAGAGATTGTGAATCCTTTTAATGCATACGTTGAATTTTTGTATGTAATAAAAAGGAAAGTCAAGTTAGCATTCATTGTGAATCCTTGGTACTCATTTGAGGTAATTCTGCTGTAGAGAACCCCACCATCAGGGTTTAGTAAAAAAGCATCTCCTAGATTGTTTCTATAGCCATAACCATTGAATATGTTTTTATTTCTGTACATCGTTTTACCATATCCAGTTCTTTCATCATCAACCCACTCACCATCATATTCCTCTAATTCTGGGTCATCAGCAAACCTATATTTTCCCCATCCATGTTTCTTTCCATCCACCCAATCACCGTCATAACTATCTCCAGCCCACGCTGATCCAGAACCCCAAGTATTCACTCCTTTACCATGCCGTTTACCAAACTTCCACTCTCCAACATAAATTTCACCACTTGATAACTTGTATACCCCAAAACCATGTTTCTTATTATCCACCCAGTCACCGTCATAACTATCTCCAGCCCACTTTGATCCAGGACCCCAAGTATTCACTCCTTTACCATGCCGTTTACCAAACTTCCACTCTCCAACATAAATTTCACCACTTGATAACTTGTATACCCCAAAACCATGTTTCTTATTATCCACCCAGTCACCGTCATAACTATCTCCAGCCCACTTTGATCCAGGACCCCAAGTATTCACTCCTTTACCATGCCGTTTACCAAACTTCCACTCTCCAACATAAAGTTCACCATTCGATAACTTGTATACCCCAAAACCATGTTTCTTATTATCCACCCAGTCACCATCATAAATATCTCCAGCCCATGTTGATCCAGGACCCCATGTAAAAACTCCTTTACCATACTGTTTACCAAACTTCCACTCTCCAACATAAATATCCCCATTTGAAAAGTTGTATACCCCAAAACCATGTATGATACCATCCACCCAGTCACCATCGTACATATCTCCAGCCCACGCTGAACCTGGACCCCATGTCATAAGCCCTTTTCCATTTTGTTTTCCATCTCTGACCTCTCCAATATATGTTGCTCCATTATCAAATTCCAGTGTTTCTCCAGATGATTCCTAGAAGTATTTAACATTCAATGATATAATAGTCCTTTCATGCATTTCAGCTTTCAGTAGAAAACTTGGGTATAGTCCTTTCCACGACATCCCTCCATAAGGAGCGAATCTTCGTATTTTTCACAGTAGCTTTTCTCCTAATTATAGCCCCAGCGGGGGGCTCTAACCCTGCGGGGCCAATTACTTAACTCTGTGGGGCAATCACCTAACACAATATAACCTAACCTAACCTAAAATAACCTATAAAAAGCCATTTTAAAAATACAAAGTATCACTCCTTATGAAGGGATGTCGTGGAAAGGACTATACCCGAAAACTGGATATAATATGATGCTAGATATAATTTTTCAGTATAGCTGAAAACCGGTTCTGATCCACTGGGTTTCAAAGCGACACAGGGAAAATATTTGTTTCAATGGTTGTAGTGGAAGATGTAGGGTTGGGCCGGATACTTTTATTGCCAGATACCGGATAGAAGATGATTAAAGTCCCTCCACAGATTATGACCTCATATGAAATAATAGCCAATGAGAGGCCAGTATACTATACGCTGTAATTGACCTATGGTATAATTAATGCTGGCCTCTCATTGGTTATTTAATTGTATGACGTCATAATCTGTGGGGTTCTTAAATTATCTTTTACCGGATAACTGGCTGATTTATATGCTGGATATGCGGTATCTGGCCAACGTTTGATATCCAGAAAATTACCAGATATCTGGCATTAGAAATCAGCCAGATATCTGGTATCCAGATCGTTTCAATATCTGGTATCCAACCCTTGTAAGATGTACCTGAATTTTCTTCAGAAATAGTATCAACAGCAATGTGGATGTCTTTAACTGTAAACATAACCATGCCTAAAAATAAAAAAAAAACTTTAGGTAAACAACTAGCTGTTGTTGCATTTTTCCATAATATTACATAAAACACATCATTGCAAGGAATTCTTTTCCAGTATGAATTTAAAACCGATCATTATCTGCTGGATTAGAACCTTTTCTCAGCCATACTGAAAAATCATGTATAGCATTGAACTACAATATTCCACAAATGAGCTGTACATTAGTCCCCGAAGTTTTCTTATTCGTTGGCTCAACAACTTTGAGGACTTTTAGTCAATTTTAATTGATTGGTTTGGTAAGTTGAGTGTATAAACCAATTGTTGAGTGTTTCAACCAATAAATTAAAACTACAGAAGGAATAATTTTGTGCATAACCATGAGGAATATGCATCAATGAAGGGGGAAATAAATAGACAATCGTATTGATATTCCTTAATTATAGAGCAGCTGGCGCTACTATAAATAAAAAGTTTTCAGGATATATACATTATACATACAAACAAGGATGACAACATCCATAAGTAGCGAAGCACAAAAAAATATGTATAAGAATTTAAAGATTAGTTGTCAAAAGCATGTATATTAGGAAAAAAATCACGAAACCTTTTAACATTTGTTTTTAATTTTTTAACATTTATTTAATATTTAGCAAATTACATACTAGATGCTTAAAACAACGGAAAATTTAATTTTGATATTTTTAACTACAAAAATTTTAAAAATCGGACCATAAACACCAAAGTTATGGAGAAAAATGTAAAAAATACAAAAATAGCCTAAAACCTGCTTAAAGGCAGTCTGACCGTCATAGTTGTTTTTTTTAAACGACAAGAAATTTAATTTTGATCCAATAACTGAAAAAAATTTAGAAATCGAACCATAAACACTAAAGATATGGAGAAAAATGTGAAAAATACAAAAATAGCCTAATACCTGCTAAAAGTGATCCTATCGCTATTGATGTTTTATAGTTAATTGTTAAATGGAAATGTTGTCAAAAAATTTCAGCCTTTTATCTTTTATAGAGCCGGGAAAATCACGTTTCCCACAAACTAAGACATACGGACAGACGGACATACAGACAGATGGACATTTCAAATTATAGAGTAGCTTCGCTACTAAAAAATGTGTTATTTGATCACAACTAATCAATATTTAAAACCAGTTGAGTTCTAATGTTGAAAATTAGAAAACAAGGATGACAACATCCATAAAAATGAAGCTCCGGAACAGTAGGACAAACAAACATTAAAGTTTGCAGAGCTTCAGAACTGAATAAGTAGAATATAAATGTAGAAGTATAAACAAAATTGTAAGTAAATTTGTTACAAAATTACTCAAATACAGGATACTGTTAAGGACATACTCACATTTTTAGAACTTTATTATTATAAAATTGCACTTTGTTGTCCTAGGAATTAACGAAAAGAGCTAACTGTCCGTGACTGCCAGACGGACGGACCAACCCTAATTATAGAAAAGCTTTGTTTTAAAAAATGTTAAATTTGATCACAACTAACCATTATGTAAAACCAAGTTGAGTTCTACTGTTCAAAATAAGAAAACAACTGAACCATTACGAAATAAAATTAAACATATACAAAATAGGGACCAACAACCGTTCATTCTAAACTTAAAACTGAGTGTTTTTAAACTATTTTCTCGTATTTATCGAATCCGGTGGATAGGAACCGGTTCTTATCCATACGAAAAAACTATGTCTAGCATCGTATTACATCCAGTTTTCTACAAATATAAAAATGTACAATGATAAGATTAAAATCAGTCTTTTTAGCCCGTGTCTATGACTTCTCGGGTATAACAAAACTGGGTTTAATCTTATAATTGAACATTTTATATTCGCAGAAAGCCTTTTATAATATGATGCGAAAAATAACTATTACTAAACTGACGGATTGGCTAAGTAACTTCCGAAATAAGACAATGGCCAGTAAATTGACGAACTTCCCCAATTATGATGCACAATATTGCCCCTTCTGTAGATTACAATCAGTAGTTACGTTTGGACACTCATCTTAATGAAAAAAACAAACAATGGATTTTGTTATAAATTAATAAAAAAGGTGCGGCCTACAAACTAGCTTAATCGCGGATGCCGAGCCCTGGATAAAACCAGTTCAAGCTTAGAAAGCAAGCTTTATTAATTTTTCATTTTTAAGAGCGAAGCTTGTTGTAATTAAGGTCGGTCCGTCCTCAACGGTCATGTTATAGAGGTACTATTTGAACAGTGTAGCAACTCTATAATCGTTACCAGAATGTCCGTACGTCCATTTTAAACATGTTAATTTTTAATTTTTTTAACAGCATATTTTTTATTTGATATAATTATTCGATTTATATGATTTTTTAAATGCTTTTACAATGCAATGTTATAAGCGACGCATCTCCATAATATGGTCCTAAACATGTAAGTCCTGAAACGTTATCCTGTAGTTTTTCAAAAACAAGGATGACAACATCCATAAAAGCGAAGCTCTGAAACGGTAGGACAAACGGACATTAACACTTGTATAATGTCAGAACTGAATAATCAGAATGCGAATGTTTAAGAGACAAAGCAAAATTGTAAGTAAATTTGTTGAAAAACTGCTTGATACAAGATAATGATTATGGACATACTTACATTTTTAGGACTTGATTATAGATTTGCTTCGCTTATAATATTGTATTTTGTTGACCCAGGAATCAGTATACCAAAAATCAGACCAATCGGATAATTAGGTCACATACAAATTTGTTGTTAAAAATGTAAAAAAAACAACATGTTTAAAATGGACGTACGGACATTCTGGTAATGATTATAGAGTTGCTACGCTTTCTAACTCGTACCTAACTGTTACAGGAATCACCATGCAAAATTTGAAATCGATAGGACAATTCTAACATGCCTAAATTAACGAAAAAAAGCTATTTAAAAAGTAAAAAAATCAACTTGTTTAAAATGGACGTACGGACATTTCGGTAATGATTATAGAGTTCCTACGCTTTCTAAATCGTACCTAACTACTAAAGGAATCACCATGCAAAATTTGAAATCGATAGGACAATTCTAACATGTCTAAATTAACGAAAAAAGCTATCCGTGACGGACGTACGGACGGACGGACCGACCCCAATTATAGAAAAGCTTCGCTTTTAAAAATTACTTGAAATTTTGTTTCGACTTTTACAAATTTATATTCTGATTATACAGTTAATGTTCGTTTGTTCTACCGTTTCAGAGCTTCGCTTTCATGAATGTTGGCATCCTTGTTCTAGCTTTGCCTCAGGCATAGCTAGTTTTTTCACAATATCTCTCAAACTCTAATTGGACCTACAAAAGATACATAGTATAGATGTATATACAGACAACTACCTCCCTTCATTTTTCAAAGACCTCTTTAGTCTGCTTCTAAAATATTTTCTGCTACATGGCTGTGTTGATATAAGCGACACCATTTTTTGAATTTCAATTACCCAATAGAAAGTTTGCACAAGACGGTTGCGATGGGGAGATACAGTTATTTAACCCTTTCTCCCTCTAGTGCTTTACTCTACTGGGCCTACAAAAGGAAAGTGACATTGAACTGTAAATTATTCTGGTACCCAAAGTTTTATAACAGATAAAAAACAAATAAACTAATAGAATAGGATTTCACTTCATTTTAAACAGTTTATAAATTTCAGTAGGTTACAATTAGTGGTTGAAACTAATTTTGATAAACCGACTAATCGAAATTCAATATGGTCCCCAAAGTTGTTGAGCCAACGAATAAGAAAAAAATATTAGGGTTCAGTAAAATAAACAACCCAATGTCCCCTCCCTCCCTACCTGATTCGCCCCTAGTATCTAAAAACACTGCAGGGCCAGTAACTATATTTCCCAGAAAAATAAAGCCCTATTGGTTCAGCGGTTACCGAGGTATTAAGTTTCAGACGGACAGAAAGACAACGTTCTTCTTTGTATTTTATATATTTGTTTGTCTGTTTAGTTAAGCTCTTCATTTATAGATGTTTTCATACTTGTTTGTTTTTTTAAGCGAGGCTTTTCTATAATTATTAAAAGCGAAGCTTTTCTATACTTAGGGTCGGTCCGTCCGTCCGTCACAGAGAGTTAGCTCTTTTCGTTAATTTAAACGGGTTAGAATTGTCCTATCGATTCCAAACTTTGCATGATTATTCATGTAGTAGTAGCAACTCTGTAATTGTTACTAGAATGTCCGTACGTCCATTTTTATTAAGTTGATTTTTAACCTTTTTAACAACTGATTTTTATGTGATAAAATTATTCAATTGTTCTAAATTTAGAATACTGATTCCTATAACAACAAAATACAACATTATAAGCGAAGCATCGCTATAATGAAGTCTTAAAAATGTAAGTATGTCTTTAAACAATGTCATGTATTTCAGCAGTTCTTTAACAAATTTACTTACAATCTTCAACTTTTATTAATTTTTATATCTTGATTATTCAGTTATGACACACTACAAGTATTAATGTCTGTTTGTCTTACTGTTTCAGAGCTTCGCTTTTATGGATGATGGCATCCTTTTCATACAATGGAACATTTTATAATTTACAACAAAAGGGAAAAGAATTTAAAGTGCATAACTCAGCTATTTTAATAAGCAGAGCTACTTTATAATTCTACGAGTGGATTCGCCCCTAGCCTCTAGGGGCTTTGTCCCCAGAGGTAATTTAAAAAAAAATATATGTACGTGCCTAAAAATTAATGCAAGTATGGGAATTATTACATCTTCTTTACCTAGCTGAAAAAATTGCTAATGGGTCGTCAATTTTCGCGAAAAATGTCGAAGTCGCCAAACATGCGAAAAAAAATTCTAAAAAAAGAAAAATTGGGAGGGGAAGGTTAACCAACTTAAAACCACTACAGGACCAATATGTATTTTCCCTGAAGAGTGGAATCCGATCGGTTCAGTGGTTACCGAGATCTTAATCCTTAATCCTTAGGGGAGGGGGGGGGGGGGGAAGTAAATAAAATAAACCCATGTAGTCAATAGGGAGTAGGGGTTGTTTTCAACGGGAGAAGGGGGAGGATAGAACCACTTATACCCTCTATAACCCCTAGATGTCTCTAGGGGCACGTAAAAAGTTTTCCTTTAAAGCCAACAAATAAGAAAACGTTATTATAAAACTTTGGGGAATAGTTTAACAAATAGCCCCTTGTCCCCTCACTCTTTCTAGATATAAGCAGAAATAAGGTCAAATTATGAGATGCATGCATGTGTGTAAAAAGGCCTTTTTTCGACGTAGTTAGTCTCCCAACGGAAGACCACGCAGATTTTGTCGGAGAAAAATTTATCTACCATCGGAGTTTTAGCTTCATGTGTGTGTGTGTGTGTGTGTGTGTGTATGTGTGTGTGTGAGTGTGTGTGAGTGTGTGTGTGTGTTTAAGTGAAGGGCTTACATAGACGTTAAAGAGATAGAAAGAGAGAGAAAGAAAGAGAGAGATAGATAGATAGAGAGAGAGAGAGAGAGAAAGAGAGAGAGATCACTTACATCTTTGTATAGACGGAAAAAATTGAGTTAGTTGTCCGATTTACTTAGCCCCAAAAGCATTCTATATTTTTTAAGTATTTTTTATAAAACATTTGGGAAGGTTATAATATTATAATATGTGAATTCAATTAATTAGCCAATTTACTATAGAAGAAAGGTAATGTAGATGGTTTTAGGTTCATATTTTCTTTGAGATAATTTCTTGATACATACGTTTGTATATGTCGACTAAATAAGGGACATTGTACTGTCAATTATGTAGGTACCCAATGTTTTAATCTCTTATTAAACTTTGGGTACTTTTATTAATATTGATTGGTTGGTTTAAACTATTGTCTAAAATTTCAACCATTTTTTCAGCAGGCACTGTAATTTTATTTTTGATACTTTTTGGGATGTGCATCATTTTATCATTCATTGTCTTATCCCTTAAAGTTCATAATTATAACCTTTGAAATACATAATAATACATTATTCAATAAGGTTTGAATAAAATATATTTTATTTTTATTTTTTTCATACAAGTCCTTTTTATGGCAATGAAAATAAGAATTTTTAGTATTAAAAGCCCCTAAAGTACCTTGATAACCTAACCCCTAACTAAAGTACCAACGTTTGCAGACAACCAGCATTTTGATTGTATGACCTTTGCCATAACTGTGTAGAATTATGAGTTGCACCTTTTTTTTGGCCAAAGCATTTCCCCTTTTTAATGTCGCACATCTGAAATAGCAACAATGAGTATAACTTTTATCGTCCTATGACGCGGTTTTTGCAGAGATTCCAACCCATCTCTTCCGCGACGACGAGCAGATGCACTACACTAAGAACTTCCTAACAAAGGCTGTGCAATCAAAGAGTTGATTATCTGTTGGGTGTTACTTAGCCAAATACCCCGGTTATTTGGAAAAAAGGATAGATTTGGATCCTTTAGTTATCTTTGGTTGTTGGACATAGACGTCCAAATACCCCCTAAAATAAAAAATCTCTAACAAAAAAATTTTTGTGCGCTTCGCGCGCCATTTTACCCCACCCCCTTAAAAAATGTTTAACCCCCCCCCCCCCCTCCAAAATAAAAAGCTTGGACGCCCCTGTTGTTGGATCTGACGTTAGAGTGCCATATACATCAGCCTCACCCGTATGAGATATTTGATTAGTAAATTTCTATCACTTTCGCGATACATCAATTTATCGGCCATTGTCTTATCCCTTTACATCCCTGAAGCGGTCCACTCATTTTAAGAAAAATTGTCACAGATTTTGCAATAAGGATAAAATTTGACATTTTTTTTCAGAGAGAGAGAGGGAATAATAGGCCTTTTATTACACTAGTCCCTAAAGTATTATGGTAACGTTTTCTTATTCATTGGTCTAACAACTTTGTTAACTTTGTGAATTATGATTGGTTGTTTTATTAAGTTGAGTATTCAAACGTTTATTAATTTTAAAGAAGGGGTAATTTTGTTTATCATATTTGGGGATATTCATCAATTTATCGGCCATTGTCTTATCCCTTTGGATTCTTGCAATTTTTTGTTGCAATTGTATGCATTTCAATCAGTGCTTTCTAACTAGGGCGGGCACAGAGATCTAAAGGGATAAGACAATGGACGATAAATAGTTTTACTTCCTCCCCAATGATTGTAAACAAAATTACCCATATTTGTAAATTAGAATTTTAGGTTGAAAACATAACTACCCCTTTTATTAATTGGGCACTTCTCGTTGGAACTAAAGTACTATAATTTAAAAAAATAACCCAAAAAATAAGATAGCTCTGTTATAAAACTTTGGATACTAGTGTATTATACCGTCCATTGTCCCCTCCCTACTACTTCCATATTTTTAAAAGTGAAGCTTTTCTATAATTAAGGTCGGTACGTCCGTCCGTCCCTCCGAGATAGATAGCTTTTTCCGTTAATTTAGGCATGTTAGAACTGTCCTATCGATTTCAAACTGGTACAACAAAGTAAAATATTGTAAGCGAAGCAACTATATAAACAAGTTCTAAAAATGAAAGTATGTCCATAAACATTATCCTGTATCAAGCAGATTTTCAACAAATTTACTTACAATTTTTTTTCGACTCTTATTCTTTTATATTTTTATTATTTAGTTCTGACACTATACAAGTGTTAATGTCCGTTTGTCCTATCGTTTCAGTGCTTCGCTTTTATGGATGTTGTCATCCTTGTTTGGAGAAAGATTCAGATTGGTTCTACAAAGGTTTTAGGCTAGAAAGCTAGATGCTAGTAAGCTGAAAGGGGATTAAGAAACACCCCTCTTAAAATTAACAAAAAGCCTGCATCACCCCCCCCCCCCCCTCCTATAAGAATACAACCACCTAGCAAAATCCTTAAATCCTGAATACGCCATTGTTTAAGCTTGTGAATTTAGAACATGTAATTTTGATAGCACTTCGTTTGATTAAATTTCAAAGATTGCATAATATAATCAAACAAAAATATCTAGAGATAAGTCAATGAACGTTTTAAAAAATCTATTGCTTACTATAGAACAAATTAGAAGCAATTTTGTATTTGAAATCTTGACAAGAAAAAACCATCTGTGTATATCATTGGCATACTGTTCAAATCAAAACAGACTGATAGACAAAAATACACTTTCCTTATAATAAAGTAACAGGATGTCTGTCTGTTTGTTGATTTGTTTGTTTGTACTGAAAGTCCTCGCTAACCACCGAACCTATATGGTTCTCCTTTACAGGGTAGTTTCTCATAGGTCCTAGGAAGGCTAATAAACACCTTCTCTTTTTAAATCTAAAATAAAACATGGGATATCGAATTCAACTCTCCCCTCCTCAAGTGTCCCTAGAGGCCTCTAGGGGGCGTAACCGCTAGTAAATCTTATAGTAGCTATACCACAAAAAAAGTTTATATAACTGATCCAAAAAAATACGCAATAAATACAAGGACTAAAGGGATAAGACAATGGCCACTAAATTGATGTACATCTCCAATGATTATACACAAAATTACCTCTTCTGTAGATTACAATTATTTGTTGAAACGTTTTAACGATTAACTTAATAAACTAACCAATCAAAATTCAATAAAAGTCTTCATGTTTGATAAGAAAATGTTATTAAAAAACTTTGGGGACTTGTATTAACACCCCAATACCCCCTCTCTGAGTTTCTACAATACACATGTCATATAGGTTAATTTCTTAATATAATATTATATCACCAAGTAATATGATATTCATGATATATTATATTCCTTATGTAAGATTATTAATACTAGAAATTTATAGTTTCAGATGTATAATCTACTAGCGGCTACGCCCCTAGTAGCCCCTAGGGGCACATAAGGTGTGATTGGAAAAAATCTTCCATTTCAATTTCAGTTTTTTTGGAAAAATCATTAAAAAAAATTTTCTACGAATATTAAAATATAAATCATACAATTAATAGGAGTTTTGTTAGATGAGTCTTTGGCCCTTTGAGTCTAGCAAAACTGGTTTTAGTATTATAATTATGTTTGTCTATAATACAAATAGATACATTATTAAAAATAGTATAATAACTTCGTTTTTGTTGAAAAAAATCCTTTTTATTTAAAAATGAAAGAAAAATAATGTTTTCTTTGTTTCTTCTGATTAATTTCCTAATAATTTCCTTCTAATTACAATAGAGTTAATAAGTTTTCAGAAAAACGAATTATACATAAAAAGAAACCTTTAAAATTTGTTGAAATCAACAGTCTAACCCCTTTTGTATTACCCAACTCGTAATTACTGGCGCCTAAGCCTAAATATTGCTTGCAAGAGGGAGGTGGGAAAGGGGGGAAGGTACTCTTCCAAAATAACAAATAAACATAAAGGTTCAGCGGTTAGACATACAGACAGACATCCTGTTACTTTAATATAAGGAGGGATAGATTTTATATTAGAATTAATTATATCAAATTTAATTGATCTTTCATTGTCATATCTATTTATCCCTCGTTTGCTATAGACAGATTTTTAAAGAACAATTAGCACTGTAATCGATTTAGTAATACTTGGATGTTGCACCAGATTTTCGTGTAATCCAATAAAGTGATACTCGCAGCAGGCTATAACAACAATTATCCCCATTCCCTCCCCTCCTACTGGATAAACTAAAAGACCTATAAAGGATGTCCATATTAGCAATGAAAATTGACGACTAATTATCACTCGTCAATATATCCACGTATTCTATTATACATTAGAACAGTCTAAAGTTGCAAAAATACTAAATGAAAAAAAAAGGTTTTTGTTATTGTCTTTGCACTTTATTAATTAACTTATAAGGAAAAAAGTGTTGAATTTGTTCGTATCATACTTCTTAAGGATCTTTTATTTTAGATTTTTTGTAGGTGATCTAATCTTTTATTATTAAACTAACAGCTTGTAACCTAGCATCTAGGGGCTCTGTATTCAAAGGAGTAAGAATGGGGCAGAAAATAGCCGAAAACCATCCCAAGACTTTAATATAAAAATGAAATAGCCTGAAACTATCCAAGGTCCTATGTTAATCTTTGTTAAAATGAAGAACTCAATCAGTTCAGTAGTTTCCTTAATCTTAAGATTTAGACAAAAAACCTTATTACTTTATATTATACAGAGAGAGAGGAGACTATGGGCTGTTACACAAGCCTCCAAAGTTTTATAATGACGTTTTCTTATTCGTTGGCTCAACAACTTTTGGTATTTTTATTTTATTTTGATTTGTTACAGCATTTAGTTGATTGTCCAAACGTTTCCACCAACAATATCAATCTACAGAAGGGGTAATTTTGGATATCATCATTAGGGAAGAAAATCAATTTATCAGCTATTGTCTTATCCCTTTAGATCCCTGATATAATAGGATATTCAAGAGAAAAAAGTAGAAGGTACTTATGAGAAATATAATAAAAATTACTAGCGACTGCGCCCCTAGCATCTGCATTAAAAGGGGCTATAAAGACCTAAAAATAAAGACTTAATTCTGACAATGAAATAGCCTAAAACCATGCCAGGTCCTATATGAATCTTTGTTTAAATGAAGAATTCAATCAGTTCAGTAGTTTTCTTAATCTTAAGATTTAGACAAAAAAACCTTATTACTTTATATTATACTATCGGCTACGCCGGCACTTGTGGAGGGGGGAGTCGTGATAACCCAATTTCTTATTTTAGATTTTAAAAGAAAAAGTTAAAAAAAAAATTTTTGGAGGGTGGAAAATTGTAAAATGTAAACAATTTTTTTTAATTTCTCTCCTGAACCTTTAGCCCCTAGAGGCTATGAGCGAAGCCGATAGTAAAAAGTATCACACAAAAGTTCTTTAGAACCGAATCTAATTAACGATATTCTTTGGAATACATTTCTATTGTTTTTTATGATATTTTATTAAGCGAAGTACTCTTAATTAATCCCTAATTAGCCCTTCTAAAGATTAAAATTATTGGTTAAATTGTTTAGACATTTTTAGTTTGTACTAACCAAATATATATATAAAATACTGAGCCCAAAATATTTATAAACGCATTCTTTCTATCGAAAGATTCAACACCTTAATCACAATTCAATTAATTTGAATGTATTCAAAAGAGGTAATTTTGTTTCTCGTATTCATTCGAATCCGGTGGATAAGAACCGGTTCTCATCCATACGAAAAAACTATGTCTAGCATCGTTTTATATCCAGCTTTCTACAAATATAAAAATCTACAATCATAAGATCAAAACCAGTTTTTTAAGCCCGTGCCTACGGCACCTAGGGGCTAAAAAACTGGTTTTAATCTTATAATTGTACATTCTATATCCGCGGAAAGCCGTTTATAATACGATGCGAGAAACAACTATTATAGTAATTCAAAGTGTACATCAATCTATCATCCATTGTCTTTTCCCTTAAGATTCCTTAATCTATCTATCTTTATAATGGATATAAAATATACGTGAATATATTGACAGAAGGAAAATTTGTCGTCAATTTGTTAATATGGACTTCATTTTTGGGTCTTTTGTTCATCCTGTACTTGAAGGGGAGGGGGAAAAGAGGGTAGTATCATTATTTTAGCCAGCTGCGAGCATCACTTTATCACAGTATATATATATCTATCTATCTGTCTATCTATCTATCTATCTATCTATATATCTATCTATCTATCTATCTATCTATCTATCTATCTATCTATCTATCTATCTATCTATCTATCTATCTATCTATCTATCTATCTATCTATCTATCTATCTATCTATCTATATATCTATCTATCTATCTATCTATCTATCTATCTATCTATCTATCTATCTATCTATCTATCTATCTATCTATCTATCTATATATATATCTATCTATCTATCTATCTATCTATTTATATATCTATCTATCTATCTATATATATATATCTATATATCTATATAAAGAATGTATACTTGTGATGTGATCAATAACGCTGAACATATGTTTATTGTCAGACAAAAAATAACAAAAATATAAAGAAATAAAAATATCAGGGACAAGCCACTGTATACTAAATACATTGAGTGGTTAGAACGTTTTGACACCAATTTAATGAACCAACCAATCATAATTTTATAAAGTTTGCAAAGTTTTTGAGCCAACAAATAAGATACGTTATTTTGGGGACTAGTGTAATAAACATCCCAATTTCCCTTCTCTCCCCCCAAAAAAATATATATTCACAGAAAATCCACTATTTTAGAATTGGATCAACATACCCATTATATTTACTTATTGGAGAGAGGAGACATTGAACTGTAAATTATAAAATGGTACCCGCAGTTTTATAACCAACTTCTTATTCGTTGGATCAAAAGCTTTGGGTTCTGAATTTTTTGTTTAGAGGTAAAAAATGTGCTATTTGAGATTTGACCATATATAATACTTAAAGATAATATTTTTTTGCTTTATTTATACAGAATACTAGAATATTAGAAAATATTTAACGATCGTATTATAGACAGCTTTGTTAGTCGATAGCTAGATTGATAATTTATTATACTATATAGTAAACCGGAGACATATAATAGGATAGATAGATAGCAAGACAGATAACTAGATAGATAGCCAGACAGATAGAAAATTTATCATAAAGTACAGAAAACCGGAGACATATAATAGAATAGATAGATAGACAGACAGATAGCTAGATAGACATATAGCCAGATAGATAAATTATTATACTGTACAGTAAACCAGAGACATATAATAGGATATATAGATAGATAGCCAGATAGATAGCTAGATAGATAATTTATTATATTATGCAGTAAACCGGAGACATTTAATGAAATAGATAGATAGCCAGACAGATAGCTAGATAGATAGATAATTTATTATATTATACAGTAAACCTGAGTCATATAATAGGATAGATAGATAGACAGACAGATAGCTAGATAGATATTCTACTATATAGTAAACCGGAGACATAAAATAGGTAGATAGACAGACAGATAGCTAGATAGATAGACAGATAGCTAGATAGATAATTTATTATAATGTACAGAAAACCGGAGACATATAATTGCATTTTCCACTTAAGTTCTCAATGATCTTGGGTCACGGGAAAAAGGGATGCTCCAATGGTTATAGGACACGTTGATATATTGAAAGACAGGGATCTAAAGGGATAAGACAATGGCCGATACGTGGATGTACATCCCGAATGATGACACACAAAATTACCTCTTCTGTAGATTCTGTAATTAGTGGTTGAAACGCTTGAACTGAACACTCAACTTAACAAACCAACCAATCAAAATTCAGTAAGTCCCCAAAGTTGTTAAGCATACGTTTTTATAAAACTTTGGGGACTAGTGAAATTAATTGTCCCCTCTCTGTCTGATTGACAGAGAAAAATTTACTGTCAATTTAGGTTGCTAAGATAGACTTTATTTATTGGTCAATTTGTTCATATAGTAGGATGAAAGGAGATTAAGGAGGTAGATTGGGGGGTATCGTTATTTTAGCCAGTTGCGAGCACTTTATCAGAGTACATAAAAATCTGGTGCAACATCCAAGTAATGAAATATCGATTTCAATGATCTTGGGTTTGCGAAAAAAGACTATCATCTTTAAAGACAAGGATTATTATGTAGACCATAATTAGTGCAGTAAGAACAAAAATAGAACAATTAATTGTAATACAATAATAGGAAATTGGGGTATGGTACTTTTTCAGAACCGATTAATCTTGGGAGGGTAGCCTTTCCTAAAATAGTTATAAACCTACACTTGACATATGAAAAGCTTTACTTAAAAGGAGAACCATATCAATTCAACAGCCAGTGAAATTATTCGCTAAAAAAAGACAGATAAAAGACTCTCTATTACTTTAAAATAAGTAATGAAAGCTTTTACTTATTCTTATAATCTTGAATAGGGTTAGTGGTTAAGTAAAGGCAGATTCTAAAGTCAATTCATTTATTTACTTTAACATCAGGATAGTCTATTGTTCTACCACAGTCAGGAATCTAAAGGGACTCATACATTGATGTACATCTCCAAGATTAATACACAAAATTACCCCTTCAATTGGAAGATAATTAAATTAAACAAAATTTAAACCAATTAGATATAATGTTTTGAAAACTTTGGGGACAAGTTAAATGTACAGTCCTATGCCCCCTTCCTTCCCTGGTACCCAAAGTTTTATAACTACACTCTCTTATTCGCTGGCTTATAAACTTTTAGTACTTTATGAAATTTTGATTGGTTGGTTCCAAACTAGAAGTGTCCAAACTTTTCAACCCCTAATTCAATTGTTAAACTATTGTATAAAATAATCGCGGAAACCACTTTGAGTGATAAAAATTGTTTTTGTGGGCCATTTGGCAACAATCTAACAAAATTAGGTCACCAAAACCTCAGGGAGGGAGGGGACATTGGGATATAAATTACACTGGTACCCAAAGTTTTATTTGGCAACAATCTAACAAAATTATGTCACCAAGTTCAACAAATGTCAGGGAGAGAGGGGACATTGGACTATTAATTACACTGGTACCCAAAGCTTTATAAACACTTTTTCTTATTTGTTGGATTAAAAACTTTGGGTACTTTTTCATGAATTTTGATTTTTTGCAAACAAAAAATGTAAGAACTTTTCAACCAATATGTATGGATTGACGCACCCCCCCCCCCTCACAAGTTTATTGAAGTTTGGGTACTAGTATAAATTTACAGTCCAATGACCCCTCCATCCATGAATAAATCTAAAAATATTGGGATACGGGGAAAAAGTTCATAAAATCTGATGAAAAACAAGGGTGATAACAATGGATATATAATATACGTGGATATTATGACAGGGGAAAATATGTTGTCAATTATTATATGAACATCATTTATTGGACCGTTCGGTCATCCAGTAGTAAGAAAAGAGATAGAGTAAAATGGGTTTGTGTGGGGGACTGTTATTTTATCCAGCCAAAAGTTTCACTTTGTTAGAGTATATGATAATCTGGTGTAAGATCCAGGTATTTTTATTTTTTTTATTTTTTTTTTTATTATTATTTGATTCTTTATTTGTCTTAATTATTTACATAAAAAGTTTACATCTTAATTATAAGAGTTATTATAACAATATTAAAATAAACTAATCCAAGATATTCTCTTATATACAAAAAGGTGTCAGTTGATTATAAAGCAGAAGTAAAAAAAAAGAGAGAGAAAATTGCCGTTTAACATAAAAAGTGTACATTTAAATTATAAATTTCAAGACTAATTCAACATAATATAATATCTTCTCAAAATATATCAAATTTATACCAAAAAAATTGAACTTTAGAATGTCTTAGAAGGAAAGATAAGCGTCATTGAGAAGAAAAAAATATTTGTGATACAAATATTAGGTCAATACTAAATATATTCTCATTAAAATGTGTCTAGATCCAGGTATTAATAAATCAATTATGATAACATCCTTAAATGCGAAGCTTTGTATGGGTCAAATGTGTTTTTTCTTGAATACCCAAAAAATCTCAACTATCATATTATATAGAGTAGTAAGGCAATTTGTTTGTACGTTAAGATCTCGCAATTCACTGAACTGATTAGGTTCTAAATTATAGGAAAGTTTTTATAAGTCTCATGATTTTTGAAAGATTTTTTACCATCAATTTTCGCTGAATAAAAATCTTTCCAGTATAATTAATATCCGCTGGATTAGAACCGGTTCTCAACCATACGGAAAAATCATATATAGCATTGTTCCATAAACAATGTTCTATGAATAACAAAATAAAAATCATAAAATTAAAACTAGTTTTCTTAGATCAGTCCTTAGGCCCTTCGTGTTTAATAAGCCTTTCTTTTATATTTTAATATCTGCGGAAAGCTGTTTATATTACGATGCAATATAATCTTTAAAACTTAGATGATACAAAATGATCAAAAAAGTTTTATAAAGTTGATATTTTATGTTAGTAGATATAGTGCGTATGTATTCTTTGTACTATAAACCAGGGAGGGAGGGGACATTGGACTGTTAATTACACTAGTACCCAAAGTTTTATTATTGCAGTGTCTTTTTATTTGGCTGAAAAAATAGCTGGACAAAGTGCCAAAAAAATCAGCTATGTGACCTCATAAAAATGAGGAAGGTGAGAGGAGAGGTGGAAAAGAAAACCCCTAAGAAAGAGATGGATAATCCCTCATTTTTATGACGTCACAAGACTGATTTTTTAAGACACATTTTCTAGCATATTTGTGTAGTTTTTCTAAATTCTATTTGGTTGATTGAATGGTTTGTTTTAACCAACAATTTTATTTTAAAGAAGGGGTAAATTGGTTTATTATCAATGGGGATGTACATAAATTTGACGTTCATTGTTCTATCCCTTAAGATCCCTGACTATTTTTCTTGAAACTTTAGGTTAAGTTATTTCGTAGAATTTACGCTTTAAAAAGTTAAAATCTACTTAAACTTTGAGCTAAGAATAGTTATTTATAGCATCATATTATAGACAGCTTTCCGCGGATATTGAAATAAAATATTAATATTAAACCAATTTGTTAGCTCCAAAGAGCAAAAGGCCCGGGCTAACAAAACTAGTACTAATTTTATAATTTTTATTTTTAATTCATGGAAAATTGTCAATAATACGATGCTATTTGCGACTTTTCAGTATGAATGAGAACCGGTTCTTATCCAGTGGTGTTAATTTTTCTTAATATTGAAAATTTAATATGTCATTAACGAACAAACAAAAAAAACCTACTACTTTATATAAAAGGATTAAAGCTTTTTATCTATCCTATTATTCTATTTAAAAGTATACGATTGGCGCAAGTAGGAAGAATTCTAAATTTTTTAAAAGATTATTTAATATCATAATAACTATAGAATGTTAAACAATTTCAGCCCTTTGTTGTAATGTTATTCTCTTTTACAATATTTTTGGAACCGGCTACTAACGTAGTATACTGTTTAGATAAATATTTTATTCAAAATTTCTCAAGAGGAAATTTTAGTAAATTCATTAAATATTCTACAGATTTAATGAAATTAAATACTTTACATTCGATTTAGAGTAGTTGATGCGCCTCTAGCATTTAGGGGTATTGTGATTGATTGGGAAACAGGGGTCATAAAAATAGCCTAAAACCATACTGAAATATATTTGAAAATTTACCCCTGGGTTTTCTATCTCTATTCTGGCGGGTACAGGATGCCAGCAAACCTAGCAGGGTCATCCAGGTAATGAGCAAAATAAGAGTTTTTAACTTAAACAAAGCATTTTATGTCCACAATATACTATACTAAAATATCATTTAGTAGATCATCCTAATCTAAAATATTGGTGTTCAAGTCAATTTCAAGTTCTAGGTATAATTCTGCAGGTCCTGATCCTCCATGTCTCCAGCAATCTTTTTAAAACTCCTGTGATCTCAATTTTCGACTTAGACTTTAGCTTATCATCCATGATAAATAACGTAAAATTATATGAAAATTTGTTTCAAAAGTACAAAAATAAAATAATCAAAAATCCAAAAAATAGTTTCATAAAAAAATTGCCATTGATTTTTTAGATTTAACTTTTTAATTGAATTGTTAAAGTTTTAATTGTTGGCAGTATTAACAATCAGGGATCTAAAGGGATAAGACAATCGCTGAAAAAGGTACGTCCCCAATGATTACCCCTTCTGTAGATTACAATTAGTAGTTGAAACTTTTGGAGCCACATCTTAATGAACCAACCAATCAAAATACATTTAAATTCCTCAAAATTGTTAAGCTAACAAATAAGAAAACGTTATTTTAAAACTTTGGGAACTAGTTTCATAAACAGCCCATTGTCCCCTGTCTCTCTCTCTCTCTCTCTCTCTCTGATTAACAACAAAGGTTTGGTTCCAAATATAAAATAGTAAAGTATGATTACATCATAAATTCAATCTGGCAGATATTAGAACTCTACTGTTATTTTGTAATATAAAATGTCCTAAAAACAACAATTAAAAGATGCAATTAAAGTTTCTTTTAACAATAAAATTATTTTTTAAATAAGATAGGAAGGGACTATGTAAATTACACTGTAGATTAAAGTCTTAACGCCAACTTACCCTTTTTTTGTTGACTATGGCAGTGTCAAAAGTTTCCACCTAAATTTAAATCTACAGAAGGGAAAATTTTGTTTATCATAATTGGGGATGTACAATGACGTATTATCCATATTCATGTCCCTTATAAAAAAATGATAATTTCTATACACTTTTCAAAGATAAAAGTTAATATTTTCATATTGAAAATCTATAATAAAAAAATATAATTTCAGAATAAAAATGATAACCTACAGTTAATTCCTATCAAGTCTTGTTTCCAAAGAAGAACATATAACTCAATTCAAAAGGTAAGTCATCATATATATGTATAAAGTAGTAAAGGTTTTTTGTCTGAAGCTTAAGATTTCAATAACAAATAATTTAGGGAATTTCAGCTGGGTACCGGAATGTTTTTCAGGTATTTTATTGTTAGATTTTAGCCTTGGGATGGTTTTAGGCTATTTTTCAGTCTATTTCCTAATCCTTTTCAGTTCAGAGTCTTCAGATGCTAGGGGCGCAGCACTTAGATTATTTACTAATAACAAAATAATCTTTTTAGTTTTATTGACTCAAGAAAATTAATAAAAGATGACAACATTGAAATTATAAACATATAAATTTAAGTCAATAAATAAAAAAACAGACAAACGGATAATATACATTATTTAGAAGATGTCCATTAAAAGGGCACAAAGTTCTATCATAAATAGCAGACGAGAAAAATGCAATGATCAATTAACAGAATGACTGACGGACGGACAGACAAATTTGAATTATAGAGTAGCTTCACTACTAAAAAAACGTGAAAAATACGTATGAGTGAATCGATGCAGTATGTCTCTAGTAAAAATACAGGGATCTAAAGGGATAAGGTAATGGCCAAAAAAATGATTTACAATCACAATCATGGATAAACAAAATTACCCCTTCTGTTGGTTTCTAATTGTGATTAAATCGTTTGGACACTCATCTTAATAAATCAACCAGTCAAATTTATATAAAGTCCGCAAAAATGTCAAACCAACTAATAAGAAAACATTATTATAAAACTGGAGGACTAGTGTAATAAACAGCCCAATGTCCCCTCCCTCCCTGCAGAAAAATAAGTGTTTATTTTGAATCAAACGCCACTCTTAAGTCAAACTGCATATGATAAATAAACAAATCTCTCTATACAGCGAATGGATATAGGATAAACGTGGATTTATTTACAGATGAAAATTTTTCGACAATTTAACTTGCTCATATGGAACCTTATTTATTGGTCAGGTCGTTCATTCAATATGAAAGTATTGGATGAGGTAAAGGGTTGTCGCTATTTTAGCCAGCTGCGAGTATTACTTTATCAGAGTACAAAAAAATCTGGTGTAACATCCAATTAATAATAATCGATTATAGAGCGCCGACTTTTTTTTAGGAGGGAAAGGACATTGGACTGTTCACTATAAATAAAGTTTTATAAACCTAAAATTTCTAGATATTCAATAAATCTTGATTGGTTGGTTCAAACAAGCAGTGTCAAACTATATAACCAAACTTTGACAGGGATACTTTTGTTTAATATTATTGGGGATGTTTAAAAATTTTTCTGGTATTGTCTTATCCCCTAAGATTCCTGATAAAGATATAATGTTCAGGCTTTTCTAGAATTAATTCCTACGGCCAAAGTATTTTTATCAAGAACAATATTCATATTTAGATAAAAGCAATAGAATATATTTTCATAGATCCAGGGGAGGTTTATAACTATTTTGAGATTTATTAAGAGGAATCGCAACTAGAAAAAGTCCTTCTCCCATTTTTTTACTTCTTTTTTAAAAATGTAAAGCGGAGTGCCTACTCCGTTTCCCTTCCCTCTGACGCCCCTAAAGGCCTTTAGAGGCGTTGTCGCTAGTATGGATAGATATATAAATAGGTTTAGATAGATAGATGTATAATTATTACATTATAGCTAACTGTACTATTTTTGTACTCAAAAATGTATAAATTGATTTATCATTTGACAAGTTTACACTTAACTTTCATTACAAAGTAAAAAATTATGGATAGATGAATAGATAGATAGATAGATAGAATGATAGATTAATAGAGTTAAATATAGATGTATATATTTAGATTGTAGCTAACTATACTATTTTTGTATTCAATAATTTATAAATTGATTTATTATTTGACAAGTTTACACTTTACTATCATAAAAAAGTTAAAATATTGAATAGATGGATAGATAGATAGAAATGTAGATAGGTTTATAGATAGATTAATAGAGTTAAAGATTGTAGTTAACTGTACTATTTTTGTTTTCAAAAATTCATAAATTGATTTATTATTTGACAAGTTTACACTTTGCCTCCATAACAAAGTTAAAATCAATCATAGTGATAGGCTTATAGGGATTTAAAGGGATAAGACAATGGCAGATAAATTGATGTACATCTCTAATGATGATACACAAGACTAACCTTCTGTAGATTATTCTGTAGTTTTATTTGTAATCTATTTTAATAATTTTGCTATTGTGTAAAAGATAAGGTGATGTTTGAATCAGGGATCCAAAGGGACAAGATAATGGCCAATAACTTGATGTACACAACTAATGATGATACACCACCTACATTAAGTGGTTGAAACGTTTTGACACTCAACTAAATAAACCAACCAATCAAAATGCATTAAATCTCCAAAGTAAAGATTTAAAAAAAAATTTTGATTGGTTTTCAATCGAATAAGTATACTCTACTGATCATCTACAAATCATTCTCAAATTTTTATTCATTGGTTCATTAAGTTGAGTGTCCAAAAGTTTCAACCATTCATTGTAATATACAGAAGGGGTAATTTTTGTGTATCATCATTGGGGATGTATATCAATTAATCATCCATTGTCTTATCCCTTGATATTCCTGACTGTCATGTCCTGGACTTCTGAAGCAGAAAATTAATCAAATTATTAAAAATTTTTTTTTTTTTTTTTTTTTTTTTTTTTTTTTTTTTACTATTATTATTTGATTCTTTATTTGTCTTAATTATATACATAAAAAGTTTACATCTGAATTATAAGAGTTATTATAACAATATTGTATGAAGACTAATCCAATATATTCTCTTAAAAAGTGTAACTTAATTGTAAAGCATATGTAAAACAAAGGGAAAGAAAAAATGCCGTTTAACATAAAAAAGTGTACATTTAAATTAAGTCAAAACTAATTCAACACAATCTCTACTCAAAATATATCCCATTTATACAGCAATAAAAAAATAAAGTTCAGTAAGTCTCAGAAAGAAAAATAGTTGTCATTGAGAAGTAAAATAAAATATTTACGATAAAAATAATAGGTCAACACTAATCCTAAATACATTCTGATTAAATTGTGTATAACGAATACACAGCTGAACTTAAAATTGTTAAGGAGGGATAAATAAGTGTGGCCTGTTAAAAAAAACTACAAAATGTTTTAATGGGCAGACCACCAAAAGCTCCACCTCAAGAATATTGTTAAGGTTGTATACTGACCCTCTATTGGATGAGGTAACTTTATCTTGTGGGTCTAAACGTCACCTTATGAAAAACAGGCTTAATTCATATTGTTAAAGTTAAGAATCACAAGAGATTATTATCCTCGGGGTCCTTCTTTTTTTTACATAAAAAAATTATCAATACCCTCCTGTAGATTTTACAGGTGAGATGAAGTTGAGGTGAAATACTTAAGTGTGTCTAAAGATTTGGTGTGTTTGTTGTAGGTGTAAAGTAGAGGATAAATATATTACATACGAGTTTAAATAAACAAACACTTTTTAAAAATGCCCTCATTTGCAGGTAGTTTTCTTTCTATATTATAAAATTTTGATTCATTGGTTCATTAAGTTGAGTGTCCAAAAGTTTTAACCATTAATTGTAATATACAGAAGGGGTAATTTTTGTGTATCATCATTGGGGATGTATATCAATTAATCTTCCATTGTCTTATCCCTGAAAATCTCTGTCATGTCCTGGACTTCTGAAGCAGAAAATCAATCAAATCATTCTCACAGCATATATATAATGTAAACAAACAGTTTTGCAAATACAGACTGACAGCTTCATAGATAGATAGATAGATAGATAGATAGATAGATAGATAGATAGATAGATAGATAGATAGATAGATAGATAGATAGATAGATAGATAGATAGATAGATAGATAGATAGATAGATAGACAGATATATAGATAGATAGATAGATAGATAGATAGATAGATAGATAGATAGATAGATAGATAGATAGACAGATAGACAGATAGACAGATAGACAGATAGACAGATAGACAGATAGACAGATAGACAGATAGAAAGATAGACAGATAGACAGATAGACAGATAGACAGATAGACAGATAGACAGATAGACAGATAGACAGATAGACAGATAGACAGATAGACAGATAGACAGATAGACAGATAGACAGATAGACAGATAGACAGATAGACAGATAGACAGATAGATAGATAGATAGATAGATCTCATTCTAACATCCTTAATTACAGAGCCCATAGAGGCTAAGGGCGCAGCTTCTAGTATCCTAATAAAGTGATAAAATGCATGTTAGATGAAAACTTTCTATAAAAAGTATGAAATGTTTGATATTTTAAGAAAATATTATTATATTGCCTTTAAAAAAATATCTTTATTAGATTTAGAAGATAGGAAAAACAATTTAAGAATGTAAGAGAAATCATAAGGGATCTAAAGGGATAAGACAATGACCGATAAATTAATGCACATCCTCAATGTTGATAGAGAAAATTAGCCCTTTCTGTAGATTACAATATATAATTAGTGATTTATGAACCAACCAATCCAAATTCAAGTCCCCTAAGTATGTAACTATTTCATAAAACTATGGCGTCATGTGTAATATACAGCCCAATGTCCCCTACCTCCCTAGAAATAACAAGCGAAGTAGCGAAGTACATATATGAATTATGGAGGGACAAATGGACAAAGTGAGTTATATGTAGTGCATATGTTAAGGGACCATAGTTAGTAAGAAAGAAAGAGAGAAAATTTAAGATAAATTATAGATAATCGTCTTTTGAAGGATAAACGACAGACCAACGGTCAAAGTGAATTACGTACTGAATAAGTTAAAAAACATTTGGTATCATTATGATTTACAGTTCAATATCACCTACTCACTGGATACTTGTGGACAAAATTGTTCCTGTTTATTTGATCATCATGTTTATATTCCCTTGAAATTTATCAGGGAGGAAGGGGACATTGGACTGTAAATTACACTAGTACCTAAAGTTTAAGTACCATGTTATCTTATTCATTGGCTCAAAAACCTTTATATTTGATTGATTTTTCTATCAATTTATCGTTCATTGTCTTATCCCTTAAGATCCCTTAAAATTCATTCATGTGAATCAAGTCATTTGTTTATTTTTAGACAAGTTTATTTTTGAGAAAAAGATATTTATAAATATTGACTCAAAATCAGATTTAGATTAGATATTTCTTGAGAGTGTTATAGATGGATAGATTGCAAGATAGATAGCTAGATAGATATATAAATAGAGAGATATATAAAGAGAAAGACAGATAGATAAAGAGATAGATATATATAGAGAGAGATATCCTTATACTGAATTAACAGGATGTTTGTCTGTTTGTTTGTCTGTACCAAAGGATCTCGCTAACGGCTGAACCGATCGGGTTCTCCTTAACAGTGTAGATTCTCATATGTCCTGGGAAGGTTTTTAACTATTTTGGGGGAGGGTACCACCACCCTTTCAAGAAAAATCACAAAAAATCGAAATTTTTTTTACGTTCTCGATTTTAGAAAGAGAGTTCAACGCTAACATAAACGTCAAACGCAACATAGACATATTTTAAATACAAAAATACATTTAAAGTGCCACTAGAGGCCTCTTGGGACGTAGCTGCTAGTATAGATATAAAGAGAGATAGATAGAGAGATAGGTTGTTTAAGATATCTATTTAGGGAAGCTTCAGTTATGTTTAAATTTAAGTCTTTAAGTCTAAAGTGGTATGTCATATTAGATATATAAAATCAAGGATAAGACAATATGGATTAATAAACATGATATACCCCTTCTGCAGATTAAAATTATTAATTGAAAGGGTAGAACAATAATGAATTGAACCAACCAATCAAATTACATTAGGGCACCCAAAGTGTTTGTGGTTATAAAACTTTGGGTACCAGTGCAAATTACAGTTGCATATTTTTTTTATGGAAAAAAATGCCTAAAATTAGATATAAAGTACACAAAAGTAAAAAATGAAGACAAAAAAAATGTTTTTAGCTTTTATTTCTAGTTATTCTTATCACATATTATAATAATTTAGTAGAGAAATAATGGATCTAGTCGAGAATAGGAGAAATTCTAATATTTTTTATCTTGTGTATATAGTAGTAAGGTTTTTTTTTCTTAAGCGTATGATTTCTATTTAGCTATTGAACCGATTGATTTCTTCATTTTATTTGTTAAAAAAAATTACTATATAGTTTTCTAGTCTTATTATTTTACTTCCACCAGTTTACCATTTAATATACTAAGAACATAGTTGCTAGGGGCGTAGCTGCTTTTATGTTTTTAAAACTTTGTTTTTCTTGAAAAATTAAATAACATTTGTAAATAACAATAGACAGACAAACAAAGTTTTAAATAATGTTTTCTAATTCGTGGGCTCAGCAACATTGGGGACTTTTATTAAATTTTAATTGTTTGGTTCAATAAGTTGAGTGTCCAAACATTTCAATCACTAATTTTAATCTACAGAATGGGTCATTTTGTGTATCATCAATGGGATGTACATCAATTTATCAGTTATTGTCTTATCCCTTTAGATTCCTGCCTTTTCTCTGTATTTCCGACTTAATCCTAAATGTTTTCAATGAATCATATATTTTTTTCTATTTCCTTTCTTTTATTTGTGATAAATACATTTTTTTAGTGGCAAAGCTACTCTATAACCTACTTTGTCTGTCTGTTCGTCAGTTATTCAGTCCGTTACGCTTTGTTGGAAAATGAGATTTTCTCAACTGCTATTCAAGATAGACGACTAAATCATGAATGTTTTCAATTATTTCCTTTCTTTTATCTGTGATAAATAATTTTTTTAAGCGAAGCTACTTTATATTTTGAGGATGGTTGTTTTTCCTTAACCCTTTACAGTCGGGCCCCTAGCCGCACCTTAATCGGTCGGGGGGGGGGGCGTTCAACGCCCCCCCTTATTATCTCAGTTCCTATTAGAGCTAGAGGGCTAAATTTTTTTGTGCAAGTCCCCTGTTTGATAATGAATTTCCGACCTTTTATAAGTCTAAGTCAATTTTCGCTTCCTTCACCCTTTTATTTAACAACCTTTGTTTTTAGGTCTTTTTTTACTTAAAAATTTCAAACGGCTGTAATTTTCTTATTTTTGAAGCTAGAAGAAAATTTTTTTTCCAGAAAATGTTTATCTTTATGTAAATTTTACATTTGTAATATCAAAATATAAATTTCAGCGGCCGCAGCTGTACTTGGCAGCTGCCAGCCGCCGCAGTCGGCGGTCGGCGGGAAAACGGCGGCGGATCTTCGTGAAATTTTAATACGTTATGTAGACATGTCAGAAAAGCTTAAGTTTAAAATTTGAAGTATCTAAGTCAAAAATTGCGGCCACAGGAACCTTTTAAAGATTTCTGGAGACCTGGAGGATCAGGACCTGCAGGATCATACCTGGAACCTGAAAGTGACTTGAACACCTGTATTTCATATAAGGATGTACTACTAGAGGATTTTTTAGTATTTTGGTATGATAAAATGCTTTGTTTTAGTCAAAAAAATATTTTAGCTCTTTACCTGGATGACCTTGCCAGGTTTGCTGGCATCCTGTGCCCGCCAGGATGGAGATATTCAAAAAATTCCAACTCTCAGTTATGTGTCATACCCATACATAAAAAGTCAAGCAGTTTGGGCTCTTTATCTTTCACACACAGAAAATGAGATAGAAAAAACCGGATGGGGGGGCGTTCAACGCCCCCCCCCCGACCGTTAAGGGTTAATAGCATATTACTACCATTTTTTTTTACAGAGTTCGTACGTTTGTCCGAAACAGATAGCTTTTTCTTTCATTATACATGTTATAATTGTTCTATCAATTTCAAACTTTGCCTTATGATTTTTACAACATGTATTATTTAGACATGTTGTAATTGTCCTTGTCAAACGTTACAAGAAAGTTTGTTTGTCCATTTAAAACAAGCTCAATTCTAACTTCAAAAGTAGGGTGAATGTATTGAGTAAAATAACTTTTTTCATTAATATTTTTTTCTGTGTATAAATGTATGGTTTTATCCTTTTTAATATGTATATTTAGTGCAGAAAGCCCAATGCACCAAAAAATATTTTTTCTCGTATTCATTCGAATCCGGTGGATAGGAACCGGTTCTCATCCATACGAAAAAACTATGTCTAGCATCGTATTATATCCAGCTTTCTACGAATATAGAAATGTACAATCATAAGATTAAAATAAATTTTTTTAGCCGGTGACTTCGCCGATGCGAGAAATAACTATTTATATCTGTTTCTTTTTACCCATAAAAAATCAATAAATGCAAGGGATATTGTCAAAAAGAGAGGGTACAATGGGCTGTTTATTACACTAGTCCCTAAAGTTTTATAATAATGTTTTCTTATTCGCTGGATTAACAACTTTTGGAATTTAGTAAATTTCTATCGGTTGGGTCATTAAGTTCAAACATTTCAACCAAAAATCTTAATTTGCTAAACGGGTAATTTTTGTTTATCATCATGTGGGAATGTACATCAATTTATCGGCCATTGTCTTATCCCGTGAAATCCATGTATATTATAAGGATGAACTCCAAATGGATTTCCTATTCTAGCACTAGTTTCCTAAAGTGTACAGCAGATAACCCAATTATTGCAGACCCTTTTTTCAGCTACTCCGGAAATTTGTGAAAACAAAGCAATTTATACATTATACATTCAAAATTTTAATGTTTAAAATTTTAATTTTTTTTGGAAGTTTGAAGCTTTTTTAGCTAATAGCAAATTTCGAGATAGGACGCGGACGCTAGGTACACTTTCGGAAACTAAATTGGAGTTCATCATTATAAGACAATATTCATTAAACATTAGTAATAATAATCGGCTGGTTTTATCTAATTAGAAAATTAAAAGTGAAAATTTAAAAAAAAAAATTGGTGGGTTTATAGTTTTATTGGGAGAGGGGGGGCGGGTGAATGGTAAAGACATAATGTATGGGTTTGGGGGTGGGGTATTCATCCATTCTGAATTCTTAAACATAAACTCTACTGTAATAATATACTTTCAAAGAACTTTAGAAATCATGTTAAATTGATGTACATACCCAATGATGATTAACAATATTACCACTTAAGATTAAACAATATACTTCCAGATTAAACAGTCCAAACTTTCCATAATGTTTGAGTTGGTATAAAGCACAGCCTTACTATATTAATAAAGGGATCTAAAGGGATAAGACACTGGTCAAAGAATTGATGTACATACCCAATGATGATACACAGAATCACAACTTCTGTAGATTACAATTATTGATTGAAACGTTTGTATAATAAACCAACCAATCACAATTTATTAAAAGTCCTCAAAGTTGTTAAGACAGGAAAAAAGAAAAAGTTATTTTAAAACTTTGGGGACTAGTGTAATAAGCAGCCCATTGTCCCCTCTCTCTCTCTCTCTGGTAAAGCAAAGTCTTACAATATTATTGGATATTCAATATATGAGGAATAGGATATTATGACAGGGAACAAATTGAAGTAATTGAGGTTGCTAACATTGACATTATGTATTGGTCAGTTTGTTCCTACGTTAGGAGTGGAGGGGATATGGTATTGAAGGTGAAATAAGGAATTTTTTTAGCCAGCTACAAGTTTAACTTTATTAGAGTACATGATAATCTGGTGTAAGATCCAAATAATAATAAATCCATCATTATATTTAATACTAACGGCTACGCCCCTTGATGCCTGTATGGGTTCTTAAAAGGCCTTTCACATTAAAAAGTAAAACAAAATGCTAATAGGGGTTGTTATTTTTTCTTTCTACAATTTCTCTTGAGATGTTTGGGTTATCCTCCCCCAAAAAAGCCATAAACCTTCCATGACTCTATTATAAGCTACACTGTAAAGGAAAAGCTTTTTCAGAATGAATTAGAACCGTTTTTAATCCAGCGGATATTAATCAGATTCGAAGCCATAATGGAACATAAAAAATTACCAAAAACAAAAACTTTCAATGTCTAATCTAATAACATCAATTCTTATTTGAGACAATTTGTCGTTCTGGCTAAAAACAATTTATATTTAGCAATAACCCTTTTACTGCTATTGAAACCCTTTACTTAAATAGTCTTAAACCTTCCCTAGAGCTATGAGAAGCTTTAAGGTAAAGGAGAACTTATCGGTCCATACTTAATTAAACAACCAATTAAAGTTGAATAAAAGTCCCCAAAGTTGTTAAGCTAACAAATAAGAAAACTTTATTATAAAACTTTAGGGACTAATGTAATAAACGGCACAATATGCCCTCCCATCCTGAAATAGTCACAATTAGCAAACGGAAAGACAGACGTACGGACATACTGATAAACATCCAGTATTCTAGAGTGGCATTGGTTCAGTAACGGTTAAAGGGAAATCATCACAAAAAATCAGGGAGGAAAGTGACATTGGGCTGTTTATTACACTAGTCCCCAAAGTCTCATTATAACTTTTCTTATTTGTTAGCTATATCAATTTTGGGGACTTTTATTAGATTTTGATCGTTTGGTTTATTGAGTTGAGTGTCTAAACGTTTCAACTACTAATAGTAATCTACAGAAGAAATAAACTTGTGTATTATCATTGGGAATGGACATCAATTTATCAGCCATTGTCTTTATATCCCTGCGTATTATAAAGTGTCATTGGTTCAGTTACGGCTAAATGAAAACTTTCAAAATAAATCAGGGACCTAAAAGGATAAGATTGACCAGTGACTGATAAATGTATAGTACAGATTACAATTAGTGGTTGAAAAGTTTGGACACATAACTTAATCAACCCACCAATCATAATTCAATAAAAGTCAATGAATAAGAAATCATTATTATAAAACTTTGAGGACTAGTGTATATAAACAGGCCAATGGCCCCTCCCTTCCTGACAACAAATGAGATGTTAACAAATGGTGGCAGATAAATTGGGGGGAAAGGAAATTGGAATCATTTATTTTTATATCCATTACACATTTACACAAGTACCTCAACATTCCAGGGATCTAAAGGGATAAGACAATGGCAGATAAATTGATTTGCATCCCAAATAATGTTACACAAAATTATCCTTTTTGTAGATTACTATTAACGGTTAAAACATTTAGATACTCAAGTTGATGAACGTTATAATAAAATTTTGGGGACTAGTGTAATAAACAGCCCATTGATTGCTTTTTTCCTGTCAATTTCAGGAATGGAGTGAGAAGGGGGCATTGGGCTGTAAAATTATACTGGTACCCAAAGTTTAGGAAACACGTAGCCCATTCCCATTCTTAAGAAAAAACTTGTATAAAATCTGATTTGGTTGGGATCATACTAGCAGTGTCCAAACTTTTCAACCAATAATTTTAATCTATAGAATAGATAGTTATGTTTATTATAATTGGGGATGTAGATCAATTTATTATTCATTTTCTGGTCAAATATCTATAGATTATATGTACTTATACATTGAGAAGTTTTAAGGTTTTAAGCCAACAAACTAGAGAACATGTTTATAATTAAACAATTTGATACCATGATAATTTATGATCAATGTGCAACTTTTGTCTTAAACAATGAATCTATAATATAACGAGACAACTACCTGGATCCCCCAATTGAGGGCCTTTTTCGTCGGCCAGCAAATTGCTTTCTACGACTTGGCTGTGTTAATATTACCGATACTATTGGTTGATTTTCAAAGATCTAATTTAAAGGCGGCACTGGGTCCTCGTATCCACAGTTATTTAACCCACTCCCCCTCTATTGTTTTAATTCTTAAACAGTTCATGACAATGAATTTCAGCGGTGTACATATCTTTTGTAGGTTAACAAACCACCTACTAAATAGCCTAAAACCTGAACCACGTAAAAGTGTCGAACTATGACGTCAGAAAAAAATAACAATTAACCAATGAGAAGCCAGTGTTCGCTGTAATTGATCAATGGTAAAATATATAGCGGTCTATCATTGGTTAATTGTTATTTTTTTCTGACGTAATAGTTCGACACTTTTACTGGGTTCCTAAAACCTGCCTAAAAACTAATTTTTCATTTATTTGTAGGAAGGAGATGGTGAACGAAAAGATGAAAAATATAAAAACTTCATTGTCCACACTTTTTTCAAGTTCCAGGTAAGAAATTAAAATTATGCCAATTGTTACAGGAATCGTCAGGGATCTAAAAGGATAAGACAATGGCTGATAAATTGATGTACATTCGCAATGATGATACACGAAATTCCCTTTTCTTTAGATTACTATTAATAGTCGAAACGTTTGGGCACTTAACTTAATGAACCAAACAATCCAAAATAATAAAAAGTCCTAAAAGTTATTAAGCCAACGTATTCGAAACGATTAATACAAAACTTACGGGACTAGTGTAATAAACAGCCCAATGTTCCTCCCTCCCTGATATTTCTGTGTATGTACTTATCCTTATACTAAAGTAACAGGATGTTTGTCTGTGTGTCTGTACCGAAGGATCTTACTAACCGCTGAACCGATCGGGTTCTCCTTAACAGGGTAGCTTCTCATAGGTCCCGTGAAGGTTTATAACCATTTTCTTGGGGGATGGGACACCGCTAAAACTGAAAAATACCCCCCCAAAAAAAAAAAAATTTTTTTAACTAAAATAAAAAATGATGGGGGGGGGGAACCAAAAAAAAATAAGAAATTAGTTATCAAATTTGACTCCCCCTCCTCAAGTGCCCCTAGAGACCTCTAGGGGCGTAGCCGCTAGTATTAAATTAAAGTAGAAATTGTTCAACATCAAAATATGTTTCTTCCTCTACAATTTTTTGGATAATTCCCCCTTATCGTAGTGGGTCCTTAGGTTCATTTTAGACTACTAATACTTATTTTTGGGTAGAATGAGTTACTTCTTCCGAGTGCGCTTTTTCTTGGGAGGGTGGTTGTAGCTAAAAAATGGCCCAAAGCCTTCGCTGAGCCATTACGAGGCTTTACTGAACAGGAGAATCATATTGGTCCACCAAATTAACGAAATCTTGTGATACAGACACACAAACAGAAATACAACAGACATACATCAAGTTACTTTTATATAAGAAAAGGCATTGGATTACTCTTAACAATATTCCAAATGGTTAAAGTTTCCCGTAGTGAAAGTGGAGGGGGGTTATGTGGTCTAATCATTTGTACTAAGGATTTTAACCATAGATGAAGGGGGCAATGGGATGTTTATTACAATTAGTCCCAAAAGTTTTATAATAACGTTTTCTTTTTCGTGATTTGTTGGTTCATAATGTGTGTCGAAACATTTCAACGACAAAATGTAATCTTTAAAAGGGGTAATTTTATGTTTCATCATTAGGGATATACGCCATTTTATTGATTATTGTCCTATCCCTTTAGATCCCTGTATTATAACCTAGAAGTTTTGTAACTTGACTAAAGTTTTTGTTCTTTATTTTTATGTTTATTACAATAACAAGTTCTTAATACTCCATATGACCTGTTTTTAGATAAATAGATAGATAGATAGATAGATAGATAGATAGATAGATAGATAGATAGATATATAGATAGATAGATAGATAGATAGATAGATAGATAGATAGATAGATAGATAGATAGATAGATAGATAGATAGATAGATAGATAGATAGATAGATAGATAGATACATAGATAGATAGATAGATAAATAGACAGATAGATAGATAGATAGATAGATAGATTCTATTCAGGCAATTTCTATGCAAGGCTCGACAGCTTCGCGTCATCTGTGACTAAGCCTCAAACCAAAACTTTTTTGGATACATTAATTTTTTTTAAAAAGGGATTTGCATATTTTGGCCAGGTTTCGATTTCTCGCTGATTTTTGAAATTGTTGATTTCGACGAATAATAAAATGTATACTGGCCTATCATTGGTTATATGTATTGTATGTCGTCATTTTGTATAGGCACTATAATCGACGGCTGTCGAACCCTGTTTATCTGTGTTTAAGTTTTGCCTAAACTTTTTGACCAGACGCATAAGTTAAATAATTGTATTCTGCAGTAATCTTTAATACAGTGGGTTTTTTTTATGAGAACTTTTTTGAAAGCAATTTTACCCCACTTATAGTTATCAGAATTTAAAGATTAATGGCTTATTTTCTTCGTTTTTTAATGCAATTAATAAAACACCAAAAAAATATTTCAGTTTTTATTTTAAAAATATAGTAAAATCTAAAATTCAAAACTTAGGTGTCAACATATAAAAATGGTTTTAGCACATTTTCCTTATGCCTAAATCTTCTACCCTTTGCAAGAAAAAATTGGATTTTCTGTAGTCGACTTTGGAGGGCCAGTACTCCCTCCCTGGTTGAGATATGAACTTCAAACTTTGATATGATCTAGTACATGTCCCTAATAGTATCTGTATACATTTTTAGCTCTATATCTCAACTTTGAAGTGTTTAGCAGCCATTCTTGCAAAATGTTGAATATTTGAGCATAAGAAAAATGCGCTAAAACCATTTTTAGATGTTGACACCTAAGTTTGGAATTTTAGATTTTACTGTACTTTTTAAAAAAAAAACTGAAATATTTTTTTTATTGTTCTATTAATTGCAACGAAGAAAATAAGCCATTAATCATTAAATTCTGATAACTATAAGTGGGGTAAAATTGCTTTCAAAAAAGTTCTCATAAAAAAACACACTGTATTTAGAATATAATCAATTTTGAGCACTCTCACACAAAGTACCTTGTCGAGCATTGAGCACAACAACCTCTCTCCAACTACACATCCTTCCTATTAAATTAATTTAAAGAACGAAAAGTTAATATGGACATGTGCACTTTCTGTAGAAGTTAATAGAAACCATTTGATTTAGTGGCTTAAGATAGATTAATAGCAGGGAGGGAGGGAGGGAGGAGGGGACATTGGACTGTAAATTAATCAAAGTTTTAAAACATAGCCTAAAATATTCTTTGAAAAGCTTGATTGATTGGTTCGATTAGGCAATTTCAAACTATAATTTTAATCTACATATGGGTTAATTTTCTTCATCGTGTCATTGAGATGTGATATCATTTTATCGTCCATTGTCTTATCCCTTTGGATCCGTGGGTTTAAGATGGATTAGTGGATAATTAGTTCCGGACACTCAACATCATGAAAAACTTCAATTAACTTTAATGATAATGGATGTAGGATATAAGTGGATATATGGACAGGGAAATATTGAGGTTGCCAATGAGCTTAATTGTTCATTGGTCAGTTCGTTCATCCAGTAGGATGGGAAGGAATGGGGAAAAGAGGTTGGATGGGGGATTCGTTATTATAGCTAGCTAAGAGTATTACTTTGTTAGAGTACATGTTAATTTGGTGCAACATCCAAGTAATGATATAACGATTTTAATGATGATAGATTTGTTAGAGTTGTCATGGATGAATAGATCAATCTACAATCTCCCCCCTCCCTCATTTATTTAAATTTTTCTTCTAATGATAAAAGTTTAGGGTTTGAAAGTTTAAGCAGTGCAAGTTCGGAGTTATCTAATTTAAATTCAATAAATGAGTCAAAGAATAAGTCTTGAATAAGATCGAATACTTATTCTTTAGATTAGATGGTGAAAATATATGAAAATTGCTGGTTTGTACATACCAATTAGGATTTTAAAAGCCCAAAAAGTTTTTAATTTAACCAATGAGATTAATAAAAGAGAACAATTGAAAACAACAATTTTTAATAAACATTATCTTTAATACAATCAAAAAAAAAAAAAAATTACCCGAAAATATTATGTTTAAAAAAAATACCCAAAAGTTTTTTTTGGCTTTTTAAATGCAATTTTTACTTTAGGAGAAACAGTAATGCTAGCAGCGACAGTGACCAAAAAGAGGATCCAGATGTTCGGCCACCAAAATTCATTTCTATCCTCACCAAAAGGTCATATATGTTTCATAGGTCAGTGCAAATATTACCCTGTTAAAGGTCATATTTGTTTAAAAGGTTATTTTTGTTGTAGAGGTAAATTTTCGTTCAAAGGTTATATTTTTGTCAACGGTTTTTGATTCATAGGTCAGTTCAAATAACTCTCCTTTTAAAGTTCATATTTCTTTCAAAGGTCATATTAGTTTCGAAGGTCATATATGTTTCATAGGTCAGTGCAAATATTATCCTTTAAAGGTCATATTTGTTTAAAAGGTCATTTTTGTTTTATAGGTAAATTTTCGTTCAAAGGTTATATTTTTTTCAAAGGTTTTTTTGATTCATAGGTCAGTTCAAATAATTCTCCTTTTAAAGTTCATATTTCATTCAAAGGTCATATCTGTTTCGAAGGTCATATATGTTTCATAGGTCAGTGCAAATATTGTCCTTTAAAGGTCATATTTGTTTAAAAGGTCATTTTTGTTTTATAGGTAAATTTTCGTTCAAAGGTTATATTTTTTCAAAGGTTTTTTGATTCATAGGTCAGTTCAAATAATTCTCCTTTTAAAGTTCATATTTTTTTCAAATGTCATATCTGTTTCAAAGGTCATATTTCTTTTAAAGAAATGCCTCACTTATTGTACCTTAATGTCCAAGGAATCATTATTACAAAAATGAGTAGTTTGAAATCGATAGGACAATTAAAACATGTCTAAATTAAGAAAAAAATTCCTATAGAAAATCTTCGTTTTAAAAAGGGATGATTAAATATTAATAAATATTAAAGCAAAATATTATGACGATAATTTCTTTTGATTTAGATTATCTATTATCTTTCTATACTCTTAATCAGGCTCTATTGTTAAATTTTTATGAAGGAAAAACTTAATGATTTGTCTATGAACGAAAGATAGTTGAACATCCCCAACTACAATAAACAAAATTACCATATTATGAAGATTAAAATAATTTGTGGAAAAGTTAGAACGCTGATAATTTGTAAAGCCAAATTAATGTTACAAAAAGGTTCCTAAGAGTTAAGACTATAAATCAGAGAATATATTTCAAAATTTTTGGGAAAATTGTTTGTAAAATACTTATAACTTTTCCCAAATCTTACAAATATTTTCAAGAAAAGTTAGAATACTGAAATGTAATAAACAAAGATAATTTTTAAATTTTACTTTTTTGAATGCAGTTTTGCCTTTATGAAGTAAAGGCATCGAATGGCAATTTCATATTCAGTGATTTATTGACAATATTTGTAATTAATTTAAGATTATTTTTTTTAGATGTTTTGAAGAAGGAGATCAAGGCTCCCCGGTAAGTAACATTAGTTATAATTCACTTTGTTTGTCCGTCTGTCAGTCCGTTAGCCAGTACGTCAGTCTTTCCGTCCGTAAGTTCGTTAGTCAGTCTTTTAGTCCGTTAGTCAGTCTGTAACACTATGGGTGAAATGTGATTCAGTTAGCTGCTATAAAAGCTAGACCTCTGATTATTCCATCAACTTTCCTTTTTTATGTTCACTGAGCATTTTCTTGTATTACTTTGCCGAACCTAGTAAAAGTGTCTGACTCTGATTATGACGTAAAAAAAATTAGCCAATAAGAGGCCACTATAAATTTACCATGGTCAATTACAGTGTATACTGGCCTCTCATTGGCTAATTTTTGTATACGTCATAATCAGTCAGACACTATTACTAGGTTCCACTTTGCTGTTTGTCCTTCCAGGAATTTTGGTGCTTTGCCACTTAAAGATGTTGTCATTCTTTTTTAAAATTTTATTTAAAAACTACAGGTACTTTTTCTCCTATTAAACCCTTAAAATAAATCGAAAATGTAAAGGTAATTGTTGTTGTTTTCTGAGCATAATCCAAACTACCCCTATTATATGTGTTATTTTAATATCCGCGGAAATCTGTCTATGATACGATGCGAAAAATTAATCTTCTAAATCATTTTTATTTAAAGACATAAAATATGAATTTGAAAAACAAATCTATATTCAAAAATAGAGCCGTCCAAGCTTTTTTTTCTAGGGGGAATATTAAGAGTTTCAAATGTTTGTAGGGGGGTTATGATAGTGGACAAAATAATGTTATTTCTCCCGGTATTATGCCGTCATGCGTCAGGTTGGTAGGGTGACGTAAATTTTAGATCTCAGTTTTCGCTATTTGATTTACTATTTTTCTCTATAAGATAAATTTGATTTTTTTTCGATAAAGTTGAGATCGTTATTTTAGCCAGCTCAAAGTATGACTTTATCAGAGTACATAAAAATCTGGTGCAACATCGAAGTAATTATATATCAATTTAGGTGACATATGAACGAAGGTTTTCAGTTCCTAATGGCGAAGACGAAGTTTCAGATCAGGTCATTATCTATCTATCTTCTTTTTATCTATCTATCTATCTCCTTTTGTATCTATCTATCTATTGTTTTGTTTTGTTAGGCAATTGGAGAAAATCTTTCTTATCTTCTAATTTTAATATAATAGAGAGAAAAACAAGGATGATAACATCCATAAGTAGCAAAGGACTAAAAAAACATGGATAGTAATACTGACAAAGGGATTTGAAGAGTATATTTTTTGACTGAAAAGTATTTTATCTCTTTTAATAATTATATTATGTGTTATGCCAGACACCAAGAAAACTACGTACTAGATACTAATAGCACTATTAGGAATCTTCACCAACAAATCGGTCGTGTATCCTAAATAACACCCGAGGAAATAAATTTCTCGTATTCATTCGAATCCGATGGACAGGAACCGGTTCTCATCAATACGAAAAAACTATGTCTAGCATCGTATTATAAACTGCTTTCTACGAATATAGAAATGTACAATCGGAAAGCGGTTTATAATACGATGAAAGAAATAACTATTCCAGTATGACTTCGAAACCTATTAATATTATTTGAACTGAAACTGGATCTCAGCCATACTTTGAAGTTCACCTCGAGGTGGTTTAACCTTATATTTTTTTTTATTTTCGCCTATAGCGTTATGGACTAACTGACGGACGGAGTGACAAAATGAATTTAAGAGTATCTTCACTAAATTTTTTTTATAATGTTTCTATTTTTTCATAATGTCTTATATTAATCTTTTTTTATGTATATTTTGTAAAATCAATTTTGTACAGACTTATTTAAATCTATTTTTATTACATTTTGTTTATAATTCAACATCATAATTTTTTTTTCATTTTGATCTTATTCATTTTTGTTAAAGAAGACTCAAAAATTTTGGTGCTTTCATTCAAAGTGCCTACCGAGCACTGAAACCATTCCCCCATATTTTAAAACATATTTTTTTTCTCCATGCAGTGCCAAATTTAACAAAGACTAAATTACCTAATAAAAAGTAGCCCCCGTTTATTTTTTATATATGAAAGAAAGGGAAGGGGTTTTAATGCTCGACTAGACACTTTGAGATAAACCGCCAAAACACTAAAAAAATTAAATAAGAATATTTTTGTGTAAAGTTGGAACAGGATGAACTTGATTATGAAATCGAGGAGCAGGTATAATCATTTATACAGGGATAGGACAATGGATGATTAATAAATCTTCTCCCCATTTTGTAGAGTATAGATGTACAACCCAGACAACTATCTGGATCCAGTGGTTGGGACTTTTGTAGTCTGCTAGCAAATTTCGTTCTGCTCATGTGTAGCGACATTGCTATTTCCGACTCTATTTGCTGATATTCAAAGACCCAGTTGTCGGCACAGGGTCCCCAACCCGTGAACATATAGTTATTTCACCCCTTTCCCCTCTATTATTTAACTTTAATGTTCTGCTCCTAGAGGGACAATGAAAGTTTATTATATCATTAATTGTTTCCTCCCTCCATAAAGCACCCCAAACATCCTAAGACCATAATAACTTAAAGTAGTAATGTACATAGAAATAATCTTACTTCCAATTAACCTATTCTAACAAATTTGTGAGAAAATTGGGATTTTGATTATTATATCATCAATTGTCTCCTCCCCCTCTATAAAGCACAACAAATATCAACAAATATAGAAATAGAAATAATCTTACACCCAATTAACCGATCCTAACAAATTTGTGAGAAAATTGGGATGTAGATTATTATATCATCAATTGTCCCCTCCCTTTCATATGCACTACAAACAAATATCCTGAGACCATTATAACTTAAAATAGTAATGTACATAGAAATAATCCTACATCCAATTTATCTGTTCAAATATACAGTGTGTTTTTTTATGAGAACTTTTTTGAAAGCAATTTTACCCCACTTATAGTTATCAGAATTTAATGATTAATGGCTTATTTTCTTCGTTTTTTAATGCAATTAATAGAACACTAAAAAAATATTTTAGTTTTTATTTAAAAAGTACAGTAAAATCTAAAATTCAAAACTTAGGTGTCAACATCTAAATATGGTTTTAGCGCATTTTTCTTATGCCTAAATCTTTTACCTTTTGCAAGAAAAAAATTGGATTTTCTGTAGTCAACTTTGGGGGGCCAGTACTCCCTCCCTGGTTGAGATATGACCTTCAAACTTTGATATGTTCTAGTACATGTCCCAAATAGTATCTGTATACATTTCTAGCTCTATATCTCAACTTTAAAGTGTTTAGCAGCTATTCTTGCAAAAGGTTGAATATTTGAGCATAAGAAAAATGCGCTAAAACCATTTTTAAATGTTGACACCTAAGTTTTGAATTTTAGATTTTACTGTACTTTTTAAATAAAACTGAAATATTTTTTTGCTGTTCTATTAATTGCATTAAAAAACGAAGAAAATAAGCCATTGATCATTAAATTCTGATAACTATAAGTGGGGTAAAATTGCTTTCAAAAGAGTTCTCATAAAAAAAACACACTGTATTTGTGAGAAAATTGGATGTGGATTAAAATATCTTCCATTGTCCTACTCCCTACCTGGGTATAAATGTAAAAACTACCTTAATAAGGACCTTAAAAAATTATATTTTGTACATAGAAATAATTTTACTACCCAAATTTTGCCATTATACATATATTGTTCTTTTATTGTCCTCTCCCTTCCTGGATATAAATGTATAAAATGCAAATACAAAGAACATTATAACCTAAAATATATTTTGTACATATAATTAATCTTCCTAAATTCTTATGTGGAAATTATGCCCTCTTGTATTTAGGATATGATTAGTCATTATATACCAACGAATAAATAACTGTACCCTAGAAATATATTTACAGATATATGTAATCCTGAATTGATAATTTCAAATTATGGGACAAATCTTACCTATTAAGTTATTAACCAATAGTTTTTAATTTTTTAAAGGTTTAACGGTTATTGAATTTAAAAAGGTATACAAAATCTAATAAACAATTGTTACCAAAAGAAAAGAAATTTATAATGATCAAGCCATCATTTAACTAATTATTTGTAATTTTAAATTAACAAATCTAAATGTTTCCTAAACCTTTCATTAAATTTGAGTATTTTGCATCTTTGAACAATCAACAATAATCCTAAATAAATTTAAATATTGTTCACAAATTGCAAATATTGTATTCAAAAATATTAGTTGCTTCAACAATAGATAATTTTATCATATATTTTAAATAAATCTATAGTTTAGTTCATGATTTCTCTCCTGAAAACTATCTATTTAATGCTGTGCATGTGTGTACCTACATCATTCAAAATGTTTCAATTTATGTTCTTTTTAAAACCCAATTACCCCGGCCCCAATCATCTTTAAATCTCCCTTCAATAAGTTACAAATGAAAGATATTAGTAATTAAGTTTTAGAGAAAGGTGAATATTGTTTTGTTTATGGTCCCCTTTGAATGTTTATCATTAAAAAAGGACATTCTATAATATTTTTTTTTATAATCTATTATAATTTCTAACTGAAAGGAAAACTCACCTGCAAATACTAGTTTATTTATAATCCTTACTTTTTCTATAAAAAAACTAATGTATATAGATTCTAAAATGTTATTTATGAAACATAATATTTTGTAATACAATTCATTGCACTATAAATAACTTTTTGCTGAAGTCTCAAAAAAGAAACTTTAACAGAATATAAAAAGAATTTATGAAAATAAGTTAGAGTATATATTAGACAATGTTCAAAGTGAAGTTAGACATTTCTTTATCTTTTCTATTCAAAAGAAATGCTCTTATGAATTGTAAAACATAGAAATTTAAGACATTAAACTAAAATTTACATCTTTTTAAGAAATATGAAATATAATTATATTTTTGCTGAATTTTGAAAAAATTAAGCATTATAAAATCCATTCTTAAGAAGGTTAAAAAAGGTTAGGTTATTAAAGATATAGCAAGTTTCTTCTAAATTTAGTATTTTTATTATTGTTTGCTCGTAAAAGAACTAGCCTAAAATAGTTTGTTTGATTTTAAATACTGATAAAAACAAATATAAACTACAAATTAGTTTGTTAAATACACATTTGATACTTGCAATTGAATTTTAAATGTATAAAAAGGTACAGCAACTATATATTTAGATCTGTAACTACATTTTTTAAATATATTTTATATAATGGACTTTACTAATAGTAAAATATATTTTGATATTATACTGTAAGGTAATACAATATACAGTGTTATAAATCTGCAAGGGGCTAAAGTAATCCAAAATTCCCCTCCCCACCTAAAGTATAAAGGAGTTAATCAATGATTGAAACCTAAATTGACATAAATTTTCCCTTGTCATGATATCTGCATATAATTTATAAAACATTAGTGTTTTTATATCTAATATTACGCTTCTTGTTTTTATACCTAATATTATGCTTCTTATAACTGAATTGTCCTTGTTTCAGTATGTTGCAACTCATTTGAAAGTTTAACTTTAATGCATAACTAAGAATGTACTTTCCATATTGAAAAAATCTCATTTATGCATTCATCTTTATGCAGAAATTGCAAAATAATAATTGTATATATGGTGTAAGTTTTACCTCATTTTTATTAATTTATACCAACATTAAAGTTTATACATTTAACAAAAAATACAACCTTAAATAAATTTTAAACAGTTTTTGCTTTTAAATTTTGGGATTAGATTTTTTATTTAATCAATCTTAATTTTTTTGTGTTTTCAAACCAAATCCAAAAAAAAATTATTGTGAATTTTTCTGATTGTTTTTAGATTTCAGAATTTAATAGAAACAAAATTTATGATTTAAGAATGTTTAAACATATTTCTTTATTTTCCCCTTATATACACTTATGAAATATACAATTTATTATATATAACATAATTCCTTCTTAGTACATCTATTAACATTTTTTGCACTATTATTACATAGCTCCTAAAAATTCCTCTTTTTTTACCTGAAGTGTAATGTCAATAAATAAATAATAATGTTTTTTTTCCTGAATGAAGAAGCTGAGTAGAGTACACTGTTTGTGTACTTTGTCCCAGGGAGAGAGAGGGGACAATTGGCTGTTTATTACACTAGTCCCCAAAGTTTTATAATAATGTTTCCTTATTTGTTGGCTTAAAAACTTTAGGGACTTTGGTGAATTTTAATTGGTTAATTAAGGTCAGTGTTTTTATTTTATATTCTAACCACAGATTTTAATCTACAGAAAGGGTAATTTTGTGAATCATTATTGGAGATACACATCAATTTATTGGCCATTGTCTTATCCCTCTAGATCCTGACTTTGTCCATATTTGTTTTTCTAGTTAATAAAGTCCATTTATTTTCCTTTTTTACTCTTGTAATCTTGTTTCTTTTCACTGAAGAGGTAACAGAGATCTTAAAGGATAAGACAATCGCTGATGAATTGTTGTACATCCCCAATGTTAATACACAAAATCACCTGTAGAAAACAATTAGTTGTTACTTAATTAACAAACCAATCAAAATTCATTGAAAGTCCCCAAAGTTATTGAGCCAATGAATAAGAAAAACGTTATTATATAACATTGTGGATAAGTGCAATAAACAGCCCAATATCCCCTCCCTCCCTGGGTATATCAAATTTATTTGGGTCATGATGATACAGGTATATCATTAGCTGAGTAATTTTAACAAAACATTTCATCAACAAAATAAACCTTTCAGGCAAAATGTTGCAATATTATTACATGTCTAAAGCTTTACTCAACCCTTTTTAAAAGTTTTTTTAAAAATAATTTTGCTTTAAAATCTTTCTAATTCTAATTTTTGCAACTGGTTTAAATAAATTTACTTGCACTCACTTGGAAAGAAAAGTTTGAAAAAGTTTTGAAAGTTTATGTAAATTTTATTCAAGTAGCACCTTGCAGACATCAAAATTTAGTTTAAAAGATTAATCATTCAAACACACAGTGTATTCAACAAATTATTCTAGATATTAGAAATTATTACAGGGAAAAAAGTTAGGTTACTAACATCCACAAGGAGGGGAGTGAATTGGGTAAATGCGGTGGATGGGTGGTATTGTTATTTTGGCCAACTGTGAGTTTCACTTTATTAGAGATCATGAAAATCTGGTTTAAGATCACAGGTATAATATATACATTGTTTTTATTCAAAAATTTAATTCAAAATATTTTTTTTCTAAAATAAATGTGAAACTATTAAAATATTTACTGAAGTACAGTAATTTGTTTTGGAACATTCTGAATGTTTACTTTCTACATATATGCAAAAAAGAGTAGTTTAAATATAATTTTTTCTTGAATGTTGGAAATTTATAAATAAAATGTGAATATATCAGTCATACTATTATTCATTGGAATGTTGGAATAAATTGCCAGGAGTCATACACAGGGATAAGAAAATGGCTGATAAATTCATGTACATTCCCAATGATGATGCACAAATTACCCCTTCTGTATATTCAAAGTGGTTGAAACGTTTAAACACTAAACTTAAAAACTAACCAATCAGAAACATTATTATAAAACTTTGGGTACTAGTGTAATAAACAGCCTATTGTCCCTTTCTTTCTGGGTCATTCATAGTTAATAATCTGTGATTAGTGACAAGTTTGGTAAAGTTTTCATACTTCTAAACATGTGCCAATGATAAGTGGTGGCACATTGTGTACAATAGAGGGAGAGATTGAGCATTCATTGACAAGCTGTTTCCTGATGTTCAAGTATACTTAATTCTCTCAACTTGCTAAACTGATTTTTATTTATCACAGCACACACATCTGATTCTAGATTAGACATGTGATCATCTGATTCATAAAAATACTTCAAACTCAAAACAATCTTTTTTTTATATTTTTATTCATAATGTTATTTATACAAATATACAAACCAAAATAAACTTTTGAATTGTACTGTAATTATTGAAAAAGTTTTTTTTACACCATAAGTTTTTCAATAACAGATTATAATATGTGAATAGAGGTCAAATGGCATAAAAATTATTCATATTTTTTAAGTTGTGGTGGAAAAGAAACAATAAAATAACACAAAAAATATACCCAATCTACTGAAAGTATACAGGATAAGTTTCAACCTTTTTTACTTTTGCTGGGTAACACATATGTTTTATAAAACTTTTTTGATGTTTGCCCAATCTATAAATACATTCTAACATGGATGACAACATCCATAAAAGCAAAGCTCTGATACGGTATGACAGACAAACATTAACTCTTGTAGAGTGTCAGAACTGAATTGATAAGTTCAAAGAAAATTGTAAGTAAATTTGTTGCAAAACTGCTCAAATTCATGGTACTGTTAAAGGATATTAGTTATAGAGATGTTTTGCTAATAACAATGGGCAAATGTACTTTCTGGTAAAGATTATAGAGTTACTACGCTTTCTAAGTTGTTATAGGAATCATCAAGTTTTAAATTGATAAGAAAATTCTAACATATTTGAATTAATGAAAAGAGCTAACTGTTAAGGAGGGACTGGTGTATGTACGGACGGACAGACGGACCATAATTATAGAAAAGCTTTGCTTTTAAACATGTGAAAGACATAATTATAAAGATTCCAGGTAAAGAAAAAATATGTAATACCTATAGATGGGATAAAGAATTCCCCATAATCAATCAAGTACACACTTTACCCAGCAGTCTACCAGTGATGAAGTCACAGACACATGCTCAAACATGGACATATATTCATATAAATATGTTAGATTTTAGTAGCTGTTGATGTACTTGTAGATGGTAAAAAAGGACAGTCAAAGATTATGAACAAAATTATCAGAAAATGTGTACTATGGAAAGAAAACAAAGTAGCAGATTTCATCATATTTTCACAGTAGCTTTTGATAGATTATGTTAGATTAGATAAATGTCAATAATTGCCCTGCAAAGTCAAAGCCCCATGTATGGGCTAGAAATTGTGCTTAGCATGACAAATTGATTTTCACCCCCAAACTTAAAATTCCTTTATTGACTAAACTTATTAAGGGAAGTGAGTATAGTTTGTATAATACAATGAGAAAAGTTTCTAAAAACTTTTATGGGATATTTTGTTCTGAATTTAAGTTATGAATTTATCTATTACAAAATGTTTAGCTCTAAAATATTTACAAATATATGTGTATGTACATAATAAATATGAATGTGAAAATGTGAGAAAATGAAAAGGGCAAATATGACCAAGTGTGTATTTAGTTGGAAAGTTTGAAGAACCTTTCATCATGAATTACCCATAGTTTATAAATAGACCATTAATACTACCAATGTATCTATCTATGCTTTTGATGCTTAATTTTCATTAGATTATTATTAGAAACCAAGAAATAAGTATTTTACCCTAAATTGTTTACATATTATAAAAAAAATGTTCTTAGAAGCCTTTTGGGGCATTTTAGATGGGAGGGGGATAAGTTGATCCGCTCCCTCTCATTTTCAATTTTATTTTAAATAGTAAACATAAAAAATCTGATTTCCTCCAAATAGTTAAATACCTTCCCTGGGCCTATAAGAAGCTTCACTGTAAAGAAGAACCATTTAAGTATAATGAATAGGACAATGAATAATGAAATAATAATATCCCATTGAATTTTTTTTTATGAACTCTGTCCCTATCCATCTATTGCCAGAACAAGTAAATAATCATGGAGAAAAAAAAGGACTTAACATGTATTGGGACAGTCTCAAGTGCCTTTTATCCTCATTAATGTCCAAAAATTACTATTTATATACATTTGATGTATTGGACTTCTCAAGTGATTAGGTACACTTGAAAAGTTTTCATTAGAAGATAGTTTGGAATAAGAAAAATTTTGAACTAACATTTATTCCAGTTTGGCTTTTAAACTGATTGATATCCGCTAATTATAACTTGTTCTCAGTCATACTAAAAAATCATGTATAGCATTGTATTACAGACAATATTCAAAAATCATCAGCCCCTCATTGCTAACAAAACAGGTTTAAATTTTAATTTTTTTTATTTTTATATTTGTGGGAAGCTGTCCTAAACATGATACAAAAATGAAAAGAGCATAACCCAAAAAATATGAAGAACTTACATTAAAGAAAAAAGGTATTTTTGCCTGAAGCAAAATGTTTTATCAAACAGATCTGTTTTAAAGAGGTTGTAAATTTCATAAAAGCTTTATAACTGTCTTGGGAGGGTTTTGGGCCATTTTCCTGACCTCTATTGCCTACCCAGAGGCTAGTAGCAAAGTAATATGTACTCTATAAAGTTAGATAAACAAATGAATATTATTTCATGACTGTAATTCTTAATACTTTTATTCATTAATGCTAAAAATATCCTAATAGTAAATAACATGGAAATGTTTGTTAATTATACATTAATTAATTGCCCCAATAAAATCTAGATTAAATGGTTGATTTACAAATGTTTGATAACAAATAATGTATTCAAAATTAGAAAGTATTAAAGTTATCATTTGAATTATAGATTGATAATTAGTATGTATCTCTTTGTATTATAAACAGATTTTTGGGGATATAATAGATTATAAGATTTTAATCTTATGATTTTTATATTTGTAGAAAACTAGATATAATATGATGCTATACATAATTTTTCAGTAATACTGACAACCGGTTCTAAACAACTGGATATTAATTGGTTTCGAAGCCATAGCTTAAAAGATACTCTGTCTACCCTGACTTACTATTTGTCTGTAAATATATATATATAAAAATCACAGTTCCTAACCTATCTTCATAATTTCACCACTTCATTTTTTTACATCTTGATGTTATCCTTAACCTTATATGATTGAAGACAAATCACCCCTAAGACGCATTATTTGTGTTACAACTTTTGACTCTGCCAGTCATTTTAATTTTCCAAAATAATTATTTTTTTTAAAACAAACAATATTAAATTTAACAACCTATTCATTTACATGGCAATGCTAAATTTCAACAAGTTGAAGGCAAAATAGTGTTTCTTCAGGTGAAATATCCATGAAAATCCTTTTAGTTTTTAGAAGATTAGAGCCTATAGGTACAGTATAAAAGATATAACATCTTTTATAGGCTTATAGTAAATTAATGAAAATTTATTAATTTAGAAAAAGAAGATTGTTGAGGTGCAATATCCAATTTACCAATGGCCAAGCTTTAGGAGAAAACCAAGTAAAAGACGACATTCTGTTGCAGGAGGTAATTAGACAATTTATTTGAAGATTTTTAAGTGAAATTGTCTTTTTCTATAAGAAAAGGACAAAAGAACTCAATGATTATTCTGGCTCAAAAACTTTAGGTGCTTTTATTGATATTTAAGTGTTTGCTTCAAAAATAATAAACTTTTTTATCAATATTTTTAATTTGCAGTTGAAATTATGCTTGTTATCATTAAGGTTTTAGATTTTTCTATTCTTCTATACTCCATAACTCTTTTTGTAAACTTTTATAATGATTTACATGTTACACATGTATAGTTGATGTTGGTATTCAGTTTTTCTCTTGAATGCTTCAACATAAGATAAGAATGATAAGAATAGAAATCTGTTATCAAACAAAATATTGAAAATTTCTTGTATAAAAGGCTTTTTGCATTATCAGCTTTTCAACTCTTACAATAGAAAGCTTTATGCAGCTTTTAAAAAAAAAACATACTGGCAAAAATATGATTCATTCTTGAGAGAGATTGGACAATGGGTTGTTTGTTACACTAGTCCCCAAAGTTTTACATTTTTCTTATTCGTTAGCCTAACAACTTTGGGGACTTGAGTGTTAAGACGTTTCAACCAAAAATTTTAATCGTTATTGGGGCTGTACATCAATTTATAGGCCATTGTCTTATCCCTTTAGATTCCTAGATTCATTCAGATAACTATAGATGTACATTATCTTAAAATCTAATGTTATTATTTTGTCTTTTTGATGTTGGTTCTTTTAGGATTTATAATGCATTTCTTTTTAACATAATTAATTTTATTTCATTTTTGTAAATTCTTAAGAATTTGTTCCCATATACTAAGGTGTTTTAACATATAAAAATAAAACTCTACATGACAGGGAGAGAGAGGACATTGGGATGTTTATTACACTAGTCCCCAAAGTTTTATAGAAACGTTTTCTTTGGAAACTTTTGTTGAATTTTGATTTGTTGGTTCAGTAAGTTCATGATCAAAAGGTTTTAACCAATAATTGTTATTTCGTGTATCGTTATTAGGGATTTACATCAATTTATCAGCCATTGTCTTTAGATCCCTGCTACAATATACATGGCAAAAATCTCAAACCAAATATCAAATTAGATTTTGCATTGAAAAAGGCTTTTAGTTTGTTTGTGTATATGTGTGTGTGTGTGTGTGTATGTATGTATGTGTGTGTGTGTGTGTTTGTGTGTGTTTATGACCTATTTCTAATAGAAGAAAATTCAGCTCAATGTTAGCTTGGCTCTGGAATGGAATTAGTATTATGGAATTCAGTATCAAACTATTAAAGCAATTTATTTTTATATTTAAAGAATAATACTTTTCATGTAAAGATAGATAAAATACAATTATGTCTCATTTATTTCAAGCTTTGCATAAGGATTCCTTTAGCAATAAAGTATATCTTTTAATAATATCAATCTACATGTTGATTTTTATAAAAATTCAAGTAGGCTGCATTTAAGCAATTTTGTCAGATTTATGTGCTGGCTTTTTTAATTATTTGATAATAGTGGACGCGCCCCTAGCATCTAAGGGCTCTGTATTCAAATGAGTAAGTAAAAGAAAACTAGCAGAAAACTCATCTGGATTTAAACTTCAGACAAAAAACTTATTACTTTTAAAAATGCTTACTTTTGTCTGATATGTTGGGCTTTGCTTTTATGGATATTCCTATTCATTCTTGTTTTTTTTCCATACATTAGTTTGCAAATAATTTTCTTTGAATACCAAATGCCAAGAAGAGAATGTTTGGTTTCCATGTAAAAGATAATTGGAATGTCAAAAATAAATGAGAACTACACAATCTCAAATTGGGATAAGGATAGTACAAGTAAACTGAGTGGTTTCAAATGTTTGAGGGAGATGATCTAAATATACTTTTAAATTTTGAAGGAGGTAAAATTAGGGATTTAAAAATTTAAGGGGGTTATCTAATATTTTAAAAAATGGGTATGACTGAAATTTATATTTTGATATTTCTAATGTAAAATTTACATAAAGATAAACATTTTCTGGAAAAAAATTGTTCTTCTAGCTTCAAAAATAAGAAATTTACAGCTGTTTGAAATTTTTAAGTAAAAAAAGACCTAAAAACAAAGGTTGTTAAATAAAAGGGTAAGGAAGCAAAAATTGACTTAGACTTATAAAAGGTCGGAAATTCATTATCAAACAGAGGACTTGCATCAAAAAAATTAGCCCTCTAGCTCGAATAGGAACTTAGATAATAGGGAGGGGGGGCGTTGAACGCCCTCCCCCCCCCCCCGATCGATTAAGGTGCGGCAAGGGGCCCGACTGTAAAGGGTTAAGATATTAAAATATACATATTTACATAATTCATGAGGGTATTGTTGTTTATCATAATAAGATGGTATATCAATTTATCCCAAATTGCCTTATCCCTTGAGATGCTTGCATAATATGAATATATTTTTGTCTGTTTATTGTCTCATTATTAGATTAGAGACAGTTTTGCAAAGCTATAATAATTGTACAGAGAGAGAGAGGGGACAATGGACTATTTATTACACTACCCGAAGTTTTTAAATACCGTTTTCTTATTCGTTGGCTTGACAACATTGGGCACTTAAAAATGATTTTGATTAGTTGGTTCATTAAGTTTAGTGTCCAAACGTTTAAACCACTAATTGTAATCTACAGAAGGGGTAATTTTGTGTATTAACATTGGGGTTGTACATCAATTTATCGGTCATTTTCTTATCCCTTTAGATTCCTGGCTTTTATTACGTACTTGCTTTTATGCAGGGATCTAAAGGAATAAGACATTGTATGATAAATTATTGTATATACCCAGTGATATTATCAGATTAGAGACAGTTTTACAAAGCTATAATTGTATGCTTTTATTATATACTTGCTTTCATACAGAGATCTAAAGGGATAAGACATTGTATGATAAATTATTGTATATACCCAGTGATATTATTAGATTAGAGACAGTTTTACAAAGCTATAATTGTATGCTTTTATTATATACTTGCTTTCATACAGAGATCTGAAGAGATAAGACATTGTATGATAAATTATTGTATATACCCAGTGATATTATTAGATTAGAGACAGTTTTACAAAGCTATAATTGTATGCTTTTATTATATACTTGCTTTCATACAGAGATCTGAAGAGATAAGACATTGTATGATAAATTATTGTATATACCCAGTGATATTATTAGATTAGAGATAGTTTTGCAAAGCTTTATTAGTATGCTTTTATTGAGAGTTATACAGAGGGTTAAGACAATGGATGATAAATAATGAACATTCCCAGTATGATAAACAAAATTACCCAAGTTTTAAGAGTAAAATTATTTGTTATTTAATAAAGTAGTTTAATAGAAGTACCTAAAGTTTTCAAGCATACCATTAAGTTGTATTGCTTTAGATTTTCAGAATTATTTACAATTCAATGCCCACTCCCTCCCTGCTTTTATAGCTTTTGCAATATCTAGTTGTGGTACATCTCTATAACTTTGTCTGTGTGTCTGTCTGTCTTTTAGGATGTAAATGTATTTATTTCTGGTGCTATTTCAGAAATAAAAGATATTTTATGGTTACAGAACATAAGAGTATATTGTGTTTTTTAAAAAGAAATATGCATCTTCATGATATACAAAACAAAATTCTTTTTTTTTCAAAGTAAAATTTTAAGTAGTTGTATAAGATCTAAGACGAATAAAATTATTGATGCATCAATGTTTATAATTCAGAATATTTGTAATTATATTGGGATTATCAAAAACCAAGTTATATTTTTATAAATGAATCTAGATATATCTTACTATCTATTCATCTAAATATCTATTTATCTAACTATTTTTATATTTATCAATTAAGTCTTTCTGACTTTCTTCTAAATGATCATAGGAATTTATATGCTTTAAAAATTATTTCTACATAAATCATCATGTTAGTTTAAAAGAAAAGTTTGTTCTGGGCTCTAAAGGAAAAAAAATATGGACAATAAATTGATGTACATCCTCAATGATGATACACCCCTTCTGAAGATCAGATTACAATTAGTGGTTGCAACGTTTGGACACTCAGCGTAGTGAATCAATGATTCAAAATACAATGCAAGTCCCCAATAAGTTTGAGCCAACGAATAAGAAAAAGTTATATTTTAAACTTTGAGGACTAGTGTAATAAACATCACAATATCCCCTACTTTTAAGAAAGTTTAGATTTGTTTATTTATAACATGCAGTTTGACTTTAGAGTGGCGTTTGATTCAAAATAAACACTTTTTCGGGGAAGGTGGGGACATTGCGCTGTTTTTTATTCTGGTCCCTAACTTTGGGGACTTTATTGAATTTTGATTGGTTGGTTCAATAAGTCGAGTGTCTAAACGTTTAAACCACTAATTGTTAAAGATGGGCAAACTAATTCTAAAAGAAGAAAAGCTTGGATATTATTTCGCATAAAAGGGATCTAAAGGGATAGGACAATAACCAATATATATGATAAAACAAAATTAAATATTCAAAATAATTGATTTAAGTCAATTTTTAATATAAGTACCCAAAGTTTTTGAGCCAACTAATCAATCAGGATACATTTTCATAAATCTTTGGGTACCATTGTAATTTACACTCCAATGCCCCCCCCCCCCCCTCCATTATCATATTGAGATATAATAAGTTTTAATAAGCCAACTAAAAAGTTTGGGTACCAGTTTGATTTATAGTGCAATGTCTCCCTGATGCATAGTACTGTGGGCAAAACTTGAGACTTGTGTTGAATTTAAATGTGCCAAAAATTATTTAGAAATGAATTTAAACTGGATAAACAGAACATAAATATCAGCTTTATTGCCTCTTCAAGGCTTTTACACATATTCCAGGGATTTAAAGGTAGCTACAATGGCCAATAAATTGGTGTTTATCCTCAAATATGATATCAAAGTTGCTATTTCTGTAGATTAAAATTAGTTGTGAAACGTTTAAACGCTCAATTTAATGAATCAATCAATCAAAATTAATAAAAGTCCCCAAAGTTATTAAGGCAACGAATAAGAAAACATTATTATAACACTTTGGGGACAGCCCTCCCTCCCTGTCTTACAAATATATATTTAGTTTATATATTTCTTTTTAAAAATGTTACAGGATGTCTGCATGCTGCATGTCTGTAGCAAAGGATTTTGCTAACCCCTATTAATATGATACAAACAACATCCCAAAAGAAATTCCCCCACCCCCCTCCAAATATATCTTTTAGTTATCCTTTTTAAAGCTAAAATTTAAGTGGATGGTTAACTTCTCACAACGTCACCCATGCCTCTAAGTCTACAGGCCTCTTTCATGATATAGAATTTATTTAGCTATTTATTTATAAAAATTAAAGTTACATTTTTATAACTTTGGAGGTGTGGGGGGTGTTTTTTCTCTATTTTAAAATCTTTTAAAATCTGGTAAAGAAAACTAGCTTAAAACCTCGAGGCTTAAATCTAAAGATAAAATAGCCTAAAACCATCCTAAGACCTTACCTAATGGAGAACTCAATCAGTTCTGGATTTTTCAAAAATTGTATCTTCAACACAAAAAAACTACTTATTCTTTTTTTTAAATTGTTTAACTAAAATTACTTTTCTTTGTATGCTTATAAAAATTGCACTCTTGTTTTTAATGAAGGGTATAATTATCTCAATTAGACATTGGATAATCCCCGCCAAAGTTGTTTAATTAAGGCCAGAGTTCTGAAGGGATAAGACAATGACCGATAAATTGATATATATTACTAATGATGATATACAAAATTACCCCTTCTGTAGATTACAATTAGTGGTTGAGACGTATGAACATTCAACTTAATAAACCAACCAATGAATATTCAATAAAAGTCCCCACAGTTGTTATGCCAACGAATAAGAAAATGATACTATAAAACTTTGGGGACTAGTGTAGTAATCAGCCAAATGTCCCTATCCTCCCTTGGTTTTGCAAATAATTTCCTTTGAATACCAAAGTTCCTAAAGTTGATGACCCAACGAATAAGAAAACGTTAATATAAAACTTTGGGGACGAAAAATGATGAACAACAATATCACCCCTTTTGTAGATTTACTATTATTGGTTGAAAAGCATGGACTGGCCAATACAAATTCTATGAAGGTTCTCCGGAGTTCAAATGAGACCATTTTTTAAAAGTTTTAGGTACCCGTATAATTTACAGTCTATTATCCCCTCCTTCCCTGGGTGTATTAGTTTTAATTACTTTTATTCTATTACTTGTGTAATTTCTATTTTTGATGTATTTTTTTACATTCTTTACTCCATAGGAAAGTATCTGTAGGTAAATCAGGTTTTAGGCTATTTTGCGGGAAAAGATGTCAAGTTGGTTAACCAACCCTCCCAAATTTGATTGCTTTTTGAACAAAACTTTTAAATACCCCCACGAAATGTTCAAACATAAAAATGATTTTAAATTATTTAATCTCTTCATGGCTTTATAGGCAAAACAAATTTTACAAAAAAAATAAGATATTTTGTGATATCTGCTTTTAGGGTTTTTGTCAAAAGTCTGAACATTAAGATCTCAAAAGTGTTATTTTTAGAAGTAATTTATTTATAGCATCTTATTTAGACAGCTTTCCGCAGATATGAAAACGAAAAACTGGTGTTAATTTTATATTTTATTTTAATATTGATTAAAAATTGTCAGTAATACGATGAAATACATGATTTTTAGTATGGCTGAAAACCGGTTCTAATCCAGTGGATATTAATCGGTTCCAAAACCCTACTGGAAATTAAATTACAAAAATATATTTCAGATCACGTTTAAAAAAAACCCGCACTATATACATCAAACGAACGGTTTTAGAATATTTTAAATTTTAGTACTTTTATGTAATTGTAAAAAAATGCAGTATTTTTATAAGTAGATTTAGTAATTTCTTTAAAAAAAAAACGAATTTGAAATTAAGTATATCCTTTTATTTCATTTTTTTTTCATTTCATAAACTCGCCGATAATCCTCTTAAGTAGCCTAAAACCTGCACTAAGTGCCACTAAAATAATTTATATTTTTATATTATATTTTTCCGGGGTCAATTTGTTTTGAAAAGTCAAGGTTCCTTCCCACCAAAATAGTTATAAACCTCTTCCGAACATATACGAAACTGTAAAAGGAGTGAAAGCTGTTAAGGAGAACCAAAAAGGTCAAACGATTATCAATATGGCACAAAGACACACATACAGGCAAACCTTATGTTATTTATAATATTTCGGACGAACATATCTTTCCTGGTATGACCTAAATAAAGCTCTTAAATGCCTCAATCATATAAATCAGGGCTCGGCAGCCGCGCGTAGTTCGCCTGTATGCCTCAGGTAAATCAATATTTTACCATATTAAAAGAATCAACTGAAAGTCTGACCCAAATATGACAATCCCTCTTTTTTTAAAGATTTAAAGTATCCAAACGGGTTCAGATTTAAGGCTTAGTCGCGGCTGCCGAGCCCTGCTTGTATGACCTAAATAAAGCTATTAAATGCCCCAATCAAATAAATTAGGTAATGGGCCCAGGGAGGGAGGGAACATTGGGGATAATAATGATACTAGTCTCCAAAGTTTTATGATAACGTTTTCCTAAAAGTTAACTCTAAAACATTGGGGACTTTTATTGAATTGTAATCGGTTACTTCATGAAAATGAGTGTCCCAACGTTTCAACCAATAATCGTAATCAAAAGAAGGAGTAATTATGTGTATTATCATTGGGTATGTAAATCAATTTATCTGTCTTATCCCTTTAGATTCCTGTATTAAATGATCCAATGAAATAAATTAGGTAATGGGTCCCGTTATACAAATTTATAGCCCTTGTAAAATTTTATTATAATTGTCTGATAATGTTTTTCCAATCAAATGATTTTGAAATAATAGGTTGTCTGCCCATCTGTCTGTTTATTTATCTAACCTTTCTATACGTCTATCTATTTGTCCATCTATCTGTCTTTCTATTAATCAAAAACTATAAGTCATAGACATCCAAGGGGGGGGGGGTAAAGGGGTGATTACCCCCCTAAATGAATTTTGATTTTCAATTTCCCCCCCCCCCCTTCCAAATAAAAAAAAATGCCTCTATGAAATTATGATTACCCCCCCCCCCGCAAAAAAAAAAAATGAGCTTGGGGGTAATTTTTATTTTCAAATTTTATCCCCCCTCCCAAATAAAAAAGCTTGGATGCCCCTGCTATAAGTCTACTAATTTTTTCATCTGTCTACATCGACTTTAAATTTAAGTGTTATTTTTTATCATGTTGTCACACTCAAATAATTTAAAACAATAGGTTGTCTATCTATCTTTAGAATCTATTGATCTTCTGATATCTCTCTATCTTTCTGTCTCTTTATCAATCTATCTGTTTGTCTGTTTAACTATCCAATTCTCTTATATATGTATTGATAAAATTATATGTATTGATAATGATTTCCCATTAAGATAATACTAAAATAATGGGTTGTTTGTCCATCTTTCTTATTACACATCTGTTGAAATTTTATCTATCTATTTATTTAGATCTATCTGTTTTTCTATTTATCGATCTAGTAATGTATTTAGTAATTCAAGCATCTTTATTGTGTTTATATTGTTAGTTTAAAAGTATAAATTGTTATTTTAATGTTTAACCAATATATAAACGATCCATTATTTCATCTTAATCTCCTTTTTCATCTACATATTTGGAACTGTATTTTATCAAAAATAGTTGCTGATTGCATTTTTTCAAAGTTAGCCGCAGTTGAAGAATAAATGTATAAGTAAAGATATATAATCTAGACAACTACATGCTCCAAGTGCCAGTGAACCATTTTGTCTGCTAGCAAATTGCTTTTTGTTCTTTTGTAGGTACTCGGCTGTGATTATATTTCTCACACTAATAGCTGATTTCAAAGACTCCCCTTTATACTTACATTTAGCTCATGCCCCCCCTATTTTTTAACTTTAATGTTAGAAGTAGGTTAATAGATGTTGTAATTCTTTTGCAAAATTAAACTATCTATCTATACAAGTATCCTGGGAATGAGGGGACATTGGACTGTTTATTATAATAATCCAACGTTTTCTTATACATTGGCTCAACAACTTTTAATTTATTAAGTTTAGTGTCCAAACATTTCAACCACTAATTTTAACTTACACTAATTTATCAGCATTGTCTTATCCCTTTAGATCTCTGGTGTATATCAAAGTTTTTTCGCAAATTGGTCGTAAAATTTCTTCATTAGATAATTTCAAGTGTAATAAACAGTTTCATTTTTTCCTTGTCTTCAATTAGTTTAAAACCAGGGCTCGGCAGTCGCGCCGAAGCATCCAATTAAAACCTGATTGCCATATTTGGGTCAGGTTTAGACTTCCAGCTGAATTTTAAAACTGTAAAATGGTGATTTACCGTAGGCGTAAAGGCTACTGCCGAGCACTTTATATAAAACTTTATATCTTAGGTTTAATGTCTTTTTTATTAATCATACTTGTTGCTTCGCCCATAGCCTTTAGGATAAGGACTGGAAAGGTCAGGAAAATAGCTTAAAACCAACACAAAACATTTATAAATCTAAGAATTATACATTTTTCCAGCCTTGTTTGATAATAACAAAATAAAATTAATATCTAAGTTGCTGCTTTAAATAAAATAAATAACTTTCTAGCTATCTAGATTCTAGAAACCTAATTATAAATCTAATATTTAGCACATTCTAACAAGCTATCTAGATTCCTAATTATATATCTAAATATCTAATTATCTATCTATTTTAGCCCAGTCCGACACCATAAAACAGTTTGAATCCACCCTGGAGCCGGTTATGGATGAGGTTGAGGAAATGAATCCGGACCTCTTGAAACCCAGCTTTGCCTCCCTACAGGTATCCAAAGTTTTATATTTGTACCCAAAGTTTTATACTGGTACCCAAAGTTATGGATGAGGTTGAGTAAATGAATCCGGACCTCTTGAAACCAAGCTTTGCCTCCCTACAGGTAAATCTTCCCCCAAAGTTTTATACAGGTACTCAAAGTTTTATTCTGTTACCTAAAGTTTTATACTGGTACCCAAATTTATGGATGAGGTAGAGGAAATGAATCCTGGTCTCTTAAAACCAAGCTTTGCCTCCCTACAGGTAAATCTTCCCCCAAAGTTTTATACTGGTACCCAAAGTGTAAAATGCTGACTTTGGTAGCTTGTATACTATTGGGGGAAAGAAAGGGTTGTTGATTCATTTTACATTAAGTTTTCGGCGTTCTCCTCGAACAACTATTTTAGGTTAGGTTAGGATATAGGCTAGGGAACCGAGCTCTGCGGCTAGGCAGGCAAGGGGGCCGGGGGGGGGGGGGGGGGGAGGGTGCTAAAATTGAAAAAAAAATTTCTAAGAGGATATTACCAAGTTTTCAAATCTTAACTAAATATTATAATAAACACTATTCTTAAGTCAAACTGACATAAATTATGATTACATTGTTTCCTAATTTTCAACTATAAAATTATGCCTTTAGTACCTCATATACTATTTGGGGAAAGAAAGGGTTGTGATTGATTTTACATTAAGGTTACTTTTCCTTACTAAATATTATATTAAACACTATTCTTAAGTACAACTTAAATATTTTAAGAGTAAATTGTTCATATATAATGTTTTATAGATATTAAGTGCAAATAATGTCTGTAGTAGCTTATATACTATTAGGGGAAAGAAAGGGTTGTTGATTTATTTTACATTATGTTCTTTAATCCTTACTAATATATTAAATACCATTCTTAAGTAAAACTTAAATATTTTAAGATTAAATTCTTCATATAATGTTTTATAATTGTTAAGTGCAAATAATGTCTCTAGTAGCTTATATACTATTGGGGAAAAGTAGGGTTGTAGATTGTTGTTTACCTACCTAATATTATATTAAACACTACGCTTAAGTCAAACTTACATAAATTATGATTAAATTGTTCTGATTATGTTTCCTAATCTTTAACTATAAAATTATGTCTCTAGTAGCTTATATTCAATTGGGGGAAAGAAGGGGTTGTTGATTTATTTTACATTAAGTTTTATAATCCTTACCAAATATTGTATTAAATACTATCCTTAGGTCAAGCTTACATAAATTATGCTTATATTGTTCATATACCTAATGTTTTATAATTATTAAGTGTAAAATTATGTCTTTAGTAGCTGATATACTATTGGGGGAGAGTAAGGATTGTATATTTTACATAAAATTTATTCAATATTGTATTCTTAAGTCGAGCTTAAATTCATTATTTTGCCTTTTGTCTTTTAGAACAATTTACTAATTAATTGATCAATTATTTATTTGTCTTTTTTGTTTCTGTGGATTTAGTTATTTAATTTGTGTAAGCGTTTGTACTTTAACATTTGAAAAGCGTAGCTATCATACATATAAGGTTTGTTAGTACATGAATCATATTTTTTTTCACTTTCCTAATATTACTATATCCTATACCCTCTTTTTACTTACATTATTTTGTTGCTCTATCTTTCTCTCTATCTTTACTTGCTAGTATATCCTTATAATAAAGTAACAGGATGTGTGTTTGTCTGTACCTATGGTTCTCGCTCTTACTTTTTCTTTTAAAATCTAAAATATTAAATTGGGTTCTCAAATTCGACTCTCCCCTCCTCAAGTGCCCCAAGTGGCCTCTAGGGGCGTAGCCGCTAGTTAAGGATGGGTCAATGGACAATAAAATTAATGTATATGTTTTCATATATGTCCCAAAACAAAATTAACCCTTCTGTATATCAAAGTTGTTGGTTGAAAAGTTTAGCCACTACTAGTTTGGAACCAACCTATCAAATCTGTTTTTAGAGCTAACCAATAAGATACTGTGGGTTTAAAACTTATGATACCTGTGTTATTTACAGTTCAATGTCTTCTTCTATAAATGATATATTTTTATAAAGTCATACTAAACCCAGTTTTTTACAGGCGGAGGACAAGGAACGTCGCCCCAGCCTTGTAATGTATCAGAGCGAAGATACCGAGCACCCGGATGTTATTGCCCTGCAAAAACTCGTTGACAAAATCTATTTCTCTGAACAATGATTGATTGATTGATTGATCTTAACAATAATTGATTGATTAATTTAATAGCAAATCTCATAAAGCAGAATATAGTTGTTTATGGCAGTGTATTATAGAGAACTTTCCGCAGATATTAGAATGAATAATTATAAGATTAAAACCCTGAGAGGCAGAGGGCCCAGGTTAACAAACCTAATATTATTATATGTGGTAAAAATTGTCTCTCATTTGATGCTATATATGATTTTTAGCATGGCTGCAAAACGGTTCTAATCCAGCGGATATTAATCGGTTTCGAACCTATACATAAAAGTATTTAGTTGATTGGACAAAAAGTATTCAATTACTGAAAAGTAAGAAAAATAAATATATTAAAAGTAAATTATAATAAAAAAAATATGTATTAATTTGCTGAAAAAATGTGAAAAAATAGCCAACAATCAAAATCATTAATTTTATTTAAATAGGTATGGTAATAGATTATATAAGATTTGCAGGTTTTATGGAATACCATATAAAACATACTAAAATTTATAACTTTTAAATTAAAAAAAATAAATAATTATTAGTAAAATTTTTCATCTTTTTGTAAAACCATTACTCATTATGAATGTATATATAATCATGAAAAATGTAAATTTTTTTAGAATTTGATTTTCAGTATGGCTTGAAATACGATGGATTAGAAACGATTTTGAGCCATACTGAAATATATTGTATCGCATTGTTTTTTTGACAGTTTTATTAGCCCGGGCTTTTTTCCCCTAGGAGCCAATAAAACAGAAGTTATTTAAGAAAAACTGTCAATAATACGATGCAATGAAAAACTATTCTTTTACTTTTTAAAGTATTAATTATGCTTTTTACAATATAAATTAAATAATATTAAAAGATTAAAACCAAAAACTTTTTTGTATTTATTATTTAAGCAATAACTATTTTTCTTTCAAGTCAAAATCAAAATTTTTATACTGTCGCTTTATTATTAATATTTTTTGGAATTAAGTTTTTATATTTTTCTTGTAGTTTGATAATAAAAACCAATGCTTTTAAGATAATTTTGTCAGAAAATGTAACTAAAAAGTGGGATGGATTTTTATAAAGATTCTGTTATCCTAAAAGTGTAAGTCGCGTAAAGAATAGCTTTATTGAAATATAAAAATATTTAAATAATAAGTTCAATAATCCTTATATAAAAGTTACAGGATCTGTGTTTGTCCGTACCAAAGGATCTCGCTAACCACAGAACCGATATGGTTCTCCTTTACATTGTACCTTCTCGTAGGTCCTGAGAAGGTTTATAACTATTTTAGGTCAGGGTATCACCAACCTCTCAAGAGATATCACCCTAAAAAAGTGACCCCCACCAAAAAAGTGTGTTTTATTTTTATTTTTAAAAAACTAAAATGCCCCTAGAGATCAACAGATTTAAATAATAACTGTCTTTAAAAGACTCTTTTTATAAAATTTTCGATTTTTGTAATGTTACTTTTGAATTAGATACTTTTACTTATAACTACATATAACTATATAAAAATTCCCTCCCACTTTTTACAGTAGCTGTTTTGAAAATTTGGTGCCTGTATTAAGAAGTTACGGAAAATATCATGTGTGACGTCATAAAAATACGTCTAAATCCATCTCTTTTTAGGGATTCCTTACATCCTTCCTTTTTAGACTTATTTTTATGACGTCACACATGACACTTTCCGTATCTGCCTGTATTGATCATGCATGTATGTATGCTGAAAACAAGGGTTATTATATCCATAAGTAGCGCAGTAATTTAATTTACAATTTATCCATTTTATTATGGCGATTGCATTTGTGACGAAAGGGAGGGTACATTGGACTGTAAATTACACTGGTACTCAAAGTTTTAATTTACTCGTAAAATTAAAATTTTCAACCAATAATTTTAATCTACAGAATTGTGCAATTTATCATCATTGGGGATGTACAACAATTTAACGTTCATTGTCTTATTCATTAAGATTAATACTTCAGGGAAATCAGGGATCTAAAGGGAAAAGACAATGGCCGACAAATTGATTTTCATTACATCTCGAATGATGATACACAAAATTATCCTTTCTATAGACTACAATTATGGGTTTAAAAGTTTGGACACTACCCTTTCTGAACCAACTAATAAAATTGAATAAAAGTACCCAAAGTTTTTTATTCTACTTTGGGGAACAGTGTAATTTACAATTTAATGTCCCCTCCCTCCTTTGTCTGAAATCATTTTTAGAATATTTGAAATATAAAGCTGTGTTATTAAAAATTTTAATTTCAGTTGGCTATTGTAATAAAATAATGTATATAATTAAAATATGAAATTGTGTTATAATTACTTTAATATTATATATTATTATTTGTTTATTATTAATATTGCTTATAAAAAAATAAATGTTGATTTTCATTAATAATGTTTTTATAAAGCGAAGCTTTTTAATTTTGAGGGTCGGTCCGTCAGTACGTCCCTATGTTAAAATTATCCTATCAATTTCAAATCTGTAATACTTACTTGATTATTGGAATACTGATTCTTGGGAGAATTAGACATCATATCATAACCGAAGCATTAAGCTTTAAAATGAAAGTATAACAATTAATATTTTAGCCTGCTGCAAGGTTCAGTTCATTAGAGAACTTGAAAATCATGTGTAAATCTAAAAACTAAATCTAAACAAATTACTATTTAAAAAGATTAAAATTATTGGCGGAAAAGTTTAAGCACTGCTGGTTGTAAAACCAAATCAAGATTTAATAAAAGTCTTAATAGTTTTTTAACAAATGAGAACACATCAAAACAGAGAGAGAGGGGAGTCAGGGCTGTTTATTACACTAGTTCCCAAAGTTTTATAATAAAGAATTCTTAATTTTGATTGGTTGCTTCATTATGTTAAGTTTTCAAACTGTCAACCACTAACTTTAATCTACAGAAGGGGTAATTTTCTGCAATATTATTAAGTATTTACATTAATTTATCGGCCATTGTCTTATCCCTATATATCCCTGATTAATAAAGCTTCAGGTGCCAGAATTATTTACAACCCTCTCCCTCTCTGTAATAACTGTACTTGTAAAACCCAGGAAGGGAGGGGACACTAGAATATTAACTATACTAGTATCCGAAGTACTATAATAACATTATATGATTCGTTAGCTTAAAAACGTTTTGTACTTTTATTGAATTTTGATTCGTTTTCAATAGATAATTTTAATCTATAGAAGAGATAGATTTAGTTTTTACATTATTAGGGTTGTTTGTCAATCTATCATCCATTGTCTTATCCCTTAAGATCCCTGAAAAAAAACCTATAAAAAATCTTCTAAATCTTAATTCTATAAGAATACTTTATCTTTTATGAAGCTATTATAATTCTTTTGTTGGTGTGCGTTAAAAACCGCAAAAAGACACAATAACAAAATTTGCATAGTAAGCGAGAATAAATGTAAAACTATAGCTGTATACCCTGGACACCTACCTGGTTCCTGTGGTGGAAACCTTTTTCGTCTGCTAGAAAATTGCTTTCTGTTCATTTGTAGCTACTTGGCTGTGGTAGTATTTATAACGTTATTGGCTGCTATTCAAAGACCCAATTAAAAGTCGGCATAGGGTCCCCACATCGTGGTCATACAAGTTATTTAACCCTGCCCCCTTTATCATTTTACTTTAATTGAGAGGTAACATTGCACTATAAGTTAAAATTTTTTGCCAAATTTTATAAACATCATCTATAGGCTTAAACACTTAAGAGGCTTTTATTAATTCTTGTGTGGTATTTACAAACTGTTTATAGTGTCCAAACGTTAATAGATAAAATTAACCCTTCAGTAGATTAAGATTATTGGTTAAAAACTTTGAATACTTCTAGTTTGAAACTAACCAATCAAAATGTAAAAAACATTACCCAAACTTTTAAATCCAATGAGAGATTTAGTGGTTATAAAACTTTGGGTACCGATTATATTTCCAGTCCAATGTCCCCTCCCTCTCTGTGTGCAGAATTTAATGAACAATCTATTGTTAAAGAAAAAAAATCAAGTAAATCCTTTTTCCACAGAAATATAATATAATAACAAGGATGACAAAGTAGAAACAAAATTGTGAGTAAATTTATACATACTAACATTTTTAGAACCTGATTATAGATATTTTTCGCTTATAACATTGCATTTTATTCAGGAATCAGTATTTCTAAACTCCAAAAAATTACTATTAAAAAAGTTAAAATTCAATATATATAAAGTAGACATACGGACATTCTTGTAACTATTATAGAGTTGCTATACTTTTTGATTTGTAACTTAATACTATAGGAATTGCCATGCAAAGTTTGAAATCAATAGGACAATTCTAACATGCCTAAATAAACGAAAAAAGATATCCTTTTCAGACATACGGACGGACCAATCCTAATTATAGAATAGCTTCTCTTTTAAAAATGAAATCAAGTAAATCCTTTTTCCACAGAAATATCAATATAATAACAAACTTTAACAATTTAATAACCACGGAGGTAGTGAACATTGGGCAGTTGATAGAGAGGTCCCCAAAGTTTTATTTTATCGTTTGCTTAGTCGTTGGCTTAGGTAACTTTGGGTACTTTTATTGAAATTATAATGGTTGGTTCATCAAGTTGAGTATCAAAATGTTTCATCCACTAATTGCCATCTATTGGAAGGGTAATAATGTGTGTCATCATTGGGGATTTACTGGTCATTGTCTTATTCCTTTAGAACACTGATATAAACTTTAATGAATCCATCTCAAACTAGTATAAAGAATTCATGAACATTGTATAAGACAAGGACCCAGGTAGAGAGGGTGCATAGATTACACTGGTATCCAAAGTTTTGTAACCACTATACCTTGTTCTTTGGCTCAAAAACTTTGATTACTTCGATCAAATTTTAAAGAACCACTTAAGCAGACAAAAATATATTAGTTGTTTTCATACTAAGTTTATTTTTGATTACCTTATTGGTTATAAGATACCGATGAGTTGTAGCTCTTATACATGTACATGAAACATGTTTTTTAATTCAATAAAATTTGAAAATAAGGTAGGGACTCAATTAGTTCATGTACTCAATTTTGATAGCGCACAAGGACGCCAAAGAGGGAGGGTTAATACCCCCAACCGTCAAAATCACAATCTCCATTAATTTATTGACAATACCTACCATAAATGAAAAAAAAATCCATTAACATGTATGCCTGGAGAAAGGACACACAAAGTACGTGACCTTGTAAAGTAGTGAATATGGGTTATGCACACAAAAAACAAGGATGACAACATCCATAAGCAACTTTCCACACAACTAGAGACGTTAAAAATGGTACCTACTACTGCTACTAAGCCTCGCATTTGACACTTTTATTGATAGTTGAAGGAATGTCTTTAATGTCCTAAGAAACTTTTGCCATTCACAGTAAGGACTTCCAGACAAAAGTCGTGGAATCAAAGGGTTGAAAGGTAAAAAAATAGGTAGGACACAAACACCTTCAGTTACTTATTACAAATTATTTATTGTATCGTATTATATACAGCTTCCCTCTGGTCTAACAAATCTGGTTTTAAACATATAATTTTTCATTTTAGTATTTGTGGAAAATTGTCTGTTCTACGCTGCTATACATGATTTTTCCTTATTGTGGAGAATTGACGTTAATCAACCAGATATCAATACTGGAAAAAAAGATTCTTAGTCTCATAGTAGCTGCGGATAAATATTGAAGTAATCTGATATATTATGATACAAAAAGAAAACAAAAACCTCTTTTCTTGGTAAATACTTGTAGCCTTTTTTTCCAAGATAGACAGATAATTCATTTTAGGCAGCGGAGATACTCTATATTTTGAAATGTGTGCATGTTCGTTAGCAGGGGCGTCCAAGCTTTTTATTTTGGGGGGGGTAAAATTTTTTAAAGGGGGGGGTAATTTGGTTTTGGGGGGGGTAAAAAGGCGCGCGAAGCGCGCCGCAAATTTTTTTTACCCCCCCCAAAATTTTTACCCCGGGGGTAAAATTTGCTTGGGGGGGGTAATTACCCCCCCTGAAATCTGTTGGCAGGGGTAAAATTTGTTTACCCCCCCCAAAATTTACCCCCGGGGTAAAATTTTTGGGGGGGGTAATTTAAATTTTATAAAAAATTTAGTATTAAAAATGCGCGCGAAGCGCGCAAAAATTTTTTTTGTTAGAGATTTTCTATTTTGGGGGGAGTATTTACCCCCCCAAAATGGTTTGGGGGGGGTAAATACCCCCCCCAAAATCGTTGGGGGTGCCTACGGCACCCCCAAGGTAGGGGTAATTTTTTTTTGGGGGGGGTATTGTTCACAAAATTTTGGGGGTGCCTACGGCACCCCCAAAATCGTTTGGGGGTGCCAAATGGCCCATTACCCCCCCCCTTGGACGCCTATGTTCGTTAGTATGTCTGTAAGAAACAAAATGGAGGAAAAGTGAGTTTCAAAATGTACAACAGCTGATATGTTCCTCCAGAATGTAGTTTATTTTGTCAGTTGGTAAGTCGAAAAAGACCAATATACATTTTATTGTTTTGTAATTTTCCATTTTTTTAGATATATATATTTTTATGAAAGAAAATAATATGCTCTACTGACTTTATCTATGTTATCCGTACTTTTTGTGCTTTGCTAATTATCGTCACACTTGTTATTTATTATAAGAATTTGCAAATATAAAATTTTTGCTAGGAATCTAGACTTCTTAGCATGGGTTGTAAATATTCTGATTTCTAACAATGGTTTTACTTATGAAAATAGGGGTATAGTCCTTTCCACGACATCCCTCCATAAGGGGCGATTAGTCGTATTTTTAAAATGGCTTTTTATAGGTTATTTTAGGTTAGGTTAGGTTATATTGTGTTAGATGATTGCCCCACAGAGTTAGGTAATTGGCCCCGCAGGGTTAGAGCCCCCCGCAGGGGCTAGAAATAGAAGAAAAGCTACTGTGAAAAATACGAAGAATCGCCCCTTATGCAGGGATGTCGTGGAAAGGACTATACCTGAAAAAAATTGTCATTTGTGTATTAATACAGAGAGGGAGGGGACACTAGAACAAAGGTTTTATATCCATTTTATCTTATTTGTTGGCTCAAAAACTTTTGGTAATTTTTAAAAATTTTAATTTGTTAGTACAAACTATTGTCTTCTATACATTTCAAATAATAATTATATGACAAAGGGGTAATTTTGTGTGTAAAATTGTAGCTTTAATGGAAATAAACATACCTAACTCGATTTAACTAATAATAAGCTATCCTGTTAATTGTGATGTTATTAGCTCAATCATTAGCAAAACAATTAATTAGCAAAGGAAAGTTTTACAAACGTGTATTATTCTTGAAAAAGTTATTTAAGAATTAATAATTTCATAGAAAGTAGGAAGCCATATTGTAAAGGGTCAAAGGCCTTTTCCAAGTCAAAATCTATTTACAAAAAATAACAGTTACAATAACTTTATGGGGTTATATTGACGAGGAAAGTTTTAATAGTGTATATTACTCTAGTAGAAGTTATTCAGTAAGTAATAATCACTTTAAAAGATGGAAGCCATGTTGTAAAGGGTCAAAGGCCTTTTCCAAGTCAAGATTCAATTCACACATAATAAAAGCTCCAATAACATTATAAATTAGAGAATGAGGATATATTTTATGAGATCTTAATGGACTTACCACATGCAACTTTACAGCATAAAAAAGTTTGATAAATATATATTGTTATTGTAAAAGTTATTCAGGAAGTAATAGTCACTTTGAAAGTAGGAAGTCATATTGTAAAGGGTCAAAGGCCTTTTCCAAATCAAGAAACATTCACACATAACAACAGCTACAATAAATTATATATCACTAAATAGGGATATAATTTATAGATATTACTGGACTTGCAAAGTAGTTAACTTTTAAAAGTTATTTAGGAAGTATGAAGCCATAATGTGATAATCCTTTACGATCAATGTTAATTGTTCAATGATGTTGTGACAATGGATGTAGAATATAAGTCAATATTATGACAGAGAAAATTATCATCAATTTGAACATAGACATCATTTATTGGTCATTACATTCATCCAATAGGAGGGGAGAGGATGGAGGGATTGTTATTATAGTCAGCAACAATTTTCATTTTATTAGAGTACATGATAATCTGGTGTACGACCCAAGTAATAATATATCCATTGATGTGACATTTACTTATACATAATATGTATTGTATATGTGCTTGGCTCATAGTTCTGTAATTTACATAATTAACCCCATTCATATTATAGGATTAGGAACATAGGCGTGCAGAATGGGGTTGCTAACTCCTCATTTCACCCAGGGATCTAGAGGGATAATACAATGGCCAATATATTGATGTACATCCCCAATGATAATGCACAACATTAATCCTTCAGTAGATTATAATTAGTGGTTAAAACGTTTAAACACTTAACTTAATATACCAACCAATTAAAATTTAAAGTCCCCATAGTTGTTAAGCCAACGAATAAAAATATGCTATTATAGACCTTTGGGTACCAGTGTAATAAACAGCCCAATGTCCCCTCTTGTTCTGCTTTTTCCCCCCTCAATTTTTACAACCCCCTGACAAAACTATGTGTACACCACCTATGTATATAGGAACATATAGTAAGGAAACACTACTCTATAATTTACTTTGGTATTTAAAATCTTATTTAATTTGTAACATTATGAAAAAATTAGATTTTCATGGATTCTAATTAAGATAGACAGCTGGAATAGAAAAGAAAAGATTTCCTGTACTAACTAGCATCATGTATATAATTTTCTTGGTTGGTATATTATTTTTGTCGATAATGCTTCATGATTAAAAATTCTTCATATTATTGTTTGATTTTTTCTTATTCCTTTTCTTCCTTACAACACCTGCTATATAACTTACATCTTTGATATTTAGTGCTACTTTTGTATGTTGTCATCATTGTTAAACTGAAAATGGAAAAAATAATCTACCTCTAATGCATTAAATTTTTATACTCAATAATTATAAAAAATACAATAAAAATAAGAAAAAATAATTTATAAAAATTAATTAAGCTTATTATATCATTAGAATAAATATTTGAATAAAAGGACTATGTAATAAAGTTGTATAAAAAACAAGTCATATAAATGTCTATTTCAGATAGACAGCTGAAAGTTTTAAATAAGATTCCCTGTACCATAAATCCAGTATATAACGTTCTTTGTATGTCTATTTGTCGGTCATTTTTCTACTTTTGAATTTTGTCATCCTTATATAACTAGAAATAAAAAGAATAATCTATATCTAATGCATTAAATTTTTGTAATTATTAATTATGAGAAAAAATAATAAATAAAAGATTAAGTATACTTATCATATAATTAGAATTAATATATGAATAAAAAAAGACAATGAAATAATGATTTAAATACATAATGAAAGACTATGAAAAATTGTATAAAAAGCACGGACAGTTTGTTCATAAGTAGCACAATTGGAGGTGGTTTTAATATGTTTCCAATATTTTTTCAAATCTGATTAATATCTGCTGGATTAAAACTGGTTTTAATTCATACTGATAAATAATGTATCATATCATACTATACCCCCATTATTATTCAGTTCTATTTAATGAATCTTTGTGAAACTCAAGATTGCAGAAAAAAACTAGAATGTTAAAAAGATTTGCACAATACATATTTTAATAAAATCAATTAAATATAATTAAATACATTTGGGAAACAATCACATTCATATGCATAAATGGGAATTAGCTATATGTTAAAAATTAATAAAAATAAAGTAGTAAGGTTTTTTTTTTGATGAACCTTGAGATTTCAATAACTTTCAGACTGATATAGTTCTCCTTTTTAAAGATTTAGATGTAATTCCTGTAAGGGTTTGAGGCTTTATTCTGACCTCTTCTTACTCCTTTGAGCCCTTAGATGCTAGGGGCAGAGTCGTCAGTAAGAATACATTGGTATATATCTAACTATACCTATCTTACAAATTTTTATGCAACATATATTCTCTCACCTTTTATGTGTTTTGATTAAGGGAATTAAGAAAACAGAAAACAATTTAAACATGTTATGATATTTTTTTATCTTAACTTAATATTAAATAATAGACAGACTAACAGACAGTCCTTTAAAAAGCTATGCTGCTTTCATATACCAAAGTATAATTATATGATCTTTCATAATTTATTACAGTTGGTTAGAAATGGTTCTGTTCACTCTACATAATAATTGTACATATATTTGAATAATTGTTTTCCTTAGTTATGGTTTGAGTACATTTGATAAGTCTACTGTAAATGGCAGTAAAGTCCTTTTAACTTAAATTGCATAAGTAACAACCTTGGGGACTTTTATTGAATATTTATTGCATGTTTAATTTAGTTTAGTGTCCAAACATTCAACCACCACTTGCAATCTACAGTAATATTGTGTATCATCATTGGGAATGTACATACATTCATGGGCCATTGTCTTATCCCTTCAGATCTCTGGGTTTAATAGTTTCTAACTACCAATCTATTTTTTTGGAATCTGGTGTTGAGTTTAAGGAACCCTGCAAGAAATACACCGTTTTAACTGCTGAAAGACTGCCACAAGTAGACCTAATACCCAAAATTTGAAGCCTCCAGCTTCAATGACAAAAAAGTTACAGAAATTTCAAAATGTTTTTTTAGTACAATGAAAGTTTTGAAACATTTTCATTGCTTAACATAGAAATTTCAATATTAAATTACTTTGTCTAGAAGCAAAATTAAAAGCTTATTTTTTTCAGAAACTTAGGCTGCCAGTAACTGATAACATTTTTACAATAAAAACACCCTTTTTCATAGTCAAAATCTGTTTAAAAAATCGGATTAAATTACATTTGTAAGCGTAAAATCATAGTGGGAAAAAATGAAACTAATGTTAATAATACCGATACTCAGCTGTGATTGTTTATTCGGACTTAGCGCAGACTCAGCCTTCTGATTGGCTATAAATCCTAAAGGCTGGCATTCTTACACTACAGTACTCTCGGTACAACGTAAATTAAACTGAAATTTTTTTAATGATATTGACTATAAAAAAGGTTGTTTTTATTGTAAAAATGTTATCAAATACTGGCATCTTTAGTTTCTGGTAAAAATAAACGTTTTTAATAATGAAATTTTTATTAATTGCAATGAAAAACTTTCAAAATTTACATTATACTAAAAATATTATTTTTAAATGTCTATAACTTTTTGTTATTGAAGCTTGAGGCTTCAAATTTTGGGTATTGGGTCTACTCATGGCAGTCTTTCAGTAGTAAATGCGGTATATGTCTTGCAAGGTTCCTTTAATAAAAAAAATAAAATTTCACAATTATGATTTTTCAGGATAAAATGAATATATCTGCATTCATATTGATCCTACTGTGTTCAAGTTCTCAGGAAACTTTTATTATTTCCTTAAATTTACTAGTTGCTAGCTTGTATATTAATTTTAAGTATTTTTGTCTCATGAATTGCAATATAATTGCAATAAGTATAATTCAATAAACCTATATCTTGATAAAACTAATTAATTTTTTTTTTTATTTAGGCAAAATTTGCTCATTATAAGGTAATAATATTTAAATCAATGAATCATTTGCATTTTTCAAACTATTTTTTATCAAAAAAGTGTATACTTTGTAAAAGTCCTAAAAGATAATTTTTTTCAATAAAAGTTACTTCTATATAAAATTGTGCTGGACATTAATTGGGTGTTTCCATTTTTAGAAACAGCAGGTCTTATTAGCTTCTGCAGCTGATTTGGTACAATATGGGGATGGCTTTGATAAAGTGAGTATTAGTTTGAATAAGCTTTTAAGTTATTCCTATATCTTTATCATAGGACATAATCAGTAAATGGTTAAGAAATTCTTACCATCCAACACTTTTAGCAAAAAGCTAAGATCTTTACTTAAACATAAAACTTATTATTCATTAACCTATTTCTAGATGAGCTGCAGCTTGGAATGTTTAAAGATACCTGGGTGTGATGGCTTCTCTTTGGAAGTAAGTTTTTTTTTAAATTGGTGAAATTATATTTAATTACTGTGTAGGTAGATATACCATGGCTGTGCCCATAGCATCTAGGGGCTCTGCATTTGATACAGAAAAACAGTAAAATAGCATTAAACCAACCTAAGCTTCACCAAAATGGAAAACTCATATCAATAATTATAAAAATCTTAAGCAACAAACAAAAATACCTTAAATGACAGGTTATCTGATTCATTTCTGTTGGATCAAAACTGGTTCTATATTTTTTTCATATATTTATTAGATACTTTTTGGCCAGATACCGGATACCAAATATCTGGCTGATTTCTAATGCTGGATATCCAGTATCCGGCGGGTTATCTGGCCAGTGCCAGATATCTGGCAAATTATTGGATATCTGGCGTTGAAAATCAGCTAGATATCCGGTATTCAGATAGTTCCAATATCCAATATCCGGCCAGATATCCGGCCCAACTCTATTATTTAGTCTCCCGGTGCCACCCAGACAGGAAGATGTCAGTTGAGAACAATATTTTGTGCAGGAGGCGCTGGGTCCCAAGCTACTCAGCTTATGTTTAGCACAACTTGCAAAAGTAGTAAGTTTTTTTCAGTATTGGTTTGAAACCAATTAATATCCGGTGGAATATAATTGGTTTTGAGCCATACTGAAAAATTATGTATAGCATCATGATATTTCCAGTTTTCTATGAATATAAAGATGTACAAACCCGTTTTATGAGCAGTTGCCTTTGGCATCTCGGGGCAAAAAAAACTGGTTTTAATCTTATAAATGTGCATTTTTATATCTGCGGAAAGCTGTTTAAAATGCAAAACAATAAATAACTATTATAGGAAACTTATTTACTCTTGTAATTTTTTTAATTGTCCCTAAGTATTGAAATAAAAAATTGTTAAACATTTTCATTTTAGGTAGTGAATAGTTTTCTTTTTTTAGGAGTAATAACATTTATTTGCTGTTGATTCCATTACTGTAAACAGATGCAAGGTATAAGAGAGATGTTTAATTTGAGTCTCATCTAAACATTTCTCATTTTTGTTTAAAAGATTAGTAAAAAGTTTAAATCAGGAGCATTTTCCTCTTAGAATTTTTTTTTTTCAATTTTGAAATTTGTTTGAATAAAAGAATATTTACTTAAACCAAATATCCCCTATTTTGCAATGCAATGGAATGAATCTTGATTAATAATTTTATAAAACTTAATTCATATTAATTTTTTTTAGTTCAATGGTATAAAATACCAATACAGAAATTTTCATTCATTGGTGGAACCCAATGTAATCCTGAAGGTTGTTGTAAAGTAAGTAGCTAATAAAGTAACTGGAACATTTCAGCGTTGTCCGAGTTCTGATAACATTTAAAGATCTTTTCAAGTATCGCTATGAAATTTATGAATATCTGCTGCATTAGAATCGGTTCTCAGCTATACTAAAAATCATTTTCAGGCAATTTTCCATGAACTTCAAAATAAAAATCACAAAACTTATTTTGATTTTTAAAAAACTGTCTATAATATAATGTGATAAATAACTATTCTATCATTCTGTATCTTAATATTTTTTCCTAATTACATTTAGTGAGGGCTGGAAAATTCATGGGCCAAGTGGTAAATTTTATTTTTTTATATAAAATTTTTCTTTATTATTAAAAAAAGTACCTTGAATGCAGGTACAAGGTATGACCAACAAGTGAAATAAATATAAAATAGTATTTGGGGGGCATATGGAGAGGTTGTCAACTCTACTATTTGTTGCCCCCCAACATCAGCTGAAAACTACATATAGGAATCGTGATTTTTTTCGAATTAACTTCATTGTTGGTATAAGCTTCCTTAAATGATTAAACCATTTATTTTAGCATACTTTGCCCCAAATCAATTGGTGAGATTTCCTGAGTATGCTACACCCAGTCCTAATGAGGCTACTGCTACTGTAACTGCTAAATCTTCAGGTGAACAATTAGTGCTCAAAAAGCTTATATATTAAAAATGAATTTTTAGAACAAATCTTTATTGGAATTAATATACTGATATTTTTATTAATTTTAATTATATATTTTTAGATTTATGTAGCTTTACTGATATTCATTTTAAGGTTTGTTAAATTAAACAAAATAAATAGCATTTATATAATCCTCATAAAAATATACTGGAAGTCTGTCTGTACTGAAGAATCTTGCTAATTGATGAACTGATATTTTACTACTTTGCATAGGTCCAGAAAAGGTTTATAACTATTATGGGAGATGACACTACTACTTCCCAAGAGATATAACCACAAAATTGAAAATGGCATAGCCACTAGTAATAAAATAAAATTATAAGTTTTACATAATAATTTTAAATTACAATAAATTAATACTTTTAGACTGACAATTTGAAAATAGCAGATTTACAATCTATCACGTCTCCTGGAGACTGCTATCTTCAATGCAAGAACAATGAAAACTGCCAAGCATGGGTTTTCAAATCAAATGATGACAGTAATATATATTTTTTAAATAATAAAATTGCAAAAAAAAACCAATTTCATTAGTGGGGGATATGATATGGTTCTATACATTAACCCTTACAGATCGGGCCCCAATTCCCACCTTAATAGATCGGGGGGGGGGGAGGGGGGGGGAGGATCATATTGGCCACCCCCTCTATCTCGGCTCCTGTCACAGTTAGAGACATAAATTTTTTTCTGGTGGTTCATGTGTATTTTTAGAGAAAATTACTTGTTCTAGTCATAGCGGTCAGACCGCTCCTTAACCGCTTTTTAGCGGCCAGCAACTAAATATTGAAAGAGCTGTAGAGCAGCCAATTTTGCAGCTAGGATGACAAAATTTTAGGACGAACTTTTATTTTTCATAACAAAAAATTACTTTTTCTGATCTTCGCCGAAAAACGGAAAATAATGGAAACGGCCATTTTCGGCGGTTACGGCGGTAAAACGGCGGTTGGCGGCGCCAATTAATATTTTTATCTGTTTATTGTTGCTCAAGGATTTACCAAAAAAAATTATAGGTCTCTAGCTGTAATAGAAGCCATGATATTCATGATATATGTCTGCAGTAAAAGCTGAACAAAAATCGGTCATAAAGTCGGTCAGGGAGCGGTCAAACGGTCATAACACCACTTTTCTCAGAAGTTTATTGATATCTAAGTATTCACCAAAAAAATTTTAGGTTTCTACCTTCTTAACAAAAGTCATAATGTAGAAATTAAGATTTATTTAGAATTTTTTCTAAATTTGGTGCTACCTAACCGACTTTGACCGGACGCCATGACTGACGCAGACCAGATATCCTTATAAAATCAACTCTTGCCGACGTATAATTACTAAACTTAAAAAGTCATGAAGTCACAACTCTCTATCTTACCTACTAAAAAAATGACATTGAAAAAACTAGAGGGGGGGGGGTCAATATGACCCCCCCCCTCCGATCTGTAAGGGTTAAAGACATGTACTTTTTCTGGCAAATAGAATGGATTTGCAATGATTAATCTTATTTGTGTTTGAAGAGTCCTTTGTTTCACCTATAATTATTTCTTTTAAATAGATAAAGTCTAGAAAACAATAATGGTCTAATAACTATATACTTGTAACTTGTCAAATAAAAAGTTCATGAGGTAAATGTATTAGGTTGTGTTCTCCTAAGATCTTATGAGATGATGTTCAGATCACCACTAATAATATCAGGCTTTAAATACTGTTCTCAGTATGAGCCAAAAACAACAACTCCTGTTACTACTGTTGCTACAACTACTTTATCAACAGCACTAACAACTAGTACTCTAGCTACAACAGCACTAACAACTAGTACTCTAGCTACAACAGAACTAACAACTAGTACTCTAGATACAACAGCACTAACAACTAGTACTCTAGCTACAGCAGAACTAACAACTAGTACTCTAGATACAACAGAACTAACAACTAGTACTCTAGCTACAACAGCACTAACAACTAGTACTCTAGCTACAACAGAACTAACAACTAGTACTCTAGATATAACAGCACTAACAACTAGTACTCTAGCTACTACTCCAACACCTTCTTCTGAAAATGGTAAATATTGTTATCTTTTTCATTTCGTTTTTGCTCTACTTTGTATTATAGATATAAAAATAAAAGAATCGTTGTCCTTCTGCCCTAAAAAATCTTGTTTACTTGTAAAACTGATATGGTTCTTCTTTACAGTGTAGCTTCTCATAGGAAAAGGGAAGGTTCATAACTATTTTTGGGAGGATTTCAACAACCTCCTCTGTATTAATTGCCTTTTAAAAATCTTTACGATGTTAGAAAAATATTCTTGTAAAGATCTAATGCATTTAGGTTGCTTGGAAATCAATTATGTTTTTATGGTAACAACATTAGTCTAAATTCTAGAATTAAATAATAAAAGTTTTGTTTAAATTACAGAAAAAAAACATAAATCTGCTGCCATTTAAAAAGTTTTTTCATATGATTAGGACCAGGTTACATTTCGTAAAGAAGATGTAGGCAAAAATGACCTGGAGTTATGCAGACAGAAAATGGAAAGCTTAAACTGCAAATACTTCTCTTTTGATGGAATCAATCCTATTGCAAGTGAAAGTGAGTATTAACAGATTTTGATGAAATTTTAATATTCATTCTACTAAAGAGCTCCAAATTATTGACAAGGTTCTATCTTAACACAAGTACCTACTTAGTCAATTATCTTGTTGGGGCGGAATTCTCCTTCCATCTGATCATATCTAAAGAAGCCAGACCATCTTCCACTTGAAATGGGATGCTGTTATGAAACACTGATGGATATTAGGTTTTAACAAAAGTACCTCATAAATTACCTCATGTGTTCAGGGATGCTAACCATGACATTCAAACGCTAGGTCCAACAACCTAGGATAACTAAGGGGAGCCAAAAGTCGCCTTTTCTGTCCAAGAACCTGGGGTAATAGGTTAAGTAACATCTGTCAGACAAACAACTCTTTGATTAAATGACCTTTATATTAGAAGACCTAAATGCATGGTAATGAGTTGTGCCTATTTTGGGGGAAAGGCATTCCCCTACTATAACTTTTCTTGCTGCGCACCTGACATAGTTGCAGTAGAAACCATATTAAACGTCTTTAGTTATTACGTAGTGCTATGTAATGATCACATCCCTGCCAACAAGTGGATGCGCTATTTGTTTAGCCAAAGTCATGGGTTGAAAACAAAAGTAACTTTTAAATACAAAAATTATTGAAGGATGTCTGTGTCACTCTGGATGTGGGACAAGAAAAGAAAAACAAGGAGGTTTAATTGCAACAACTGCTTGTGCATCATTGAATGAGGTAAAGGTTTTACCTCAAATATAAAATTTACAATTAAAAGATTAAACCAGTTTTTTTCCTTGAGATGTGAAAGGCACGGGCAAAAAAACTGGTTTTAGTCTTATGATTGTACATTTTATATTCATAGAACACTGGATATAATACAATGCTAGATGAGAACCGGTTCCAATCCACCGGATATTAATCGATTTCAAATGAATACAAGAAAACAACTTATTTTTTTAAAACTTTTACATAACAGCCATATCTTATTTAAATCATAAAAATTTGTTCTATCTATAAATATCACCCATATCTCTGGTATTCAAATGGATAAGACAATGGCCGATAAATTGATATACATCCCCAATGATGATACACAAAACAACCCCTTCTGCAGATTATGATTAGTGGTTGAAAAGTTTGGACACTCAATTTAATGAATTACAATTAAAATTTATAAAAGTCCCAAAAGGTCAATGAATATGAAAAAGTTATAAAACTTTGGGGACTAGTGTAATAAACAGCCCAATGTCTCCTTACTTATTATGGAAGTGCATAAAGTTCTCCATTTTATTTTTACAACCATAAACCTAATCCACATTATAACTATTAAAATATTTCCACATATAATCCTTGTTTATTGATTTTTAATTAGGTTGAGTTAAGTGAGACAGATGTCATTGAATATGTAACTAAAAATTCAGGAATCAACTAAATTCATATTAATCGATCAAGTCAGGGTTGTACTTTCTACAATAACATATTTCTACATATTCTTTGTAGTTTTTCCCATTTTTCAAATATGAATTATCAAGGAATTTTAGTTGATTAAAATTGCAGATACTATTCTATTGCCTTTGATTTGTCCTTTTTGATAAAGAAGGTAATTATTATTGAATTAGCAATGCAAATTTCATTTGAAATTAAAATTTAATTTATGCATCAATAATTATTTTGGTTTAAGGTTAAGTTAAGTAAGGGGTAGGATTGACAAGAAGGTTATGTGACATGAAAAATAGTAAAAATAGTCACAGAGGGTTTTTTACTAAGCACACTAAGTAAAAAAGGGATTTAGCTTACATTAAATTTAATCAATCTTATTTTTTCAGATAATCAATAAAATGACATCTGTTTTTGCTTTAATTTGGTGTGAAAAAATACAATAAAGATATTTTTATAATAAATTAAATAATTATATTATTGTAAATGAATTTTATTCTAAAAATATTTACTTTATAACAATTAACATAAATTGCCCTATATAAATATATATATGGATAAAATATCATACAGTTAATGTTTCCAAGAGAACATATAACTCATTCTTATATTGTAATATACATAATGGGTGGGAATAGGGTAATTTGTTTCTCGACTTGCAAAAGGCCTTTGACCCTACACCACATTGCCAAACTACTCACAAAAATTAGTTACACACTCTCTTTCTCTCTCTCTCATTCTCCAATATATATATATTCTTAATTATACCCATACATTACCCATTCGTTTTTAAAAACAAAGCTTTTCTATAATTAGAGATGGTCAGTTCGTACTTACGTGACAGTTTTGTTGTTGTTGTTAATTTAGGCATGTTAGAATTGTCCTATCAATTTCCAACTTTTCATGATGATTCCTGTAGTAGTTAGGTACGATTTAGAAAGCAGAGCAACTCTATAAATGTTATCAGAATGTCCTTACGTCCATTCTAAACATGTTGAATTTTAACTTTTTGAACAACAAATTTTTTGTTGTTGTTGTTAATTTAGGCATGTTAGAATTGTTCTATCAATTTCCAACTTTTCATGATGATTCCTGTAGTAGTTAGGTACGATTTAGAAAGCAGAGCAACTCTATAAATGTTATCAGAATGTCCTTATGTCCAGTTTAAACATGTTGATTTTTAACTTTTTGAACAACAAATTTTTATGTTATAAAATCATCCGATTTTTCTGATTTTTGGAATAATGATTCCTGGGACAACAAAGTACAATGTTATAGGCGATTCATCTCTAATCAAGTCCTAAAAGTGTTAGTATGTCCTTAAAAATTATCCTGTATTTAAGCAGTTTTTGACCAAATTTACTTACAATTTTGTTTCTACTTTTGTTCATTTATATTCTGATTTATCAGTTCTGAAACTCTACAAGTCTTAATGTTTGTTAGTCCTACCGTTTCAGAGCTTCGCTTTTATGGATGTTGTCATCCTTGTTTCTCTTAATATTACATTATGTCCCACTATTTAACTGGTGAAATAGTAACACATATAAATACATGCCAAAATATGTATATACAATTATTCAATAAAAATTAAGCTACTATTTTACTGATATAAATGACGTCCAAGTTTTTTTTTATTTTGAGGAGGGTCAAATGAGTATTGCAAAGGTTTGAAAGGGGTAATCTAGTGTATTTATTTTTAATTTTGAGAGGGTAAAATTATAGTTTTTAAACTATTAGGGGTAAACACCCATTTAATTCAAGCCTTGGACTTCTATGACTGATATCTTAGTAAATCTATAAATATTTTTCCATACAATTATATAAAAAAATATATTTAGCAATATATTAGATACATTTCTATTTACCAGAGAGAGGGGACAGTGTTATTATACTAGTCCTCAAAGATTTTCAAAACGCATTTCTATTTATTTGCTTTACAACTTTGGGGACTTAATTGAATTTGATTGGTTGGTTTCTTAAGTTGACTGTTCAAACGTTCCAGCCACTAATTTATAGCTACATATAGGTAGTTTTGTTCATCATCATTGGGTATGTACAATTTATTGGCCATTGTCTTATCCCTTTAGATCCCTGTCTCTTTACAAAGAATTGGGTACACATGAGTGAACAAGTTGGATATCAAAGGGTACAAACAAATATGAGTTTCAAGCCAGGGATCTTAAGGGATAAGACAATGGCTGATAAAATTATGTACATCCCTAATGATGATACACAAAATTCCCTCTTCTTTAGATTACAATTATTGGTTAAAATGTTTGGACACTAAACTTCATGAATCAACCAATCAAAGTTCATTAAAAGTCCCCAAAGTTGTTAGGCCAATGAGAACACTTTATTATAAACCTTTGGGGACTAGTGTAATAAACAGCCCATTGTCACCTTCCTTTCTGATTTAAAGTCTAGTTCTAGAGACACATACATTATCCAGTGACATTACATATTAGGTAATATAGGCCTATAAGACTCAGTGATCTTTAAGATAATTTTGACTTTAGGAATGATTCTATGACAGCTGTGCACGTGCAGTAGTGCCTATGAAATAGATAAATATTAAATATGGTTTCATAACTTAAACATAATTGAAGCAACGCTTTAATTTATTGAAAAGTTATGATTTAAATGCATCAGCTTTAAAGTTAATAAAAATTATAATAAATCAAATATATGTCAATAAATGATAAATATTTTTTTTTATTATGTAAGGTGAAAAAAAATATAGGATTTAGAAAATAACTTTCTAAAATGCTTAAGAAACTGATCAATATCCGCTGGATTAGTACTGGTTCTCATTCATAATGAAAAAACATGTATAGCAATTTTTTCTCAAATTTTGAATTAAAAATAATATATCAATACCAGTTTTGTTAACCCAGGCACTCATAGCGAACAAGACTGGTTTCAATCTTATACTTTTTCATTTTGATATCCATTGAAATCTGTCTATAATATGATGCGATAAATAACTATTCCATTTTCATCTTACTAAATCCTAGATGTATGTATTTCTGTATTGCTTGAGAGTGTGTGTAAACAACAAAAGTCACTTAACCCCAGCAAGGGTTAAACAACAATGGGTTTATGCAACATTGGGCAAACAAACATATAGGACACAGAATGATATGCTAACAAATTATTTGTAAAATCAAAAAAAATATTTATTTAAAAAAATGTTTTGATGGAGATTTTAGTCCTATAATCAGAAATACAGTGTGTTTTTTTTATGTGAACTTTTTTGAAAGCAATTTTACCCCACTTATAGTTATCAGAATTTAATGATTAATGGCTTATTTTATTCGATTTTTAATGCAATTAATAGAACACCAAAAAAATATTTAAGTTTTTGTTTAAAAAATACAGTAAAATCTAAAATTCAAAACTTAGATGTCAACATCTAAAAATGGTTTTAGCGCATTTTTCTTAGGCTCAAATATTCAACCTTTTGCAAGAATGGCTGCTAAACACTTTGAATTGGAGATATAGAGCTAAATATGTATACAGATTCTATTAGGGACATGCACTAGAACATATCAAAGTTTGAAGGTCATATCTCAACCAGGGAGGGAGTACTTGCCCCACAAAGTCGACTACAGAAAATCCAATTTTTTTCTTGCAAAGGGTAGAAGATTTAGGCATAAGAAAAATGCGCTTAAACCATTTTAAGATGTTGACACCTAAGTTTTGAATTTTAGATTTAACTGTACTTTTTAAATAAAACCTGAAATATTTTTTTGATGTTCTATTAATTGCATTAAAAAACGAAGAAAATAAGCCATTAATCATTAAATCCTGATAAGTATAAGTGGGGTAAAATTGCTTTCAAAAAAGTTCTCATAAAAAAAACCCACACTGTATATTTGCTATAATTACTTATAAGAATGAAAAATTCATTATAAGGAAAAGCTTGATTGATTTTCAATAACTACATATCATTACATCTTGACAATTCTAAAGGGGTTCAACAACTTGTAAAAGAATATATATTGTACAAACTAAAAATAACTAAAAGTTAAGAAAAAGTTGACTATCATAACAAAAACAAATAAGGACATGCATAATTAGACAATTCTAACTAATATCTCCATTCATGCAACTCGTATACTTTTGCTGTATAGTATTGGGTTTTGATTTTTAAAGAACTATCATAAATCAAGTAAGGTATGACATAACATATCTGCTTTTAGTTCAAAAACCATATTACATCAAAACACGTTATGCTGTTTAGTTAAATTAGTTAAAAAGGGTAATGTAAAAACTCTTTAAACTGCTTAGTTCTTTGAAATCAACCAAGTTGCAGTTGTCTGTAACAGATGAGATGTTGTCTAGATTGCTGTTAACTATCCCTAAAACAGAATAGAATCTTAAATACAGATATAAAAATACAAAATTAACTTGTGTTTTTAGATTTGAAATTTATCATTATAAACCTTTTATTACGTTTTATAATAACATTATAAAATAAAGCATTTAAAAACTACAAATAAATTAATTTAAAATCAAACAACTATACCAAAATTATTTAAACCCTGCCTAAGGCACATAGAACCTGTCAAAACCAAAAGTTCCTTCTATGAAAAAATATTATTTGATAATGCAATAATTTATTTTTCAACAGTAATATGTGAAATATATGAACAAAATGACAACTTTTCCCACAAATACACATGATGTTAAATTGAATTATCTAAATTAATGTTTTGTTTTCAATTATTTGTTAGGAAAAAGTCTTAAACCGTCTATTTCTTATGCCTTAGGATCAAAATCTTATTTGGAATTTTAGCAGGATAAAATCAATATCTTACAAATATGAATTATCTATGAATACATTTGTGAGTTTTTGCTTCGATGGATTATTTCAGATAGTTTCTGTCTTGAAATACCATAAGCTTGCAGTATGCTGTCAAAGATGCTGAGAGCACTGAGTCCCAACCATAGACCAAGAGCAGAACCAAGATCAACTATCAGGCTGAAGGTGTCATAAGCAGCAACATCTGTAACAAGTGTACATTAGTTAATAATTGTTTCAATTCCTTAGTTTATAAAGTAATGTTGTTATTTTACTATATTAAGGACAAGCAATTATAAAACACAAATCTTGGATGTGGGGGTGAGGAGGGTGAACTACATATTTTTGTTGGTGAACAATTCATTCAGGGGGCTTAAACACTGCAATAGTGGTATGATAATATCTCTTGAAATGTCCCTCATGATTGATTAATTATTTTATTTGATATGTAATACCTGTGTGAACAGCCACATTAGGATTCATCTCCAGAAAAACATATCCAGTGTTTATCCTGTTTGATAGGTGATACAATTTTGTCAACTCCATGCTCATTGACTGACAGGGTAGTAGACACTTTGCAGAACTCTTTGTTTCAAGTCCCTTAAAGAATCTTCTCATTTCCATTTCAACTTCTTCAAGTACTTTCTGTGATGGTTCTTGTATAGCTTGGTCTATTTTGCAGGTGCAGTTTTTCTTTTGAATCCATGGTGGGATACAACCATACCAGTTCAGAAAACTTTCTTGCATCTTCTCATGTAAACATGCTCCATAACTGGAACCCAGGGAACCCAGCTTATTGTAGTCGGTACAAGTTCCTCCATCCAGTATCTTATGATTGTGCAGTTGTATCTTTACCTCATAGTTATATCCTTGAAAAGTATTATTACCACTTGGTCCAAACTCACCCATGTAGACACTCATATAGTTCAAACTCAAGTTGTTAGACCTTGCAGGATCAATGAGCAAAAACAAAGTTTTGTAACTGGATTCAATCATAACAGTTTTGTTTGTATGCAAAAGTTTCATGCAAAATCCATAAGGATATAAAAATACTTTATCAGCACCAACTCTTTTGCTGCCATCAATTAATTTCTCTGAAGCAACAAACTTGAAATTTTCATAATCAGCTTCAAAGAGTAATTTGACCAAATCTTCAAAGGTCTGATTACCATTCTTGCCAGTCCAAGTCAATTTCCCATCAGAAGTAATTCCAGATGCAAACATGGTCTTAGTTGCATAACCAACTTCTTTAGCAGATAAGAAGTAGATTTGGTTGTCTTGGCATACATATATTATTGGTTGTGTAATACTATCATAAGAGATGGTTGATGTTTGTTCAACAATAGGCCTAAAAATGTCAATTGTCAAATAATATCTACATTTACGGCAGGTCTGTCTAGGGCACTTATTTTCAGAATATGCATATTTATGTATACAACTAATAAAATTAAGATAATTCCAGTCACCAATGAGGAATTGCTTTGAGATCTTAAAAGCACTATAATCATTATCAGAAAGTGCATTTTGAAAGGTATTAGCAATTTTTACCTATGCTAATTAAAAATCTACTTTATCATTGGAATGTTAATTCTTACATCATTTCATTAATTGATATCTAAAAAATTTAATGCATAATCAACATATTTTCCAGCAATGTGACAGATATAGATTGAATTATAATATACAATTTCTTCAAAGCTTCTTACTATATAATTGTTAATGTTCCAATGATAAGCTATCTTTTTTTTCAGCCTTGCTTTTATGGATGTTGTCATCCCTGGTATGAATATTTTTTATGAATAAGAAATTTTAAAAAATAAAATTGTTTAATTACCTAGCAATATATTTCAATACTGAATTTTGCATTTGAAACACAAAAACTCCAAAAGCAAGAATTTGAAACAGAACTCTTAAAATTCCCATTTCTAGAATTTTTTTTTGAAATTAAAGGTTTATATAATGGTATTTGGAATTAACTGACACGATGTTAAAACTAATAGATCACTAGTGTCATGCTTAAAGTATATGAAAAAAAATATAAAAAAAAAAAAAAATAAATTATATTGTTATTACAATAATAAGTATTAATCATATTCCTTAATTTCATTGAAAAGTAATTACATTAAAAAGTGTTGTATATTTTAGTTCTCAAAAAAAAAAACTTTTTTAAAGACAATTGTTTGCTCATAATTATACTTAGAAGTTAATCAAATAGTAGGAGAATATTTTTAGAAATGATAAAAATAAAGTATGTTAATTATTTTTTTTCCCAATAAATAAATCAAAACAGTTGGTAATGTTATTAGAGTTGCTGGCTAAAGCTGTGACATTATTCTAAAATCATAGCAGTTTACTATTCTTTAAAAAAAGAAAACAGCAGTTCATATTTTCCCAAAAAGATGTGGCTGATTGTTTTTTCTTGACCGCTAGTTAAAATGTTAACAAGCCCAAGTTACATTTATAGTATAAAGTGTTAAATTATATCACAACTTAAAACTTACCTGGATGGTAATAGTTCAACAAAGGTTTAGGAGGTAATGACTATTTCTATTATGTTTATATTTATAATATTTGATATTGGTTATAAATAATTCTAGCTCAATCAATAATTTTACAATTTTTATTAACACATCTATCTTGATTAAAAGTTAGAATATTTTAATGTATGATAAACCTAAAATCAAACTGAAGACATGGCATTTACTTATGAAATTGAAAAGAAACTTTTGTAATTTACAACTTTTGTTAGTTAAATTTTTAAAAGTAAAAACCTCCCTTTCACAAATATTGTTTCATGTTATTCTTGTCTTTTGATCTCAATTATCAACTATATATTTCTATAAAGTTATTATGTATTTAGTTGCTTAGAACTAGATTTTGCAGTAAATATTAAATGTCTGAGTTTAAATCAAAAGGTTTTCTAGCCGTAGTTCTGCTATAAATATTTTTCCTTTCAAATTTTAAAAACTTTATTTCAACACAAGCAATATGTGTTAAAGAGGCAGTGAAATGGCAGTCAAACATTTTAGCGTCTTATATGAGGCATTTAGCAAATTATTTGAATTAATTAATTAATTAATTAAAAGTATGTAATTTTTGTAAGATTAATTTGACCTTAAAATCTTTTTATACATGAATTTTTCCATTACTAAATTTAGACCACTGTTTCTTTGTAATGTTTGATTTTTTTGTGGGAATATCTATTGAACCAAGGTTGCTAGGTCTGGAAAAAACCCAAATTTATTAATTATATTTGTTAAATTGGCAGATAATTGTATGAATCTTTTGGTTTTGTTATAGGTTTATTGACGAAGTTGTAGTTATGTATCCAATGTAAATAAAATATTAAATAATATTAATGTAAAAAAAAGAAAGCAAAGAAAAAAATTACATTTAAATTGGCAATAATTGACTATAATTTGTATAATAATGACACAATTTTATTTAATCATAAATAAATATGTTCTTATTCAAAGGGAAAATTTTTATTTAACAAGTTCAACACAGCTAAATAACTTGAATCCTAAAAAAAAACATTTAATTTTGTTGTATATGATATGGTTAAATGGTGTTATGTAATATATACCTTGTTCGCATGTTTATACCACAAAGTACAGCAATGTCTGTCTGTATGACTGAAGCTTAAGGGGACTACACATGTAAAAAAAAATTCTTTATATTATTAAACCTTGACATTTATCAGCATCTTTAGCTATTCTGATCCACCAAAGACTTCCTTTTCACAAAAATATTGAGAATTTATGTCTCAATTTTGCAGCTGTTTTGGAGGAAAAAAAGGAAAGTAACGAAAAATCTAAATTTTATTGTTTCTAGGAATATTTTACTTGTTATATATAAATAATAACCATAAGGGATTTATTTTATAATAAAAATTGACAATGCATGTTTTAATAATGATGTGATTTATTAAAAAAAGATTATTGTTATGGAGAAAAAAATACCTTACTGTTTCAAGAGGGCTGAATCTCAAAGGTTATTCAAAATGATATTTTTTTATTGCACTGGACAATAAATAACCTACTTAGATTTAGATTACACTTCTATCAGAAATAACAATATAAATCACACATTTTTAAACATTTTTAATGAAAATCCAAACAGGGACTAGTGTATATGTGCAAGTTATACATTTAATCAATGTGATTGCTGTTGGTCTTAACGATGGAATCAATAAGGCATTTGAACCAACAGCATGCTTCTGTCCCTGTCCATGGGGTGTAATACCTCCTTAATGAAAGTCATAAGGGAGGTCTTGGTAATATGTGGATGTCTATTAACACATGTTTTAAAATTTGCTCTCAAAAATAGTTCATAGGATCAAGGTCAGGTGAATTAGGAGGCCTACGTCAACACAGTTCTCAATTAACTCAGTTCTCCATGGATATTTTTGACACATAGCAGTCCTCGTGACAGTTCAGATCCCTTGCCACAGCCCCATGGACTTGGTAGGGTCCTCCTACACACTCCCCATCACCTTGACAACAAAGTCAGTGTCCCTGACCATCCTGGCAGCACCTTCATTCTTGTGGATCCCCTTGATAGTGGCATCAATGTCCAGGTGTCCTCTAACTTCTTGCAGATACTGAACACTCAGTTAACTAATTGCTAAAGTTGTACCTATTACTTACTTTGAGATTTTGCTGCCATTATTAATTAAAAGCAATGATTACAGCAGAACTCAATAGCTGCTTGTCCCACGTATAGCCTATTATATCGATCTTGGATGAGGCCATGTTGGTAATTAAGCCAAAATTTGTTTTAGAACATTGCAATCTTTCATTCAACATTAAAAAAAATTGAATACTGTATACCGTAAAATGTTGTTTCCTATCTTGTTTCTAGTAAAAATTGGTGGAAAAAGCATTTTTTCATAGAAAACAAGAGCCTGTTTTTTTTGCCTTATCTTTGAGATATTATGAATGAGATGATGTTAAGGTTTGATAATCAGATGATAATTATTATCATGAACAAAAAAACATCTTACCATATGTTCACATATTTTCATACCATTGACCTAATTATATGTATGTAGTTAAAAAAGTAGTTATTTAACAAGTTCAGCATAAGATAATTTTTTTTATTGATCTTTTATTCCTTTCATAGCTTAAATTATGGAAAAATATTTGCTATACGCTAAGGAAAATGAAAAATTATTGAAGTTATAGCAAAAAAATAGGTTTACAGTATCATGACTGTCAAAATCTAAATATTTTCTGAATAATTTATTAACATGTTAAAACAACATGTATTGTACAAATTAAAAAAATACCTAAAAGTTAAAAAGAAAAAATTGATTATCATAACAAAAACAAATAAGAACTTGCACAATTAGACAATTCTAATCTCTATTCATGCAACTTTTAAACTTTAGCTGTATGATAATAGGTTTGGATTTTAAAAGGAAAAAAACATTAAATGATTATTAATACAGGTAGTTTATGACATACCATATTTGCTTTTTTGAATGTTATTACAAACCTTGTCTGTAAGAGATTAAATGTTATTCCAAAATAGGTGTTTTTAACCATCATTTAAGACACACAAAAAAACATTTCTTCTTATTATTTGTTTAGATTTTAAATTATTAGAGATAAACATGAGATAAATCAAAGTTATACAAATATATACAATTTGATTTAAAATTCACAAATTATCATCATTAAATAATTTCAAATATGTTTTAAATTAACATAACAATAGCATTTGATATATACAAATAGATCACATTTTAAATCAAACAATGTTATAATTCTAAAAGCATATAAACCCAGCCTAAGGCACATAGCACCTGCCTAAACCAAAAGTATTTTTATTAAGAAATATTAATTTGATAATGCAATAATTTAATTTACAAAAGTAAAAAGTAAAATTATATATACATATATTTATGTAAGTGAAAATTTCCACAGTAATGCACACATTATAAAATAGAAATCAATAATTTGTTTTCAAAGCTTAACTAACACATTCATAATTACTTATGGTGAAAAATACATAGTCATAAATATTTTTATTTGGAATAAGAATTACAATTATTTCATAAAAACTATTAATAATATAAATTTGTTGACCAAGCTAATATTGCTTGATATATTTCTAGAAGCAAAAAAATGAATTAAAAATGATTGCTAAAATCAATATATGTATATCTGCATTTCTTAGTACAATGTGTTTATATTAAAGAGAGGTTGAAAAACATTCTAACTTTAAAATATATCATTATTACCAATTGGTACATTTGTGTGTTTTAACAAGGAAAAATTGCAGATATTTTCTGTCTAGACATTTCATAAGCTTGCAGTATGCTGTCAAAGATGCTGAGAGCACTGAGTCCCAACCAGAGACCAAGAGCAGAACCAAGATCAACTATCAGGCTGAAGGTGTCATAAGCAGCAACATCTGTAACAAGTTTATGTTTAAGACTCTAGAGGGCTTGGTGTCACTCCAGGTACTAAACCTCTCTAAACATCTTTAGTTATGATGTGGTGTCAGGCAGAGATTTGCACCTATCACCTTAATGATGTCAAGAAGATGCACTACGTGGCGAGCAGTGTGAATTCTACTTTAAAATTTTGACATGCAAAGCAAAATTGAGGGAGATGTAAGCTTTATGTAATACATAAGTGTTGAATTTTTAATTTGATACTCCTTCTTTTTTGTCTACCCACTGCATAATCAAAAACAGGTGTCTTTTGACAGATAAAATAAGCACACAAGTGAAAAACACCCACCTTACCTGTTTGAGGAGGTTTTTGACTATTGTAAAGGGAATGAAGAGTGGTGTAAAGGGATGGACAACGGTCAGCTGAATTTTTGTACACAGTTTCCTTATCCTATCTCAATATTTACTACATTTGAATGTGAGAAATTGAAGTATGAAATACACATTCTAGTTGTTGATCAGTTCATTCATATGTGGGCTTAAATACTGAAATCTAACTTTTAATCAGTGCAGTTGTGCAATTTTATCTGCCTACTATCATCTAACATTGAGCAAGTATTTATTGTACCATCATGAATGTTCCTCATGATCAATTGATTATTTTTTATGAAATATATTATACCTGTGTGAACAGCTACATTGGGATTCATCTCCAGAAGTACATATCCATTGTTTAATCGGTTTGATACTTGATACAATGTTGTCAACTCCATACTCATGGATTGGCAAGGTAGTAGACACTTTGCAGAACTCTTTGTTTCAAGTCCCTTAATGAATCTTCTCATTTCAATTTCAACTTCTTCAGATACTTTGTGTGATGGTTCTTTTATAGCTTGGTCTATTTCGCAGGTGTGGTTTTTCTTCCGAATCCAAGGTGGGGTACAACCATACCAGTTCAGAAAACTTTCTTGCATCATGTCTTGTAAACACGCTCCATAACTGGAACCCAGCTTATCGTAGTCGGTACAAGTTTCTCCATCTAGAATCTCATGATTGTGTAGTCGTACCTTTACTTCATAGTTATATCCTTGAAAACTATTATTACCAGTTGGTCCAAACTCACCCATGTGGACAGTCATATAGTTCAAACTCAAGTTGTTAGACCTTGCAGGATCAACCAGCAAGAACAAAGTTTCATATTTGGATTCAATTGAAACAGTTTTGTTAGTATGCAAAAGTTTCATGCAGAATCCATAAGGATTTAAAAATACTTTATCAGCACCAATTCTTTTGCTGCCATCAATTAATTTCTCTGATGCAACCATTGTAAAACTTTCGTAATCAGCTTCAAAGAGTAAATTGACCAAAGTTTCATATGTCAGATTACCATTCTTGCCAGTCCAAGTCAATTTTCTATCCAAAGTGATTCCATAAGTAAAGTCAGTCTTAGTTGGGTAACCAATCTCTCTAGCAGATACATAGTTGAACTGGTTGTCTTGGCAAACATATATTATTGGTTGTGTAATACTATCATAAGGGATGGTTGATGTTTGTTCAACAATAGGCCTAAAAAACATAGTATTTTTTAATATGATTTATAGTTGTTCTATTATAGAAGGTACTAACTGTCCCATTATGCATACTTATACAAAGAATTTTTTGATAGTTCCAGTCACTAATAAGGAACTACTTTAAATTCTTTCAGGCACTATAATCACTACCAGACAGTAAATTTAGATTATAAAATCTGCAATTTAGTTGGAATTAATCATTTTGAAAAAAGTAATACATAATGAACACGTTCTCCAGCAATGAGACATATTTAGTTGAATTATTGTTTAAACTTATACTTATTATATAAAAATTCTTAAACCATTTAGAGCATTTTCAGCACTCTATATTTTTTTATGGCTATAAAATTTTAGAAAAAAAAAATAAAATTTTAAATTACCTAGCAATATATTTCAAAACTGAATTTTGCATTTGAAACACAAAAATTCCAAAAGCAAATATTTGAAACAGGACCCTTAAAATTTTCATTTCTTAATAGTCTTGTTTCCTATAAATATGAAGGTTTACTGGTAAATGTAATTTAACAAGTTCTTTCTAAGTAATTACTTGGACAAACACAAAATCCCAATATATTTAACTCAAAGTCAACAATTCTACAGAAACCATTTTATTTAATTTTGTACCATTTATAAAAAAATAAATATACTCTTTATGCTTTAGGAATATGAAGGTCTTAATTGCAAGTATAAAGATAATTTTTTCCAAAAAAGGAACTTTCACCCCATCTGAAAATTAAAATATAACTCAATTGTAAATCTACATTCTACAAATCTAGTACAGCTATAGAATCTAAATTTTGAAAGAAAGTTAGCTTTCCTTGAAAGAGGAGTGGGGAAGTCAACTCATCCCCAACTTAATATTTTATTTTTCAAAAGAAAAAGTAAAAATGATTTGGAAGCTCATTTTTTTCTAGGGAAAGGCAGTGTTACCCTCACCAGAAAAAGAATGAGAAGTTTCACTGTAAGGGAGAAACATATCAGTTCATAGGTCAGAGAGACCCTTTGGTACACACAGACAGACAAACAGACAAATGTCCTTCTCTTATCTAACCTTTTTTCCTAACTTGTACACTAAATTAGTTTTTGCAAAGTAGTATTGATTTTTTGGGGAAATATAATTATTTTTAAGTAAATCCCATTAGTGTAATGAGATTCATTGCTGGCCAAATATTATTAAATACTACATAATATTAAGATATTACGCAAAAACTTTTATTGGGCTGTTTTCAATTTTCAAAAATATTAATTAGTGATATGTAAAACTTAAATTATTTCATTATTACATAAATTTCAGCCTTTTTTTTACTTTCTATTCTTATATCTTATTATTTTTCTACTTAAGTTGCTGATATTTTTGACAAAGCCCAAAATGACTCAAAAGTCAGCTATATGACGTCATAAAAACGAGAGATTATCCATCTTTTTTTTAGGGGTTTTCTTTCCCACTTCTCCTCTCATCTCCCTCATTTTTATGACTTCATATGGCTGATTTATGAGTCATTTTGGTCTTTGTCATATTTTTTTGAGGTCTAGTTTTTAAGTTTATTAACAACAGTGTTTCATTAAGATATGTTTCCCCTATCTGAGTAACTATATCTTTATATAAAAGTAACAGGACCTGTGTGTGTATGTCTGTGTGTACCAAAGGATCTCGATAACCACTGAACCGATATGATTCTTCTTTACGAACAAAAGCTTTGAAACTATTTTGGGGATATTACCCCTAGAAAAGAAATACCAAAAAAAAGCAGTACAAAACTTTTTTTACAACTACAATTTAAATTGATGGTGTCGATTTTGAGCATTTTTTTATCTACACTGGGTAAAGCTATACGTTGGTTTTTTGTATGTCCTAAAAGATTTAAATACAATAACCTGTATTCAACACCATTTCCCAAAGTTTTATAATAACGTTTTCTTATCTATAAGCTTGACAACTTTGCTAACTTTTTTTAAAAATTTTAATTGGTTGGTTTATTTAGACTGTCCAAACGTTACAGCCAATAGTCTTAATTTAGAAAACGGGTAATTTTCTTTATCATCATTGGGTATGTACATCAACTTATCTGCCATTGTATTATCCCTTTAGATCTCTGGGTAGACCAAAAAAGTTAGTAAGTTAGTTTACTCTGATTTTTTTTTTTACTTTTCTTGCTATGTTAGTTTGTGATCTTGTTATATGACAAATGTATTTTTGATACATTTTCATGACTATAAATCTTTTACTATATATCATGAAATTATTCATTTAAATAGCAGGAAATACCTAGTACCCAAAGTTTATCATATTTAGTTGTTGGATTAAAACTTTGGGTACTTTCATTAAATTTTGATTGGGTTGTTCATTGAGATGACTGTCCAAAACTTTACAGTCAAAAGAGTTAATTTTCTTTACCATCATAGGGAATGTGCAATGTGCATTAAGTTATTGTCCATTGTCTTATCCCTTTAGATCCCTGAATAAATTGATAATAAGGGAAAGAATAAATAAATCAAATAATCCTTTAGTAGTTTATTTTCTTATATTTAGGAATCTGAAGGGAAAAGATAATTGCTGATATATTGATGTACATCTCCAATATGATACCCTAATTACCCCTTCTGTAGATTACAATTAGTAATTGAAACGTTTGAACACTCAACTTAATAAAACAACCAATCAAATTCAATTAAAATCTCCAAAGTTTTTTAAGAAATGAAATAGTAAACATTATTATAAAACTTTGGGGACTAGTGTAATAAACAGCCCAATGTCACCTCTTTCCTTACATATATTAAACCACTAGCCCCTAAAAGCAAAAATGTTTTGGGGGAAGCGTGGTATAATTTTTCATGGGGGCCATACATATCTTAATCTACATAACCCACATGTAGGTAAACAGCCTTAAACCTGCTATGGAAAAAATAATAAACTTTCTAGAAAATTGTGGAAAAAGTGGTTTCTAACATGTGCATATAGACAAACAAACATCCTGTTACTTTAGTATATATAAGTTAGTTATGATTCCTTTCTCTCCCAAATATGTGTAATATTATGTTTTCTAGGCCAAACCCAGGGAGGGGGGGGGGGGACAATAGGATGTTTATTAGACTAGTCCCCAAAGTTTTATACTAACGTTTTCTTATTCGTTAGCTCAACAACTTTGGGAACTTTTATTAAATATTGATTGCTTTGTTCATTAGGTTTGGTCAAGCTTTTCACCCACTAATTGTCATCTAAAAAAGGGGTAATTTTGTATATCATCATTGGGGATGTGCATTAATTTATCGGCCATTGTCTTATCCCTTTAGATGCCTGGGCCCCAAACCCAATCCTAACATCAATTTATATATTTGTGATAGGTAAACTCTCTTCTTAGCTTTGGGCACTACTAGGCTTACTTCAGATATTTGCAGGAATAATATAAGAATTCACTAAAAGTACCCAACATTTCTGAGCCAACGAATAAAATAAGGCAATTATAAAACTTTGGGTACTAGTGTAATATACACATCCACAATCGTACTAGAAATCACCATTTCAATGATAAGTTAACATGTTTAAAATAGACCTAAGAATAAACTATAGTCAAATTTTACCTAATTGTTCCAGGAATTACATTAAAAGATTTAAAACCAGTAGGAAGATTCTAACATGCCTAAATATACCATATGAGTCAATTGAATAGACATGTTACAATTTTACTTTTAGAAAAGACCAATTTGTTTGAATATCACCCAGAAGATAATCATTACAAGCCTACTATTGCATCCCATATACTCCAGAGAAGTCATCAATAACTGTACAAAGTTATCAATCACAGAATATAACCAAGGTCATTACACTCTTCTATGTAACTATCTATCTATCCATCAGACTGCCTATCCATCTATCTATCTATCTATCTATCTATCTATCTATCTATATATCTATCTTTCTACTACTACATAATCATCAATAACTGTACAAAGTTATCAATCACAGAATATAACCAAGGTCATTACACTCTACTATGTATCTAACTATCTATCCATCTATCTATATATCTATATATCTATCTATCTGTCTATCTATATATCTATCTACTACTACATAATCATCAAGTAAGGTCATTACACTCTACTATGTAACTATCTATCTATCCATCTATCTATATATCTATCTATCTGTTTATCTATCTATCTATTTATATATCTATATATCTATCTGTCTGTCTATCTATCTATCTATCTACTCCTAGAGTCATCAATATCTGTACAAAGTTATCAATCACAGAATATAACCAAGGTCATTACACTATACTGTATATCAATCTATTAATCTATCTATTTATCTATCTCTCTGTCTATCTGTCTATCTATCTATATATCTACTACTCCTTCCACTCTTCTATTTATATTTATCTATCTATGTGTCTATCTATCTATCTACTAGTCCTAGAGTCATCAATATCTGTACACAGTTACCAATCGCAGAATATAACCCAATTTCATTGCACTTAACTGTTATCTATCTATCTATCTGTCTCTCTATCTACTCCTAGAGTCATCAATAACTGTACAAAGTTATTAATCAAAGAATATACCCAAGGTCATTACACTCTACTGCTATATCTATCTATCTATCTGTCCATCTATCTATATATCTATTTAACTATCTATCTATTTATATATCTATCTATCTATCTGTCTGTCTATCTGTCTATCTATCTATCTATCTACTCCTAGAGTCATCAATATCTGTACAAAGTTATCAATCACAGAATATACCCCAAGGTCATTACGCTCTACTGCTATATATATCTATCTATTTATCTGTCTCTCTAACTATCTATCTATCTATCTATCTATCTACTCCTAGAGTCATCAATATCTGTACAAAGTTATCAATCACAGAATATACCCAAGGTCATTACACTCTTCTATCTATCTATATATCTATCCATCTGTATGAATATCTATCTATCTACTACTCCTATCCATCTGTATGAATATCTATCTATCTATCCATCTATCTATATATCTATCTACTACTACATAATCATCAATATCTGTACAAAGTTATCAATCACAGAATATACCCCAAGGTCATTACGCTTTACTGCTATATATATCTATCTATTTATCTGTCTCTCTAACTATCTATCTATCCATCTATCTATATATCTATCTATATATCTATCTATCTATCTACTACTCCTAGAGTCATCAATAGCTGTACAAAGTTATCAATCACAGAATATACCCAAGATAACTATCTGTACATATATATCTACATAACTATCTATCTATCAACCACATAATAGCCAAGGTCATTACACTCTTCTGCTACACATATCTATCATTCCATTTGTCTATCTATCAATCACAGAAAAAAATAAACTAAATCTATATATATATATATATATGTATATGTTTGTATATGTCTGTCTAACTGGCTGTTTAACTATCAATCATAGAATCAATCATTATACTCTACTGCTAAATCTATCTATCTATCCATCTGTCTGTCTATCTGTGTGTCTATCTATTTATCAATCACAGAATACCCCTCATTACTCTCTGCTACTATATTTATCTGTCTATCAGTAGCTATATATATATGTCAGTCTATTTATGCGTCTATCTATTTATAAATCAATCACTGAATACCCAAGGACATTACACTTGCTATTATATCCATATGTCTGTCTATCTACCTATCCAACTGTCTGTCCATCCGTTTGTATTTATCTGTATATATATCTTTGACTGGATCTACGTACAGACACACTCATATAGTAGCTACGCTTATAAAAATGAATGTGTGTTGACTTTATTACAACCATACAAATAATTTAGTACGTACATGGGTAAATCAATAAACTTTTTTCAAATATAATAAATTAAATTGAACTGTTATTCAGTAAAATTTTAACATATAGAAAGGGGACATTCAAATTGTATACCCAAAGTTTTATAAACAGGTCCTTCCATTCGTTGCTTAAAAACTTTAGACATTTTTTTTTTAACTTAGTGTTAGGTTCAAACGAGATTTTAGCATACTTGTCTATGGAAATTAATATACCGGGACTAAATATAACACAAATACAAATACTTATTGCTATTCCATATATCTATGAAATAACTTGCGAGTTCTGAAACCTCCCACTTATTTTGAAAATATATTAGAAACAAGGATGACAACATCCATAAAATCGAAGCACTAAAACGGAAGGAAAACGAACATTAACACTTGTAGAGTCTCAGAGCTTAATAAGCAGATTATTATTGCATAAGTATAAACAAAATTGCAAGTAAATTTGTTGCAAATCTGCATAAATACATACATAATATTATTTAAGGACATACTTACATTTTTAGGACTTAATTATAGAGATGCTTTGCTTATAACATTGTACCTTGTTGTAATAGGAATCAGTATTCTAAAATCAGATGAATCGGATAATTCTAACATACAAAAATTTGATGTCAAAAAAGTAAAAAATCAACATGTTTAAAATGGACATACGAACATTTTGGTAATGACTATAGAGTTGCAACAGGAATCACCATGCAAGGTTTGAAATCGATAGGATTATTATAACATGCCTAAATTAACGAATAAATCTAACCCTGACGGACTAACGGACGGACCGATCCTAACTATAGAAAAGCTTCGCTGTCAATAATACAAATACATATTGCTATTCCATATAACTATGAATATAAAACTTGCGAGCGCTGAAACCTCCCACTCTCCCTTATTTTGAAAACATATCAGAAATAAGAAGGGTGATTTTAAAGGCGAAGCTTCTCTACAATTAGGGTCGGTCCGTCCGTATTTCCATCCGTACGTAAAGGATACCTTTTTTCGTTAATTTAGGCAAGTTAGAATTGTCCTATCGATTTCAAACTTTGCATAATGATTCCTGCAGTAGTTAGGTACGATTTAGAATGCGAAGCAACTGTATAATCGTTACCAGAATGTCCGTACGTCCATTTTAAACATGTTGATTTTTAACTTTTTAACAACAATTTTTTATGTGATATAAGGTGCGGAAAGGGGCCTGACTGTTAAGGGTTCAATACAATAAACATGTGAAGTTTACATTGATCTAAAGGGATAAGACAATGGCCGATAAATTAATGTACATCCCTTCTGTAGACTATAATTAGATTACAATTAGTAAACACTCAACTTAATGAACCAACCAATCAAAATTTGATAAAAGTCCCCAAAGGTTGTGATATTTGCCTAGAAATACGGTTTTGATGATTTGATAATATGATTGCAATGAATTAGGAACAGTAAATTACACTGGTACCCAAAGTTTTATAACCAGGCCATGTTAATTTATTCGTTGACTCAACTTGGATTAAGTACTTGGGTACTCTCATTTAATTTTAATTGTTGGTTCCTAATTTAAAGTGCATAAACTTTTTAACCATTAATATATATTAATATAAAAAAGAGATATTTATGTTTGTAATCTTTGGGGATGTATATTAATTTATCGTCCATTGTCTTAACCCTTTAGAGAGGGATTGGACATTAGGCTGTTTGTTACACTAGTTTTATAATAGCGTTTTCTTATTCGTTTGCTTAACAACTTTGGGGACTTTAATTGAATTTTAATAGGTATGTTGATAAAGTTGAGTGTCCAAACGTTTCACTTTCAACCACTATTTTTTATCTACAGAAGGGGTAATTTTGTGTATCATCATTGGGCATTTATAATAATTTATCGTCCATTGTCTTATCCCTTAAGATCCCCGCATGTGAATATGCAAGAAAAGGAAAATTGATATGTTAAAGATTTCTATAGACAATCAAAGATTTTAATGTAACAACAGATTTACAGTTGAACAGGACCTGAAACTCTACTGTGATACTCTATAATTTTAGAGTTCTATAGAAACCTGAATTATTGAGTAAATGTCAATTTTTAAGGCAGTGTCTTGAATTTGCCCAGATTTTCCTCTTGTAATAGTTATTTACCGCATCAAATTATAAACATGTTTAAACAGCTTTCCGAGGATATAAAAATGTACAATATTAACACCAGTTTAAGATTAGCCACGAGGAATGAAACTGGAAATGATACGATACGACTCATGATTTTTCAGTATGGCTTAGAACCGGTTCTAATCCAGCAGATAATCGGTTTCGAAGCCATACTGGAAATACAAACAAATTATCTTTAAAATCAAGTAATGTAAGTATGTCCTAATTAACAGGGATCTAAAGGAATAATACAATGGCCAATAAATTGATGTACATCTCCAATGATAATACACAAAATTACCCTTTTGTAAATTACAATTAGTGGTTGCAACGTTTAGACCTCAACTTAATAAACCAAACAATGAAAATTCAATTTCCTAAGTTAACTACTAAAAAAACTTATTATAAAACTTTGGGGACTTTAGTAATAAATTGCCCAATGTTCCCCTTCCTCCCTGGTGCAGGTATCCAGTTTGACCGCCAATGTGCTCACACAAGTGCCTCAAACAGTGTTTCGTGCACGGCGAGCGCGCTCTAAAATGACCGCCAAATCTCAAGCACGCTATTGGTGCAGCGCGCCCAAGTAACTCGTGCGCTCTCATCATTTTAACATAGTAATGGGTATATAAGGAAAAGAAATATTATTTATTTTAACTTTCGATCCTACTTAGTTTTGTATTTTACCCTAGTTGATTTTTCTGGGAAATTTTCCCATTAAGGTTATTTGGAAGTGATGTATGGTTTAATATTCTATATCACAGTCGAATGATCTTTATGGATTTAAAAATCATCTTAATAATAAAGAAGTTAATTATACATTAAGAAGTAAAATGACGCCATATTGACCTAAAATGTATACTGGACTGCCAATATTAATTTAATCTGTTTGTTATATTTCAAAGGACAAAATTTAGTGATTGTTTATAAATTCAAATCACTGGTTATTGTTCTTTGAAATATAGCAATGCAATCTCTGCTTTATTATCAACCATCTACACTATATATTCTATATAACTATAGATAAGGTAGTGTCTCTATAGTCATGGATATATAATATACATGACTAGAGTAGACACTGCTTTATTATCAACCATCTACACTATATATTCTATATAACTATAGATAAGGTAGTGTCTTTATAGTCATGGTTATATAATATACATGACTAGAGTAGACACTGCTTTATTATCAACTATCTACACTATATATTCTATATAACTATAGATAAGGTAGTGTCTTTATAGTCATGGTTATATAATATACATGACTAGAGTAGACACTGCTTTATTATCAACTATCTACACTATATATTCTATATAACTATAGATAAGGTAGTGTCTTTATAGTCATGGTTATATAATATACATGACTAGAGTAGACACTGCTTTATTATCAACTATCTACACTATATATTCTATATAACTATAGATAAGGTAGTGTCTTTATAGTCATGGTTATATAATATACATGACTAGAGTAGACACTGCTTTATTATCAACTATCTACACTATATATTCTATATAACTATAGATAAGGTAGTGTCTTTATAGTCATGGTTATATAATATACATGACTAGAGTAGACACTGCTTTATTATCAACTATCTACACTATATATTCTATATAACTATAGATAAGGTAGTGTCTTTATAGTCATGGTTATATGATATACATGACTAGAGTAGACACTGCTTTATTATCAACTATCTACACTATATATTCTATATAACTATAGATAAGGTAGTGTCTCTATAGTCATAGTTATATAATATACATGACTAGAGTAGACACTGCTTTATTATCAACCATCCACACTATATATTCTATATAAATATAGATAAGGTAGTGTCTCTATAGTCATAGTTATATAATATACATGACTAGAGTAGACACTGCTTTATTATCAACCATCCACACTATATATTCTATATAAATATAAATAAGGTAGTGTCTCTATAGTCATGGTTATATAATATGCACGACTAGAGTAGACACTGCTTTATTATCAATCATCTACACTATATATTCTATATAATCATACATAAGGTAGTGTCTCTATAGTCATGGTTATATAATATACATGACTAGAGTAGACCCTGCTTTATTATCAACCATCTACACTATATATTCTATATAACTATAGATAATATAGTGTCTCTATTGTCATGGTTATATAATATACATGACTAGAGTAGACACTGCTTTATTATCAACCATCTACACTATATATTCTATATAACTATAGATAATATAGTGTCTCTATTGTCATGGTTATATATTATTCATGACTAGAATATACACTGCTTAATTATCAACCATCTACACTATATATTCTATATAAATATAGATGAGGTAGTTTCTATAGTCATGGTTATATAATATACATGACTAGAGTGGACACTGCTTTATTATCAACCATCTACACTACATATATTCTATATAACTATAGATAAGGTAGTGTCTCTATAGTCACGGTTATGTAATTTACATAACTAGAGTAGACACTGCTTTATCATCAGCCATCTACACTATATATTCTAAAGTGTGTTACCTTTTTTTTATGTTTTATTATTATTCGGCCACAACTTAGTAAAAAATGCTTGCAAATCAGACCTTTTTCGACTAAAGATACTCAAATGGTTCCTTTACAAGCCCAATCAATCAGTTTTAAGATATCTTTACATTTCAAGAAAAATTTATGAAAATACAGCAAATTTGGGTGTTACCTTTTATATGCACAGATACCATAAAATCAACAAAAAAATAATTATTTTTACTTTTCTGTCATTTTTAAAGTTTGATTCTGTTAAATTGGCTATTCTTGAATGGATTTATGCATTGAAATATACTGAAACATAATATTGGGCAAAAATTAATGTATTACAAAGAAAGAAAATTTTGAAAATAAGAAATTCGACCTCTATCACTTTAGAGGACAGCTACCAACCTCCAGTTGACAGGATATAGTTAAATACTTGTTAGCAATAATAATTAGCTCAAAAAGTAAAACAAAAAGTTTTTTAATATGGCAAAAAAATTATAATCTAAATCTTAATTTTGGGGATGATGATCTAAAGGACGCTCTTACTGGTGGTGATGATGACCCATATGGTATCCAAGTACATGAGCGTTATGCCTTTCATATATTGAACTATAGTCCAATTTTTGTATTTGTAGCAGCCTCCAATTAAAAGTTGTAACAAGAAATATAACCATCTTTTAAAAACTACTATATTTACCTTATGAATTGGAGAATTTAAAAACCATGATTGTATGTTTTGGGATTTTTCTTGATTAGAGAATGCTACAAATACAAAAATCGGACCATAGTTTAATAGATAAGTTGTCATAATGCTTATGTATTTGGATACCATCTGGGTCATCATCACCAACAGCAAGAGTGTCTTTAAGATCATCATCCCCATAATTAAGATTTAGATTATCATTTTTTTGCCATATTAAAAAAGTTTTTGGGCTAATTATTATTTCTAACAAGTATTTAACTTTATCCTGTTAACTGGAGGTTGGCAGCTGTCCTCTAAAGTGATGAGAGGTCGAATTTCTTATTTTTAAAATTTTCTTTCTTTGAAATACATTAATTTCTGTCCAATATTATGTTTCCGTATAATCAATGCATAAATTCCTTCAAGAAAAGCCAATTTAACAGAATCATACTTTAAAAATAATTATTTTTTCTGTTGATTTTATGGTATCTGTGCATATAAAAGGTAACACCCAAATTTGCCGTTTTTTAGTATTTATCATCAAGTTTCCTTGAAATATAAATATAAAGTTGTGGCCAAATAATAATAAAACATAAAAAAGGTAACACACTTTATATAACTATAGATAAGGTAGTGTCTCTATTGTCATGGTTAATATAACAAACATGACTAGAGTAGACACTGCTTTATTATCAACTATCTACACTATCCTATTATGTAAAGTACTAAGCTTTTTTGTCTGTAGCGAAGGATCTCGCTAACCACTGAACTGATATGGTTCTTCTTTAGAGGGAAGCTTTGTGTAGGCCCTGAGATGGTTTTAGGCTATTTTATTTTCATAAAAAGTCTGGGTATAGTCCATATCCTTTCGAAAATAGAGCCCCTATTTGATAGGGGCGCAACCGCTAGTATATTATTTACTACTTTAGTTAATTATTTTACATCGTCCATTGTACATTGTCCAGGAAGGAAGGTGACTTTGGGCTTTTTATTAAACTAGCCTCAAAAGTTTTATTACAACGTTTTCTTATTTGTTGGCTCATCAACTTTGGGAGACTTTATTCAACAACTAATTGTAATCTACAGAAGGGTAAGTTTGTGTCTTATCATTGAGGATGTATATAAATTTATCAGCAATTGTCTTTTCCTTGTATGTATGATAGTGTCCTACAATTGAGATAATATTGATTTATTGGCTATTGTCTTATCCTTACATCTATAATATTATCCAGGTAGGAAGGTGATATTGGGCTCTTTATTACACCAGTCCACAAAAGTTTTCTTACTTGATGTCTTATTGAATTTTGATTAGTTGGTTCATCAAGTAAAGTATTATTGTAATCTACAGAAGTAATAATTTTTCGTATCAACATTTATGACAGTGTACTACATTAGAGAGATGATTTATATATCAAACTAGTCCCCAAAGTTTTATAAAAAAAAAGTTTTCTTATTCGTTGTCTTGAGAACTTGAATTTAATTTTGGTTGGTTTGTTCATTAGGTTAAGTGTCCAAACATTTCAACCACTAATTGTAATCTACATGAGGGTAACTTATCGTATCATCAATGTATCGACCATTGTCTTATCCCTTTAGATCTCTGAAATTGTCCTACATTTGAGAGAGAGAGAGTAACAAAAGTAGGGAAAATGATTAATTGTATTGGCTTGAGAAAAATGGTTCCCTTGGTTATTAATATTCTTAATATCACAGTAGATACAAAGCTAATACAAGTATAATACTCTACTGTGATACTAATGTAACTCAATATCTTAGGAACGGCTAGAACTGGAAGTATTTTACCATTATATGTCACTAAATTTGGCTGAGGATATATGGTGGAAAATTTGTCAGGGATTTAAAAGGATAAGACAATGGCCGATAAATTAATGGTAATCACTTAACTTAATAAAACAACCAATTAAAATAACCAAAGTTGTTAAGCTGACGAATAAGAAACCACTATTATGAAAGTGTATTTAACAGCCCATTGTCCCCTCTCTCTCTAAACATTTGTAGGGCTCGGCATTCGACTTTAATCCTCACAAAAAATCAACCTTTTACAATCTAAAAATCAACTGGAATTTTTCAAAACGGTTTTCAGATCTGTAATCAGCATTTCAATGCGGTCATTTTGATATGCAACATGCCTGTGTTTGAAGGAATTTCAATTTTTGGTTTTATAAAGGGGGCGGGCACATTTTATACCCCCAGCGTGCCCGTTGTTTTTGGATTAAAATACTTCTTTCAAGTTTCACAGGGTTTTATATTGGCCAAGTAACCCTTGCCAATGTCTACTAATGTGAAATTCCAAAATCGACCCACCCTATTATGCATACACCTAACCCTACATAAACAATTAACCTTGTACTTTTTACTTGACTTTAACAAAATATTCGTACTTTTCTTTGGTTCAGTTTCCATTTGGCAGTGTCTAATTTTTTTAAAGCAATAGGTTTAATCTATAAAATGGGTAATTTTGTGTATCATCATATAGTATGTGTATCGTCTATTCACATTTCCCATAAGATATCTGAATAATATCCATCTACCTATTCCTACCTATATTATATTTAACCTTGTACACTTATTGCTATTATTATCACTATTATTAACTTAATTTGACGCAGTATTCATTCATAAATTTTCTGTATGGATGACATTAGTATTATATGGGTTATGATTTAATTTCATAATATAACTTTAAAATTGCGTTTACAGGAGCCATTTAAAGATTTCTGGAGACCTGGAGGTTAAGAACATGCAGGATCATACCTGGAACCTTAAATTAATTTGATCAACTATATTTCATATTATGATGTACTACTGTAGGACATTTAAGTTTTATGGTAAATTTTATTTTATATATATAATACTAAATATTGTATATACTAAATATGCCTAAAAAGTGTCTCAATTTATCTTAAAGTTTGTCATAACTATGCTAATTAGGAACCCATTAGGTTCTTTTATTAAAGATTGATTAGTGATTATAAACTATTTACCAGTGTCCAAACTTTTCTATCAATAATCTTAATCTTAGGAAGGGGTAATTTTGTTCATCATCATCATCAATTCATCATCCATTGTCTTACCCCCCAAACTTCCTGGATATATAATTGTTCTTGTTTCTTAATAATGAAGGTGCATTAATTAGGGTAATAGTCTTTTAATCTTAGATGTTAATATGTTTCATATTGAACAGTATATAGTGTCTACGTCCCCTAGATGCCTCTAGAGACACTTTAATTATTGGAGGAGGGGGGGGGGGGGGGATTTTGGTTTAAAGAAGAAAAGTAATCCCATCTCCCTCCACAAAAAAAATATTTATGAATCTTCCCATGACTTATGAGAAGCTACATTGTAAAAGAGAACCATATCGGTTCAGCTATTAGCGATATCCTTCGGTACAAACAAACAGACAAAGATCCTGTTGCTTTTATATAATAATATTTATGTAAAGCACGATTTTCTTTTTACAAAGAGCCATAAAGGCATGTCAAAATCGCTCTATTAAATTTAACCCTTGTACAATAATTCCTGTGAACATACCTTTTGTTTTAAGGATTTGTATAAAAATGCTGATTTTTCCTTTTTTCTTAGTGTTTTGCAAAAATATATGTACCAATCAAATACTTTGGTAATTTGGCAAAAGCAACCTATTTATAAGTATCATTAATTGGCAATGAGATGTACTGTATCTATCTACTTATCTATAAAATGTATCTATACACCTACCAATCTATCTATCTATTTTGCAAAAGAAAACTATTTATTAGTGTCAGTAATTGGCAATGAGATGTATCTATCTACTTATCTATATATTTATTTATCTATACACCTATCTATCTATCTATTTAACAAAAGCAACCTATTACTAAGTGTCATTAATTTGCAATGAGGTGTATCTATCTATACACCTATCTATCTATCTATTTGGCAAAAGCAACCTATTTGTAAGTGTCATTAATTGGCAATAAGAAGTATTTCGATGTACTAAAGGCAATGCCCCTAGCATCTTGGTGTATTATCTATCTATTCATCTGGATATCTATTCATCCATCTATCTATATATATTATCTATCAACCTGTTTATCTTTCTATCTAAACTTACATTCTAGTAATAATCAACCTATCTATCTATATATCTAATTCTCCATCTATCCATCAATCATTATAATAAGCAAAACGCATCTTTCTATCTATATATCTAATCATTCATCTAACTGTCATTATGTCTCTATCTATCTTTATATTTATCTATTCACATCTATCTATATATCTATGCAACTGATTCTTAATCTATCTATCTATCTATGTATTTGGCAAAGTGCAGCTATTTATAAGTGTCCATAATTGGCTGGGTATTAATGCACTATCAATCTATCTATCTCTCTTTATATCTATCTTTTTCTATCTATCTATCTTTATATCTATCTTTTAGTATCTATATTTCTTTTTATCTATATATCTTTTTATTTATCTATCTTTTTATCTATCTATCTTTATATCTATATATCTTTATGTCTATCTATCTATCTTTATACCTTTCTATCTATCTTTTTATCTATCTATCTATCCATTTGTCAAAGTGCAGCTATTTATAAGTGCCCCACAATTGGCTGGGTATTAATGCATTATTACATGATAATATTCCCAAACACATAAAGGTTTAACAATATAACAGTACACTAATAGAGTACTTTACATATTAATTCTTCTGTTATATTATTAGAATATTATTTTTAAGGGAACGGCATTATTAGATGTTAGGAAATGCAAAAAATATTATTGCTATACTTCCTATTTGTAAGTGGGGTTCTATTATGTAAATAGATAAAGAGTGTGTGTGGATATTATGACAGGGGAAAATTTGTCGTCAATTTAGGTGCTAACATAGAACTTGTTAATTGATCAGTTCGTTCATCAACAAGGAGGGGAGAGGATGGGTCAAATGGGTTGGATTGAGGGCATCGTTACTTAAGCCCCCTGCGAGTTTCACTTTATTAGAGAACATGAAACTCTGGTGTAATATCCAAGTAATAATAAATTCATTATTAATATTATGTATTAAGTTAGGAAGAGAGGGGACAGTGGACTGTAAATTATTGTACACATTATAATTTGTTTTCTCAAAAACTTAAATCGATTTTGATTGGGTAGTACAAGTAAATTAAGTTCCAAGGCACTGACTTAATTCTTAATATGTAATAGCCTAAAACCATCCTGGGGCCTATGTGGAGCTTTCCTGAAAGGAAGAACTTAATTAGTTATGTAGTTAAAAAAAAACTACTAATTTTTTCAATTAAATAATATCTTTAACAATATATTTTAAACTTAAATTTAAAGCATTAGATTTAAAATTAAAACTCATAAAACCAAATTTATTTACACAAAATGATTTATTTCAGTAAAGAAATGAAAATATAAATTTCAATTTGAACATTTAGCCACATTTGAGGGTCCTAGGATAATTGCAGGAGTGACAAACGTTAGTGTGGACACATATCTAAAATAACCTTTTTTAAAACCATCTTAATTAAGGTTTCTTAAATGCCAATCCACTGCACGAGGCTTATTTGTAAATGGATATCTTAACCTAACCTAACCTGTATAGAAATACATAGTTAATTTAATCTTTTAGACAATCCTGTGTTTGACCACTCCGACGTTTGTCACTCCTGCGTTTGTACTGGAACTCATTTTAGAAGTCTTCTAAATATCTATCTATCGATCGATCATATCTTAAAACAATATAAATGATTACTTGGTCAATCTAATCTATTTATCTACTATCTATCTATCTGTAAATCTTTCTATTAAATTGTCTATCTATATATATATGTCTCTTTTAGCTATCCATGTATCTATCCATACATCAAATTATCCATCTATCTATCTTTCTATTTAACTTTCTATCGATCTACCCATCTGTCAATTTATTTAACTATCAGACTATCTATCTAACTATTCATATATGTATCAATCAATCTATCTAACAAACTATAAACCTATCTAGCAATCTATCTATATACTTATCTATGTATCTTGCTCTAAATTGTATTATCTAATTATTAGGTCAATCTATCTATCTAACTTTCTATCTACCCTTCTAACTTTCTATCTATCTTTCTAACTATCTATCTATCTTTCTAACGTTTAATCCATCTATCTATCTAACTATCTTTCTATCTATCTCTAACTATCTATCTATCTATCTATCTATCTATGTATTTATCTTGCTCTAAACTGTATTATCTAATTATTTGGTCATTCTATCTATGTTACTATATATCTATCAATCTATCCATTTATCTATCTATGTATGCATCTTGTTTTAAACTGTATAATCTAATTATTTGATCAATCCTTCTATGTTAATCTCTATCTATCTCTCTTTCTAACTATCTTACTATTTGTTACAATTATCTGTATTATTTGTAATTATCTGTAATAATTATTTGGTCAATCTTTCTATGTTACTATCTATCTATCTATATATCTGTCTGTCTATCTATCTGTCTATCTATCTATCTAATTATCTATCTGTCTATCTATCTATCTATACTTTTATAAATCTATCTATCTATGTTTGTATCTTGCTCTAAACTGTATTATCTAATTATTTGGTCAATCTATCTTTGTACTCTCTATCTATCCTTCTCTCTATCAATCTAACTATCTATCTATCTATCTTTGTATCTTGCTCTAAACTGTATAATCTAATTATTTGGTCAATCTGGGTCAGATAACTTGATTTAATGCTTGGCGGATTTTTAACAACCAATATGATTATTGTTAAACATGCATGTCTGAAGAATGAAGTTGCATGGAGGAATGTTTATTACACTAACTTCAAAAGTTTTATAAGAACGTTTTCTTATTCGTTGGCTTAAAAAACTTTGGGACTTTTACTGAATTTTGATTGGTTGTTTCATTACATTAAGTCTTCAAACGTTTCAACCACTTATTTTAATTTACAGAGGATGTAATTTTGTGTATCACCATTGGGGATGTACACCAATTTATCGGCCTTTGTGTATTTAGAAAGATTGTTGTTAGAAAAGTTTAACTTTAGTCCTGGTAAGGTTTTATGTTATTTGAAAGGGGATTGGTTACCTTTAACTCATGGATCTAAAGGGATAAGACAATTGACTATATATTACAATAAGCAAAATTATCCCTTCTGTAGATTGAAACTATTAATTGAAAAGTTTTGACACTTAAGTATTGTTAAACCCAGTAAAAAAGTACCCAAAGTTTTCCAGCCAAAGAAATTGAGTCAATAAAACATTAAGTACCATTTTAATTCACAGTCCAATGTTTGTTTTTATTTGGTTTAAAAGTTCCAACATTGAGAAAGACAAAGAACAGACAAATTACGTTAGTCTTTGCTTAATATATTACAACAATGTAATTCTTTATTTTGAACTACAGCCTACGCCCCCTAAAAGCCTCTAGGGGCACTTAAGATAGGAAGGGACCTCCTCATCCCATTTTGAATTTGAGTTTCAAAAGAGTAAAAAATATTTTTGGGGGAGGAGGGGGTTGAAGACACCCTCCCCAAAACTATTTTAAAACCTTCCCAGGACCTATAAGAAGCTTCACTGTAAAGGAGAACAAAAAAAACTTATTACTTTATATTATAGGATATATGACAAATTATGTTAGTCTTTGCTTAAGATATTAGAACAATGTGAGTTTTATCAGCAAAGCTCTTCCATAGTTAGGCTAATTTCTTCCGTCCGTCCGTCACTTTATGAAGAAAGTCCGTCCGTACCTGATGTTTAGATATCATCATAAATCCAGTCATGTTAAAATTGTCATTTCAAACTTTGTATGATGATTCCTGTATTAGTTAGGTACGATTTAGAATTCAAAGCAACCATATAATTGTAATCAGAAAGTCCGTTTAAAACTTTATAACTTTTTTACACTAAATTTTTGTATGATATTTTGATGATTCCTAGGACAACAAGGAAAGATAACATAATCGCAGCATCTCTAAAATCAAGTCTTAGAAATGTCAGTATAAATGACTAAGTTCGTTTGTTGTAGAAAACGATTTTGAAACTTCGCTATTATAAATGTTGTAATCCTTGTTAAACTTAGAGAGATAGCAAAAATTATAGAATACTTTGATTATCTAAATAAAAGAAGTTTTTACTTACTTTTTTAATTTTTATATTTCGGACTATTAAAAATATTTTTATTAAATATTGGGATTGTCATGGCACAATCAAGGCACACTACCATGAACAGTTAGGACACCCAGACAAAGGCCGTGCAATCAAAAGGGTTCGTTGTCTGCAATAGTTGGTTTGTTAGTGCTTTGGGACCTCATATAAAGGTTTGACCCTACATCAAAGGTATCAAAGTAAAACCAAAACGATCCAGTGATTAAACAATTAAGGAAAATGACAATAAACGACAAATCAATACAACAGTACATTGTGCTTGTGTCGAAAAATAACTGTACACACAAAATAAATTAATACAATTTACCCTTTCTGTAGAGTTGAATTGTTGGTTGCGAAGTTTGGACACTACTAAATCATACTACCAAATTAAGATTCAACTTACTAATGAATAAACGTGTTCTTAAGCTTTGGGGACCAGTGCAATTTACAGTTCAATGTACTAAGGATTTAAAGGGATAATACAATGGCCAATGAAAAGATGATAAAAAAAATTACCGCTTCTATAGATTAAAATTAGTGGTTGGAAAGTTTGAATACTCAACTTAATGCATCAACCAATCAAATTTAAGTCCACAAAGTTGTTAAACCAACGAATAAGAAAACGTTAATATAAAACTTTAGGGACTAGTACAATAAACAGCCCATTGTCACTCCCTTTAGGATATTATATATAATTTATCAAATGCCTTGCTAAGTTCAAAGTAACACAAATTAAACCAAAATCTTATTTGTAAAAATATTTATTATTTTCTAAACATTTTAACAGAAGGAATTTACACGTATAAAAAATTACAATTCATAAATAAAAAAGGCGAAAAAATACGATGCTATACATTATTTTTCATTATGTCTGAGAACCAGTTCTAATCCAGCAGATATCAATCGGTTTCGAGGTCATACTTGAAATTACTATAAGCCCTAACAATCAAAAAAAAATTTTACAACACAATATATCACAATTTTAAATTTAGTTTACAAAAAAAGTAACTGGACAAAGTGTCTCAAAAATCAGCCATGTGAAGTCATAAAACATGAGGGATTATCCATCTCTATTTAGAGGTTTTCTTTCCCACTTCTCATCTCATCCCTTTCATTTTTATGACGTCACATAGCTGATTTTTTTTAAACTTTGTTCAGTTACCAAAAAAAGAAAGGATAGATTTATGGATAATAAAAAAATTACACCCTCTTCCCCCCAAACATCCTCATATATGTAATAATTGGGGGGGATGGAGGTGTAAGGGTTGTAGTTTAATTTAATCCCCATTATCCTATCCCTTCCTGAAAAAAAAATCAAATAATATAAAATAGATGATTGACTAATAAATGGCACTCTAGAAAGCCTTTTTATAATATTAGAGGGATCTTAAGGGATAAGACAATGGACGATAAATTGATATATAATCCCAATGAAATAATTCATTAAGAGTACCCTAAGAATTTAAGCCAATAAATAAGATAAAATGATTAGAAAACTTTAGGTACCAGTGTAATTTACAGTCCAATGTCCTTTCCTTCCCTTTGTATTTACAAATAAATCAATTTTCAAAAAAATAATAAGCTCGAAATTTCTACAAGTATTTGTAAGTTTTTTGATTATAATATTTTTACTGCATTTTGATTATTTTATTTTTTGTCTTTTTCAAACACATTTATCAAGTTTTCATTAAAAAAAGTAAAGGGTTGATAATAGTTATTTATTGCATCATATTATGGACAGCTTTCCATGGATATTAAACTGAAAACTAAACCATTATTATTAGTCCTTAGGGGCCGAAGGCCCGTTCTAACAAAACTGGTATTAATTTTATGATTTTTATTTTAATATTTATGGTAAACTGTCTGTAATACGATGCTTTACATGATTTTTTTGTATGGAAGAGAATCGATTCTAATCCAACGGATATTAATCGGTTTCGAAGCCATACTGGTATAAAACTTTTTAGTCTCAAAGACTATTATAATATATAGGCAGCTAACGACCAAACAGCTTAATAAAAAGTGTTTTGTAAGCTTTCTAATTCAAAATTTACAAAATTAAGCCGTTTGGCCTCTAGGGGCAAAAGTTCTAAGTTATTCCAAAATATAAAAATATGGGATAGAAAAATAAAATTAGTTTTCTTACAATACGATTACTTAATTTTAACAAGCTAATTAGAAAATTAGTTTTTTTTCTTTTTCTAGATATGTTTACTTTTATAATTATATTGCGTACTATAGTAAAAAAGGACATACAAAATATTTGGGTATAGCCCCTTTCGTGACATCGCCTCTTAAGGTGCGTTTTGTCGTATTTTAATTTAGATTAGGTTAGGTGATTGCCCCTCAGTGTTAGAGCCCCCTGCAGGGGCTAAAATAGAAGAAAAGCTTCTGTGAAAATACGACGAAACGCCCCTTAAGAGTCGATGTCACGAAAGGGACTATATTTAAATATTTTACTAATATCAAAGCAAATTTTAATAAGAGGAATCACATAACGATTAGGTAAACTTAATCAGATCATGGGTATGTGAGAATACGTTTAGCTATCAGGGATAAGACAATGGCCAATAAATTAATGTAAATCCCCAATGATGATCCACAAAATAACCCCGTATAAAGATTACATTTAGTGGTTGAACCATTTAAACACTCAACTTAATAACCAAACCAATTAAACTCAATACCCTCAAATTTGTTAAGCCAACGAATAAAAAATGTTATTATAAAACTTTGGGGACTAGCGTAATAAAAAGCCCATTGTCCCAACTCTCTCTAATAGCTGTACATACTTTATGTGATATGATATGTTTCTTGGTTAGTACATGTTAAATAATAATATCAAAATTAAGTTACAATAATTTACTAAATATTTTATAGAAGAGTACAAAGACATAATTAAATAATTAGAATTGTACAAAAAATAATAAATTTTACATAATATTAATCATAGCTCAAGTCTATTTTTAAAGTATTTTTTATTATTTTACTTTAAAATATAACTTTAGGTTATTTTTTTTATCTTAAAAGCTTGTACTATATGAGATCAAAAAAACGAATGTTAAATTTAACTTTTACATTTTCAAAAGTTCTATATTCTATATTCAAAGGAGTAAGGAAAATAGCCTAAATCCATTCTAGTACCAATGTAAAGTTTCCATAAAAAGGATAACTCATTCAGTCAAGCATCACAAAAACACATTCTATTTCATATGTACAAGGATAAAATGTGAGATTTTATTTTTAAAGAATGATGGGATTCGGCCTGTTATCTATAGATTTAAGCCTTAAGTTGGTTTTAGGCTTTTTTTCGCCCCCTTTTGACAGTATCCAAAGATGCTAGAGACCAAAAATTATTAATCTTGTACAAAAAAATTGAGATTTTATTTTTCCATAATGATAGGATTTGGCATGTTATTGGCGTGAATGCTGGAGTTAACATCATCAAACAGGAAGCCATCTGCTGCTACCCCACTTTCTTTCAACTAAAATATAGATATATATATATAGATAGGTAGGTAGATAGATAGATAGATAAACAGACAGACAGACAGATGGTGTAGTTACTGGAATTTACATCATCAAATAGGATTTGGCATGTTATTGGCGTGAATGCTAGAATTAACATCATCAAACAGGAACCCATCTGCTGCTACCCCACTCTCTTTCAACTAAAATATAGATAGATAGATAGATAGATAGATAAACAGACAGACAGACAGATGGTGTAGTTACTGGAATTTACATCATTTCTCTTTCAACTAAAATATAGATAGATAGATAGATAAGGCATTAATATTTATGTATACAAATCTCCTAAAATATTCAGAAAATCAAAATCTTTTTTTCATTACTTTCTAAACATTGAAAGTAGCATTTAACTTTAAGTCGAAGATAAATAAAATAGAAATAAAAATACGTTGTTTTAGTAAAGAAAAGGATAGATATATATATAAATAGATAGAAAGATAAATATGTGACCGAAAAAAGATAGATTATTAGATTAATGGATAGATTAATAAAATATTTCAGTTTAAAAAATGTTACATAGATAGAAAGAAGTAGAAATCTGAATAGATAGGTAGAGAGATATATAGATAGATTAAAAGAAAATGGAGAAATAGATAGTAATTAGTATGTTATTCATACATCAATCTATGGTAGACAGATGGACAAAAAGTAAAATTATAGAGAAGCTTTCCTCACTGAAAGTAATATAGTTAAAACTCTCTTTGTCTTTCTTAAGATTGGGTTGTTCATTCATACGTAGTAACCAAAATATAGATAGATAGACAAATAAATATATAGATAGATAGACAGACAGAAGTCATAGTGTTATAGATCATAATTATAGAGATTGTTTGCTCACTGAAAAAGTAATATATTTAAAACTCTCTTTGTCTTTCTTAAGATTGGGTTGTTTATACATAGTAGCCAAAATATAGATAGATAGATATATAAATAGAAGATAGATGGACATACAGGGAGCATAATGTTATATAGATGCTTTGCTAACTGAAAGTAATATTGTTAAAACTCTCTTTGTCTTTCTTAAGATTGGTTTGTTATTGCATTGTAAACAAAATATAGATAGATATTTAAATAGATAGATAGACAGACAGATAGCGTATTGATATAGAGCAGCTTTGCTCAATAAAAAGTAATGTAATTAAAACTCTCTTTGTCTTTCTTAAGATTGGTTTGTTATAACATTGTAAACAAAATATAGATAGATAGTTAAATAGATAGATAGACAGACAGACAGAAAGCATAGTGTTATAGAGATGCTTTGCTAACTGAAAATAATATAGTTAAAACTCTCTTTGTCTTTCTTAAGATTGGTTTGTTTATACATTGTAACCAAAATATTTTATAGCATTGATTCCTTGGTTTATGCCGACTATATCAGGGGTCTAAAGGGATAAGACAATAGCCCATAAATTGATGTATATCCCCAATGATAATACACAACATTACCCCTTTTGAAAATTAAAATTAGTGCTTGAAAATTTGGAATACTCAACTTATTTAACCAAACAATCAATATTCACTAAAGTGGCCAAAGTTGTTAAGCCAACGAGTAATGGCACTTATTATATTACTTAAATCGAATATACTGCAATACTTATATTGATATAATAACTACATAAAAATTTCTTAGAAAAAAACATCATTTATAGCAGTTAAAGGGATGAACTTGACATTGGACTTTAAATTTCAATGGTACCCAAAGTTTATAAAGATGTTATCTCATTGGTTGTCTCAAAATTTTGGGTACTTTTTCTAAATCTTGATTATACATATGTTTAAAACAAACAATATTTAATATTTTCAAACAATAATTTTCATCAGGATGTAAAAATATTAAGATTCATTGTCCTATCCTTTACGATCCCTTTTTACATTTTTATAAGATTTATTGAATAGACGTACAAACAAAACCTATGATTAATGATTATAGAGTAGCTTCGCTACTAAATAAATTTAAATTTTATAATGTTTGTAGAAACTCTTTAGATTAAGATAAACTATCCCCCATTTATTCTTTGGTCAACTAACTCAATGGATATAGAATATACGTGGATATATATTTTCATGGGAAATTTAGTCGTCAATTTAGCTTTCTACAATATAGCTTATTTATTGGTCAGTTATTTAATCCAGTAGGATGGGGTAAATGTTGTTGATTGGAGGGGGGAAGGTTCGTTATTTTATCCAGCTTTAAGCATAAAATTATTAGAGTAAACGAAAATCTGGTGCAATATCCAAGTAATATTATATCGATTTGGTCAACTAACTTTTTACAATTTTCAAGGGATGAATTTTAAGAAAATCAGTTGGTTGGTAGATACTGGTTACTAGTACTAGAGTCATAAATTTTTTTAGAGATACGTAGGAATCTTTACAACGAATTTATGTATAAATATCCCTAATGATGAAATAAAATTACCCCTTTTATAGGTACAAAAATTCATATTATTGGTGCAAATGTTTTAATACAATTACAATTCAATATTTCCTCTCTGTGTATGTTAATTTTGATTTTTAATAATTTATATATGTAACTCTCAATACAACAATTTTTACAAAAAAAAAATTACCGTATTTTTGTATTTTTATTCTTAGTGGCGAGCTACTCAATAATTTAAGTATGTCTAACCGTATGTAAGTCCGTAACGCTATTTTTTATCGGTTAATATTGAAGATAGACGTTTGAAACTTTTTTTGAAGATTTACTGTACCAATGAGCATCCAGTATATAATCTACTTTGTCCGTCGTTCTGTCGGCCATGCTACAAAGAACTCATAAATATGTTTGTCCATCCAACAGATCTTTAGTATAGATGTATATACAGATAACTACCTTCCCTCTTTTTCAAAGACCTTTTTTCGTGTGCTAGCATATTGTTTTATTCTTATTGGCTGTGTTAATATTACCGATACCATTGGTTGATTTCAAAGACCCAATTGAGAGTCGGCACAAGGTCATTGCGATAGGGAAACACATTTATTTAACCCCTTTCCACTCTAGTGTATTACTCTAATATCCATTTAAGATTTATTTTGTGCTTCGCTACTTATGGCTGTTGACATCCTTGTTTTAATCAGAAAAAGTGTTTTTTTGTAAAACAAAATATGTACATTCTTTTATAAGTAGCATATACTGAAGCAGTATTGAACAAATTCACTATATTTAATTACAATAATTTTATATATTGTCATGGGAATCAGCATTATGAAAGGATATAATGAAAATATCAATAGGAAACTATTGTGGATATTCAACAAACATAGGGGAAAGGTGTGGATATTCAACTACTCTTGGGAAATATGCGTGGATACTCAGCTACTATTGGGGAATTTGTGGATACTCAGCTGGTATTGAGCCCTATATTCTATTCTTCTTTCTTAAGTTGGATATAATTTTTATTTTAGCTATCTAGTGCCTTATTTAACATAAAATATCAAATGAAGCTTTTCAAATTTTTTTTTCCAGGATGGCTCAGCCATACTGAAATTTTATGTATATCGTCGTAGTATTCAAATTTCCACAAATATTAAAATAAAAATCATAAAATTTATATCAATTTCGGTAGCCATGAGGGACCGAAGGCCTGGGCTAAGAAGCTGAAGTCTGCCAATAAATAACTATTAAAGCTTTTTTATATTAGGTTAAGTAAGGTTAATAAGAACCCGAAGGAGATAAAATACCGTAGGGATATGTACACAGATTGTTTCATAATTACGTTCTCTCAACTTTGGATACCTATATCAAATCATGAATGGATGTTTTAAAGTCTTATCCACAAAAATAGTTAACGCGACAGACCAAATTAACATTAAAGACTTGTAAAAATACTTAGCTTGAAAGAATTATTTTGATTCAGCTACCTTTAAAAAATCAGGTAAAACGTTGCAAAAAATCTTTGTGCGTGTTCGTGTGTGTGTGGGTAGGTGTTTGTGTGTGTGTGTCGTTCGTGTGTGACTTTTGGAAGGTATTGTATATCAATCAATAAACTAATACTCGGCTAAAGTTCTAAAATAAATAACAAGGATGACAAGATACTAAAAAAATTGTATGTGTATTGTCTAAAAGAATCAGTGAGTGAGCTGGTGACATTGGGCTATTAATAATACTAGTCCCCAAAGTTTCATTATAACGTTTTCTTATTCATTGGCTTAACAACATTGGGGACTTTTATTGAATATTGATTGGTTGGTTTATTTTATTGAGTGTGCCAACGATTAAACCACTAATTGTAAGAAGGGGTAATTTTGTGTATAACTATTGGGGATATACATCAATTTATCGGTAATTGTCGTATCCCTTTAGATCTCTGAGTTTTACGGAAGTAACAGAGGGATAAATTTAATTATAGAGTGGCTTTACTGCTTGCATTAATGTTTTCTTTTTGTTAGCAATTTATAGATATCGTCGAATATATAGTATTAAATAAACAGATATGGCTACGAAATAGAAGTCATAAATAGCTGTCGAGCCCTGGTTTATGACTCCCGAGCATTAAAAAATAGAAGTCACTGCCGAGCCCTGAAAGATAGGAGTCTGAAAATTACCTTCTGCATTGAAACAATCTGGTTGAATCCTCTTTTTCTGCGCATATACACAAATCCACCTAAAATAATGAAAAAAAAATAAATTTAAAAAATAGAATATGATAAAAAATGGATATAATATACGTGGATATTATGACAGGGGAACATTTAGCTTGATAATATGGACTACATTTATTGGTCAGTTCGTCCATCCAGTATTAGAAGAAGGAAGTGGGTAATAGGGAAGGATTAAGGAAAGGCCCACACGAAAAGGATTAAGTAATGAAATGTATAGATATATACAAAGATAATCTTATTGTTTTAGGCAATGCAAGAAGTTATTATATAAGAAAATAATTCAAAATAAATAGATAAGTAGATAATGATAATACATTGAAAGAACAATCCGACAATATTATTGATTAGAAAGTGTTAAATTATGTGTGACTAAATGTAAAAAAAATTCTTTTTCTATATTTTCCTTTTTTCGTTATTTCATCTATTTTAAAAAGAGAGGGAGGAGACTTTGGGCTGTTTATTACACTGGTCCCCAAAGTTTTTTAATAACGTTTTCTTATTCGCTGCCTTAACAACTTGGGGACTTTTATTCAATTTTGATTTGTTGATTTATCAAGTTGACTGTTTCAATTACTAATTGTAATCTACAGAATGGGTAAATTTGTTTATCATCATTGGAAATATACAACAATTTATCAGCCATTGTCTTATACCTGTAGATCCCTGAAGAAAAATAGATATGTAGATAGAAAGATAATCTAATTGTTTTAGGCAATATAAAAAGATCATCATGGCTCTAAACAATAGTATGAGAAAAATGTGCATTTCGAAACCGATTAATATCCGCTGGATTAGAACTGGTTCTTAGATATACTAAAGTATTGTGTATAGCATCGTATTACAGTCAATTTTCAACGATTATTAAAATAATAAAAGTAATTCCAGTAATCCATGTTGTTATTTCGGGCCTTCAGCCCCTTGAAGCTAACAAAACTGGTTTTAATCTTAAAATTTTTAATATAATATCTGCGGAAAGCTGTCTACAATACGATGAGATAAATAACTATTATCACTTCCACTTCAAGAACTAAACATTTCCTCCAATTATTTGTCAGTGATTTTGAGGTATAAGACAATGGACAATTATTGATGTACATCCCCAATTATGATAAACAAAATTACATCTACTATACCAAGAAATCAAAACTAAAAGTTAAAATTATATAAAAGTACTCAAAGTTTTGGGTGGTTAAAAACTTTGGACACAAAACAAATAAGATATAAAAACAGACAACAAAGTTTTTAAACAACAAAAAAGAAAACGTGGGTTATAAAACTTTGGGTACCAGTGTAATATACAGTCCAATGCCCCCTTCCCTTTCTGGCTATTGTGAATTGTTAGAAATATGACAATATGCGATAGTGATGACACAGCGAGACATAAAAAGGGATGAGCTCCAAATGGATTTCCTATTCTAGCCCTAGTTTCCTAAAGTGTACAGCAGATAACCCAATTATTGCAGACCCTATTTTCAGCTACTCCGGAAATTTGTGAAGACAAAGCGATTTATACATTATACATTCAAAATTTTAATGTTTAAAATTTTAATTCTTTTTTGGAAGTTTGAAGCTTTTTTAGCTAATAGCAAATTTCGAGATAGGACGCGGACGCTAGGTACACTTTCGGAAACTAAATTGGAGTTCATCTAAAAAGGGGTGAACTGAAATTAGTTTCCGAATGTGAACACATTTTCCTAGGTGTTTCCCAATCCTATCTCAATATTTGCTACTAGCTAAAAAACCTTCAAACTTCCAAAAAAAAAAAATCAAAATTTGAAAAATTAAAACTTTGAATGTATAATGTATAAATCGTTAGTACATTCAAATTTTGTTTTTTTTTTGAAGTT